>NC_060165.1:3817369-3886553 GCF_021292245.1 Micropterus dolomieu | reverse complement strand
TTTTATCCAAAGCGACTTATAATTGCTACACCTCTGGAGCAACTAGGGGTGAATTATCTTGCTCAGGGACACATTGGTGGATGTGTCACAGTGGGGAGTTCCTCAGCACATTACTTGCTCAGCACTAAACAGCAGATAGACACCAGCTCTGGCTATCTCAGGCTCCAGTGACTACATTATGAGCATAGTTTTTATTTCGTCTTTGATGTCCCCCAACTTTATGGAAGTGCATTTCTAGGGGGCAGAGAAATTTTATCTGAACCACAATACTGCCTTTTGCACCCTCAAGATGGTTTTATGTATATATATGTTCTCAAGTTTTTAAAACTTACCTGCACAAATTAGAAACACACATTTCTTGTCTGTGTTTAAATCCGTCCCGAGCCTTTCTGTTATCACTTCGCTCTCACGTTTTATCATTGAGTAAATAACAAATTCCAAAAAGTCCACCAGCATGACTTATGTCATATCATCCTGTCTACATCGAAGTTGGGAGAAGTTTGCCCTCAGGGATTTCTGCCAGGAGGGCTTTCTGCCAGGAGGCCTTTCTGCCAGGAAGTCTTTCTGCCAGGAGGCCTTTCTGCCAGGAAGCCTTTCTACCAGGAAGCCTTTCTACCAGGAAGCCTTTCTACCAGGAAGCCTTTCTGCCAGGAGGCCTTTCTGCCAGGAGGCCTTTCTGCCAGAAATCCCTACTACTTGGTTAAGTCTAGGCACCAAAACTACTTAGTTATACCACTAACTACAGCATTGATCAAATCAAGTGAGGAGAGAGATGACTTAATGCAGTGAAGTGATTTCTAACTTAGTAGAAACAACATTCAGTGCAATGCAATCCTGCAGACACAGTATGTATTCAGTGTAAATAAGATATCTGACACAAACAGGGAAAGTACAAACTCTGCAACCACACATGCAGGTACACCTAGTGCAAGTCTATATCTTTTAGATCAGTCAGAATTCCACTTAACATGGATTGATAAGGCTCTGGACAGTTTCCATAGAGGTCTTGACATGTGCTGTTTTAAAAGCTCCAAGAGAGTTTCCAGTAGATGGCTGCTGCGAACAAAATTCATCCAGGGCATTGCTTGCTCTTATCCAAAAAACAGGATGTGTCCCAATTCCAATACATATTGTACAAAAATGCGACTGTTTTTTGTCCCCGAAATAGCCGAAGATTCGAGGATTTGATAGGAGGAGTCTGACTCGACTCCCAATCTCACAGTTGATTCTTCTTAAAAAGTAATAGCGACTAACTAGTGAAGCTAGTGGAGCATTTAGTAGCTTCAGACCCAGAAATGTTTTTAGGAAGTGGTGGAGCCCAAAACAGAGTTAAAGGTGGTGGGAATATTGGACACAAACACGACTCCAAATGAAAGCTAATGTGTCGGCTGGATGTGTAAATAGGCAACTGTTTGCTGACATGTTAGCCATAGCTAATTAATAAGGTTATAATATGTCAGTGGTGTGTTTACACTACAACTCGTTTTACTGCCACAAGTGACCAAAACCACTAATACATTATCACTTAAAATGTTAGCTCGTGATAGCTTATGTTAGCACATTCACATGGACATGGAGTAACATTAGCATCAATTTCGAGTCCTGGTTTTGTACATTTGAAGACTTTCAGTTTTCAGGAGAGGAAAAATGTTAAAGTCCAATTTACATTCTCCTCCTTTAGCTCTGGTTAGGGTTCCACTAACTCCTAAGAAAGATATTTGGGTTTTCACCAGCTAGATGCCCGTGTTCTCCAGATCCACATTCTTCCACAAGATGGAAGGCAGACAATGTCCTCACCTCAGGCACCTGTCTGCAGAGGCCTCTGGATCCACACTGACCCCCTTTCACTGTCATAACATTTACATTCCAACGCAAGACACGGATCAGGCCCAACTTTTATGTGACTAACACAAGCACATGGGCTGAAACACCTGTTAAGCTCAAAGGCACATGTATGTAATATGTACATTTGACATTGTTGGAATGCAGCTGATATTCATATTGAGTGTGACTTGCAAGAAGTGACTGCTTTGTCAGCTACACCATGCATGCAACAAGCATCATCATAGATACCATGTGAAAATGATCAACTGAGGAAGTGTGGAAGAAGGTAGCTAGGCTAGTAAGAAATGTATTTTCACATGACTCTCACAAAGTTGGGAGATGCGTTTTCCTTTATCTGAAATGAAAGGAATCCACCACATAACCTCATCACCTGCTGCTGATCCATACATTCAGTATGCTCCAAACTAATACTCTACTTGATGATGAGTATTCAGAACCATCACTTAAAAACATGTTTTCTTCTTGTTCCTACAGTTTAATGTTTGCCCTTCACTGTATAGAATGATGTATGCACAGAGTTTGACACTAGAAGGATGTTTTCACAGTCAACTGCTGAACGTGAGAAAAAGAAAAAAAATCCCATTTTCAGGGTTCGGGCCTACAAGCATGATTTATGGCATCAAAAATAGTTCATGAAATCGAGTTAGTCTAATATTCAACGTGCAACATGTATAGCAATTGTAAGTCGCTTTGGATAAAAGTGTCAGCTAAATGAATAAATGTAAATGTAAATGTAAATGAAGCCTCTGGCACACTGAGAATGGACTTTACAGTGAAGGTTGAGACACCTTTTGCCCACCAGTTTAACTTCTATTTAGAGATTCTGGATTTTTAATGAAGGACAAGGAGTAGATGGCTTTTTAAAAAGATTTTAACAAGTTAACTGAACTTTTTTTGTGAAAAAAAAAAAAATCAGACACAAATGATTTGTGTAATTAGAGCAATTTAAATATGTGTGAAATATTCTCTCCATGTCTGGAGAGAATATTTAAGTGACCTTGATGTTGTAGTTTATCAATGTGTGGCTAATTCTATTTGCTTTATGTCCTTTTTGGTAGTTTAATCTACACCAAGGCATCATACTTTATAGACTATTTGTTTGGTATAAAAAACATTAATCTGAAAGTAACCAGTGACTATAAAACTGTAAAAAGTGCAATGTTACAAATACAAGTATTTGGATATAAGTATAATCTGAAAAATGTACTTAAAGGATCAGCGGCCCGCTGCCTCGGTGAAGTCTTTGATTTTTATTTTTGGTATGAATGCTGGATACTTGTAGTGTTTTGGTATTGTCTGTCTGTTTTGTGTTCTCTGTCTCTCTCCTGGCAGCAGAGTTCTGGGTGTGCCGCTGCTCCCGGAGTTGGCACTTTGACATACCTGCTGATCATTCGAAATCACTCACCTGAGACTACCTCCCATATTGAAGACTGAGCCTGACTTCCAGTCCCAGCCGGATCACTGAGTCATCTACTGTATGTCTCTAGATACTCCAGCCTACCAGTACCAGTTTTTGAGAAACCTGATTTTGTTAACCTACTTGTTTTTACCTGTTTGCCTGCTCTGCACGTTGCCTTGCTCATTCACTCTGTTCTCTGCCTCAGGGAAAAATCATTCACTCACTTGCTATCATCTCTCCGTCATCTCACCATCTCTCTGTGGAACCCCTCTGCCTGCTGAGCTCTGCCCGTGCCATTCTTCTGCCATCCCCAACCCCTGCACATTCCTTAATTGTGTTCTATAAGACTTGTATGAGACATTTTAAATACATTCTTTAAACACATATTGCCTAAATAATAAGTATGACCACCTGAGTTCAATGGTTTTGTCACATAGATTTAAAAAAGACTAAGACCTTAAGCCAGCATTGTTTGAAATTCCAATTGTTTTAGACTTCACTATTTATAGTATCATATATACAGGCTCTTTAACCTTCACCCTGCATCTACTGTATACATACTAATTATCCAGGAAATTCTATCTTGAATGCAATACCCAACCTAGCTAAGTGTAGCACATTTTGGAACTCAACAAAACGAATTTGCTCTGACTTCAAAAAATTGAAATGAGAACAATAGTTATTTTAAAGAACTCCTGCGAGATGGTATGGTGAATCCAGCACAATGTGTGACTTTAACAATAGCTAGGCCAGCCCGGATAAGAGTTTAAATTAGGCAGCTAGCAGCAATCTGTTTTGACTATAACTGATTGATCAAAATGGAAAAAGACTGTAGCTTGTCAGTCAGTCAGCAATGGTTTGATGCGTTGTCTGTCTAAATAATCTGTGACTTGCCCAGTGTAGATATACAGAACAGTATACATAGTGGGTATCTGTTGTTGACAGTTAAGGCTATGACACTGAGATAATAAAGGACTAGATAATGAAGAACTAGAGATTGGTTTCAAGGCCTTTGGGTTGCTGTGCTGGCATTGTTTGATATTTTATTTAGTTTCTTGGTAATCGGCGTCACAGAGAACCTGTCACGGTCATCACACATCTCCATCCTGGTAAAAAAAAGCTTAGGAACTGCTGTATTTAGTTGCCCAAAGGATAAAAAGACAGAACCCCTGCCAGCCACAGCCTGTTCACACTGCTGCCATCTGGCAAGAGAAACACAAGTATCTAATGTTGCACCACCAGACTTCTGAACAGCTTCTTTCCCCAGGCTGCGAGACTCCTCAACTCCACTTCATCCTCCACACTCGAACATCAATAAATGGCATGGTTATTTTTATTCTATTCTAATTTTAAATAGTTATATATGTTCTGTGTGTGTGTAGCGTGAAGGGTGTCACAACTTCCTTTTCATTGTGCAACTCTGCTGTAAAATGACAAATAAATGAACCTTGATCAACAAACTTTCTCTCAACCTGCCTTATCTACTTCCACTTCAGTCAGCTGAAGTACGGTAACGAGGCCAGAATCCCAAACATAACATTGCCAATAAGTGGGTTTTACCCTCACCATGGTTTCAGTTTTTGTTTTACTACATCTGCCTCCACCCTACACAGCTCACAACACTGAAAAAGAAAATGATCATCAACGTCTCTTCCCAGAATTAGTGTCCCTGTTAAGACCCCGTAACATAGTGAGCAAGTTTTAGAGCGATTCATTTGCATGTCAATCAAAAATGTATCACTAAATGAAACAATACAAAGTGATATTTTACTCTACAGAAATGCTGCATATATTTGATTCGCTGCGAGGTCGTCTGTGAGAAGGAAAGAAACTTCACTAGCTACACGGCAATAGTAACAACAAAGGTGGATCGGCTTATTCTTTACGTTCTGCAGCAGCCAGAAGTATCTGATAAAGCCCAGAGCTCAGTTTTCAAATGTAGGGTTTGCATTTTCAAGATGTAATAAAACTGTTTTGCCCTCATCTGGGCCTTTCATGGTGCAGAACTTTACAGAAATTACAGAGTAAAATGTCTTAAAGGATTTTAACTAACAAGTTTTCTTGCCAAGAGTTATATGAAAAGAATTATACCACTCTCATATGTGTGAGCTGAGTACAGCAGAAGATGATGAGGTTTTCAGAAAGACTGAAAGCAGGAGAAAATAGCTAGCATGGCTAATTATTTCTACATTTCTGTTTGTGTACTGATTCAATTAAAGAGATAAAATGTCCTAATTGACGGTTTATTGATTATTTAATGGCCTATTTTTTTAAATTCTGGACAGAGCCAGGCTAACTGTTTCCCACTGCTTCCAGTCTTTATGCTAAAATAAGATGATCGCCTCCAAGCAAATTTAAGCCCTTAAAATCTGGAGATTTGAGTTAGCTAGATCTACCTCTGGATAATCCAAAAATAAACACAGTCAACAGCAGTCAGATGGAATTGTCTTTGGTAGAAGGTGGAAAATGTGTTTTTCTTTTTTTAATAGAAGCAACCCTTTAAACAGTGTAATAAATTAAGGGTATTTTGTTTAGTGGAACAACAGTGCGGTAACACAAAATGGCTAAAAGTTTTTTGGACCATGGACTTAAACCATGGACAATGGGAAATACACTTATTTATGCAAAGTGAGATCAAATATGTCAATAACTAAAATTTAGAGTTGCTGGTAGGCTAACACTTTTTAAGATACCAGGCTAGCTGCCCTCCCCCTTTTTCCAGTTTTTATGCTAACCACAGCTAAGCACCCACTGGCTCTATCTTCATATTTAGCATCCAGACATGAGAGTGGTAATCCTCAAAAAGTGTAATTCCCAAAATGTCAAACACTTATTTAAGATATTCTTTATTTAAAAGCATACTGTATGCTGCTTGCTGCCACACTGTTTTCCCACTGTTCATACCAGTAAGCAGTGGCATAAGAGAAAAATACCTACAGTGTTTCTTCTTTGTCCCCAACACAAACATTGTCCTACTTTCTTTATCATTTGTTGAATTTGTTTTACTGGAGTGGTTCATGTAGAACACTTCATGATAATATCAATATTTTCTGCTGCTTCAGTTTGCATACTTGGTCGACTAAATAATAACTCAACTAAATGTGAACGGGGAAGTCAAACAAGTACTCCTCAACATTCTATCTATAACTATCAGGAGCCTTTTTTCCCCTTTGGCCCAGTTAAATTCTCATTCTGCTTTCAGGAATCCCATTCTGTAGTTATCTGGTGTGAGGTGGTTTTTGCTGAAACAGGAATATGGCAGTGAGTCACTGGCTTGAGCAACAACATTTTACTGTACCTGGGCAGAGGAGTCAGGGCAGGGGTTTGAAAGGAGAAAGAGGTTAGTGTCCTGGCTTCCCCCCACAGTACAATTATACTGATCCATGCAAAGCCTCACACCAACAAAAAAATTACTGAAGAAAGTTGGCTGCATGTAGACAATACAAGCAAAAGTACACACAGACAGGAACACACAAGAATTGCTGTTGAGAGAACAGAATGTGGTTGTCATAATATTCCAGAACACTGGCTTCTGTAAGCTTCATTTACCTCCAGTGATCACTTTCATCATAATACTTTCACCTCCTTATTTGAAGCTTTGGTCATGTTTAGCATGAACATCTGACATTGTAACATTACAGATATGTCAGAAAACATGAAAATGCATAATAGGTCCCCTTTAAAACTGCTTAGAAGATCATTGATACCCATCCACCAAGCATGAGTGAAATCTGTGAGGTGAGGTGCCTGCACAGAGCCCAAAGGACAAAAAAGTCAGCACCCACCCAGCCACAACTTAACTTATGTTGTACCTTGTACCTAGTTAGGGAAAACTAGACATGACACTGCAATCACATGTTGTGTCAAACATAGTCTGCATGTTCTGAGCGGCTGGGGGATGTAACTGCCTGCCCCGAATTGCTGCAGCTGTACAATGATTGACCGTAATCGTGTGGTGTAAATTTAGACATTCTGTAGGTTCGCAGTCTTTCAAGGTCAGCTGGTTCACAGCATTGTAAGGTTGGTATATTGCAGGCTGCCAAAACAGCTTTATTACATAACACATAATAGGGAAGCCACAAGTGAATGTATACTGTGGGGGAAAGACAAGGGAATATATGGAAGAACATCAAGTTTTGATTTGGAGCTATTTGAAGCCAGCTCCTTTTCCACGCATCACTTTTAAAGAATGATGCGTGAGGTGTTACTCTATACGTGTAAATTCATCTATCAATAGTTTCCGATTTTCCACACTTGTCTGTGGCACCCATTGGTACCCATTTTGTTTTAACTGAAACTAAGGAAAGAATTAGCATTTACTTAGCAGTCCAGTATTTGTTAGCTTAGCAAAGTGTGAAGATTACATAACATCCACATATGTTCGAGGGGCACTCTGGAACTAGTACAGTGGTATTCCATTTATTTCATGGCCTCTATCCACCAATCAATAAAGTCATTATTAACACATACAGTGACAGTTATACAGCTGGCACATTGATTTGCCAGTCAGTCCCATCATTCTACACTGCAAGAGTGTCCTGTTCACTCTTTATTAACGCTGTCTGCGCTTAAAGGGTTCAGTCCAAGCAAAGTCTCATACATTGACACATTACCTATTTTATCAATATATTGAGTAAACATTGGTAATAAACGCAATCTGGCAGTAGCTCCCAGGGATTCTCTCGATTTTCTTTCTACTGCTCTGTCCCTTCTGTGGAGTTCTTGGTGAACAAGCTTGTGGCCCTCAGCCAAGAACATACAGATAAAACTGACCAAGACAATATAGACATAAAGGCAATAATTTAACAACTTGAGGTCATTCATATCCAACTACATAGGTATAAGAAACAGGTCTGTGAAGATACCCAAGCTACTGTGAAAGTGGCAAAAGTGGCCATTGAGCAAGATAACACTTTGGAATAAGAAATTCAAGTTGAGGTAATTTGTACTGCAATGAAGGAGGCAATGAAGGCCTTGAGGCTCCAAAACATTGCCATGCAAGAGGAACTCCAAGAGCTCAAGAAAATGCGTAAAAATACAAAATCTTTGGATGAAATCCGTGATGCAGCGAAAGCAGAGAAATGGGAGATTAGCCAACAAAATGACGCTCGGAGAAAGGGGATTCAGGAGATGTGCAAAGAGCTCCAGAATAAAAAGGCTTTGCAGGAAATAAATGAGAGAATAAAAGTGTCAGACCTGGCCACCAGCCAGCAAAACCAAACACTGCGACAACAACTCCAGGAACTCCACAAAGAACACAAACATTTTTGGCGTCATGTGTAGTGAGACGATGAACCACATGGAATTAAAGTACACACGATAATATGCAAAAACAAGTTTAAAAAAACATTAATGACAAATATAACGTTTTGTTGGCAAAACTCACTGAAATAACAAAATCGCCCATTACAAATTGAGGTTCAGGAGCTCTATGACAGACTGCTAAGTGAAAAAGTATTGGACGTATACAGCCGGGGTAATGACACACCCTGACGAGAGGTCCAGGAGCTCAATAAAACGTTGAAAAGTGAAACGGCTTTAGAATGTAAGTGCAACGCGGTGAAGGCTGAGAAGAGAATCAGAGAGCATGACGCACTACAACAAGAAATTCAAGACCTGGACAGGGTCACAGGGTTTGTTTGAAACTCCGGCCTCACACAAGAAGTTGCTGGTTCAATTCTTCTATTTTCTCCCCTCTTTGACGTAGGTTTACTCCGGGAGCTCAGTTTCCTCCCACACTCTAAAACATGGGTCTAATATGTAGATTATTAAATTATAAATTGACCACAAAAAAAATAATACATGAAATTGGTTATTGATTGATTAATAGTTGAGGTAAGTGTTTAAATGTAAGTGTTCTGATATTGTCTTTAAGAGACATGGTTTACACACAGTTGTAAGAGAGAAGTCCATATTGTAAATCTCTTGAATGAACTGTGTGAGCTCATTATCCTATAAGTCATCTAGCTCCGCAAGCTAATGGTTTGCTAACTGACTGGCACTTTTCCATTACCAGTACCAGCTCAACTCGCCTCGGGTTGTGTCTCTGAACTTCACACTGGACAATTTGGCAAAACTACTAAAAGTACCACAAAACTAACTCTATGGAAAACCTGTCAGGCGGGCAGTGATGTTATACAGTCAGCAGTCTGAATAGCACAAAGATTCATGTGACTCCACACTATACTGCACACACAACTGTATCCTAACCCACCTACACACACACACACACACAGATCTTCAAAACTTAAACGTGACACTATTATCTATAACCTCCAACGGCAACAAATGTATCACCTACACAGAGTCTTTCTTCTACACACACACACACACACACACACACACACACACACAGAGCCTCTGCTCCTCCTGCCAGCATACGTGCAGTCTCACACATAGTATCCTCACAGGCCACAGCCTCTTTCTCACACTGGTTATTAACTTAAGACCTGGATGACTGGATTCTCTGCTATGTCTCTATGGCAACGTGTAAAATACAAATATTATTTTATTACCATCGATTCAGTGAAATTCTGTTTCTTTATTGTTTAAACAAAAGTGCAAAGTAGTCAACTTTTTTTCCTTTACTCAGTTTTTTCCTGGTTTTCTCTCTTTCCTTCTCTTTTGTTTCTTTCTTTAACTGCAAACTTGCAGTACTCATTGCAAAAAAAAGTGCAGGGGCAGCCACCAAACTCTCCATTCTAGTCATTGTGTATTCAGTGCAACATGATATCACTGCTCTGTCAGGTGTGGTTAAATGTTTAGCAGAGCCATTGAGTACACTTGTCACTGACCACACCCACCAGTGATTGTGGGTGCAGTCACATGATTACGTCAATCTGCTTGTATAGACAGCTCATCCAAACAATAAATCACATGACAGCAATGTATAGGACACAGTCGCTTTGTAGTCCACCACCATAGTAATAATTAATTACATAGACAGAGTAGGCTACTTTGTTTATCCCAGAGGGCTGCAGTGCAGTGTTATAGCAGCCATGTCACAGAAAAGAGTCCCAAAACATATAAATCCTACACACAACACACAGTAAGAACACTTAAATTGGGCATACACTGTAGATTTAAGCCTGTTTCTGACCTGACTCGTTTTAGTGTCGGATAGAAATTCAGCTTCATCAAACGTTGTTTGTTGTGCAGTGAACAGGGGAGTGCAAAGACTGGCGTTCACTGCCTTTTTTCTCACTGAACCTCTGGCAAACTGTGTCTGAAGGTGCAGTGACAACACAAGGCTAGCTATACAGTAAAACTAAAATCTTAATCAGAAGCTGAAACTAAATTAAAAACTAAGAGCTCTAAATGCATGCAATGATAGTGCCTGGTAATATGCTATACATGGTTAGTGCACGTCTATGTAGCCTAAATTGTCTGCCAAGTAGCTTTGTTGGAATTGCATAGATAGATGAATATGTGCAACTTTAAAGTGAAGTACTGTAGGTAATATACACGTATAACTAAGGGAGTAACACAAGACTCTATGCTGGTATTTTATACTTACAAATCACTCTGTGTGACAGTATTTGAAGTAATATTTACAGTGAATGTTAGTTCCATGCTGGTGAGCAGCTGGCACCTTGCATGGCAGCCACTTCAATCAGTGTATGAATGGGTTGAATGTGAAAGTAGTGTAAAGCACTTTAAGTGGTTGGAAGACTAGAAAGGCTATATACAGTACCTCACAAAAGTGAGTACACCCCTCACATTTTAGTAAATATTTAATTAAATCTTTTCATGTGACTACACTGAAGAAATGACACTTTGCTACAATGTAAAGTAGTGAGTGTCCAGCTTGTATAACAGTGTAAATTTGCTGTCCCCTCAAAATAACACATCACACAGTCATTAATGTCTAGTGAGTACACCACTAACTGAAAATGTCCAAATTGGGCCCAATTAGCCATTTTTCCTCCCCAGTGTCATGTGACTTGTTAGTGTTACAAGGTCTCAGGTGTGAGCAGGTGTGTTAAATTTGGTGTCATCGCTCTCACACTCCCTCACTGGTCACTGGAAGTTAACATGGCACCTCATGGCAAAGAACTGTCTGAGGATCTGAAAAAAAGAATTGGTGCTCTACATATAGATGGCCTGGGCTATAAGAGGATTGGCAAGACCCTGAAACGGAGCTGCAGCACGGTGGCCAAGACCATACAGCGGTTCAACAGGACAGGTTCCACTCAGAACACGCATCTCTGTGGTCGACCAAAGGTGCACGTGCTCAGCGTCATATCCAGAGGTTGTCTTTGGGAAATAGACGTATGAGTGCTGCCAGCATTGATGCAGAGGTTGAGGGGGGGATAAGCCTGTCAGTGCTCAGACCATCATCTCTCTCTAATTGAGGGGAATCTCTAATTCCCTCAACAAAGGTTTAAATGCTTTGCTGAGCCAATATCCCACCACAAGCCTCGCATTAAAAATGTCTTACACAACAATTCGGACTGGTCATAATAACATTTACGTCAATGGTTACTTCTGTAACTATCATTTACAGTAGTCAGAATTGAATACAGATATCTGCAGTTGTCCTTTAGGAGTGTCATTTTCAGTGACATCCCTGCTGATATCTATAATTCAGAATTGACTAGTCAAAACTGAATTACAGATACACTCCATAAACCAACTCCATAAAAGTAATGTCTAGGTGTCCCAGTACTTTTGTCCATATGGTGTATCTCTGTCGTTTTGACTAGTCAGAATATCGTTACAGGTCTCAGATCACTTCTGTTCTCAAATCATCAGACATGATCACAAGTTTTACACTGAACAAAATTATAAACGCAACGCTTTTGTTTTTGCCCCCATCATCATGAGCTGAGCTGAAAGATCTAATGAATTACAAAGGACTTTAAAACTTAAACATAACACCCAACTGGTGAATATTGACTGCTGTTTGTGTGTGATAGGAAATGCAGCGTGTCTTATCTCTATATGTTTTTCTGCTATACCCAGGTGTACGTCAGGAGCTGGTGAAGCAAACATGGTGTCAGTGGTATTGATTAGTCCTATCAACAGATATACAGCAGTCATATCATCAGCAGTCATTTTGTGCTATAAGACACGACATGCGTTGTTAATATGTAATCTTTTCACAACCCCAGTGCAGATGGTTAGCTTAGTGCCCCATCAGTTTCCTTTAGGATGCTACATAACATTCATACCATTCAGGCTCTGGCACTCTTACCAACGTGGTGTGTAAGCATCCAACAACTCCACAACAACTTGAACCTGAACACTGACGTCCTGATGACGTGAAATGGCACACACCACCACCTCTGATGCATTCAATGCCGCCCCCCCAACATCGAAAAAACCTTCATCTGATTCCAAGAGGGGTCAAGAGGAGTGATAAACTCCCCCTCTCTCTCTCTTTGCACACACACACACACACCTACATACACAGACCTGTGACCTTAAACCTAGTTTGACTATGAGGCAAAAACATCATTCCTGAAATGGTAATCATAATGACAAAACAAGAGACAACGTGCACTTCTATGTCTAGGAGTGCTACAGTATTTACCTCTCAAATACATATAATACAGATAATTTACATACATATAATTTGTAGCTCAGAGAACAAAGCATATTTGATAAGGAATTACAATTAGGGAAATTTATCATCTCAGGAAAGAAAGCACAACACTAAAATGAATCCTAGGCTGAGATTTAACACCGTAATCTGTAATGTCAGACAGAAAGAATTTCTTGAACTGACAGAAAGTAGCCGGGTGACAACAGACTCCCACAGGGTTTGTTTGAGTTTTAAAAGTATTTCCCTGTAATTAAAATTCAAACAAACTGTTCTCAAACACAAATCTCCACATGCTATTGCACACAATAAGGTTCAAGTTGGCAAGAGAAAATTCCTCAAATATCTCCACTGATGAAGAATAAGATAATGATTTAATATAGTCACACAGTGTGTTTGACAGTTGAAATCATACAATGATTTCATTAAAAAAGTAGATGGTGAAAAATGTTACATCAGGTTAATAATAGTAATTATGGTCAACTTTACATATATTTTAGTTAAGTTTAAATCAATTTTGATCTTAAAGCAAAAATTTACACAGAAAAGCAAAACATTGTCTTTCATTCCTTATAAATGTAATTCAGTTTTAATAGTGTGTGTGTAGGCAAAAAGCAAGTGAAAAAACTGATGGTAGAATAAAAAGCTCAGAAATGGAAAAAACAGCAATACAACAGTAAAATATATCATAATCACCCTACAATTTATTATGTTATTTTCTAAAAAATTACACTACATACAATCTGATGTGGGTTAAAATAAAATCATACTGAAAAGAAAAACATTAAATATAGAAGTTGTGAAATCACTTCCACCGCTATTCAATTCCTGAAATTTTGTGATAAATCTATTAATTTAAGAATAATAGATCAACATTTTTAAAAAAAACATATTTTTGTTTATTCATCCATACTATGTCTTAGTATTTTTATCATGTATTACACATATGTATTGTAATTCTGACCTAAATTTAGTTGTGGTCCCAAACAGACTGAGTTACCCAACCAGAACTACAAAATGTTATGTACAGTTTCCAATTCTGAATAGGGAAAAGAGATGTCTACATTTTAACTTCATGTAAATTAAGTCAAAACAAAATGTTAAATTCTTTGGAAAGGGAACTGATTTTGTAACTCCCAAACTCTGAAACCACACAGGCTCTGTTGAGCTGTGTAAGTGTACTAACCCTTGGAAGACAGATTTTCTCTTTAGGGTTATGTAACGCATTTGAATTTACAGTTTACAAGAAGGCAATGTTTTCCTTGACTTCTAAAATTACAAATGGCTTTTTTTCCTGCAGTAAAGAGGAACATAAACTAGACATCATCTTGGAATGGGACCACACCAGACACAACGGCAAATTGGTGTGTACGGTGCAATGGACCACATGACATGAGAGAAGTGAGAATCTGTTTTAGATCACAATGACTGACTTCTTTCCCATCATCAGACATGAAGAGTTTAGGATATGCTGAAAATGCTGAAATAACAGACAATATTACAATATCAGCAAACGTCAAAATCAGTGTGGTATGTTGCACATCACTGAAACATTTAAAGTTGGATGGGTCAGTGGTTTTGGATTATTGTATTGAAGTTGAAGACCACACATCAGAGGTAAATGAACTGCACTTCCAAAGCGCCTTTCCACTCTTCCGCTCATCAGAAGGAGACTAACACACACAGCAAGTTGGGATTCAGTATCTTGCCCAAAGACACTTCGACACGGAGACTGGAGCAGACAGGGATCAAACCTCCTGAGCCACAGCCGCCCCGTCATAGCAATATAGCCTACTGTGTCCTGGAAGACAACCAATGTAGGACGCCAGTTTAGGACACCTCACAATACCCTAACTAGTGTGTAAGTCTTTTTCTAGCATTGTTTTCCTTGAGTAAGTATATCCTCTTACCTGTTAATTCCGATTTCTATTGTTTATTGTTTAAAACAGAAGGACTAGTATCAACTGTACTTGCTTGTACTTGCAACTTCAGTCCTTCAGAGGCCTGAAGGACTGAAGTTGTTTTTTGACAGAGAAAGGGACTTGTCTCTGCTAAAGTGGTGCTGTCTCAGAGTGACTTTCTGTTTAGTTTATTGTAAAGCATGTGACTGTGAAACACACCTCTTCCCAGTTCTGATCCACCTCTTCGTGCAGGTCAGCTGGTAATCTGTTGTTACTTCTTGCTGGTATAGTGAATTTGACAAGATGAACAGATTTTGTTTCACACTGAAATTACAGTAAGCAAAACTTAATATCACACGAGTCACATTCAATTCAACTGTCTGTCTAGTGGTTAGAGCTAGAAAAGAGAGCAAACTCTGTGGAGAAAACACAAACAAAACACGTATAAGAGATTTAAAAAACATTACATTATCAGTTCAGTATTATTTTTACAGCAGATGTATGGCTGATTGTGGACTTTCAAGGAGTATGCCACTTATAACTAGTAAACTAGCAGTAAAGAAAAATATTTTTTGAACTCTGAAGGATCTCAAGGACCATCCCAGTGTTTTGGCAAGTTTAAGTATCTTTTTACAAACTGTATGTTGTAGACCTGAAACTTGCTTGTTTAAAAAAAAAAAGAAAAATCCATCTCAATGAACATCAGTGTAGTTTAAGTCAAAAACTGATTTAAAAGGCTCATACTGCATTTTGTCCAGATGTAATATTACAACGCAGATTGGACGTTTACTCAAGCGAGTTTCAAGAATGCTTTTAAAAATTAAATACTTTATGATGCATGAATGAAAACCAACAGCTGAATGGAAAGTAGGAAAATACCTAAAAAAAGATGTGCAACACTACAGCATGGTCAGTATTGTAAAGTATTTGCAGTAGATGAGCAAAAACACCTAAATCACAGTAAGAAGTTCAACGTAAATATATTTTTTGAAAATGCAAATTGGTACTTATAGTGTATGTTGTCCTCAGTTATGTATTAGGACAGAGTGTGTTGCGAGTTGCTGAGCTCACCCAGACATGATGCAGAAGAGTTCTGTGGTAAGCAGCTCATCAGATCCTTAAAGGGGACTTCCAGAACTATCACGGCCTCTGGTGGCGATGTTGGGGACTCTCAGCTCATGTCAACTATAGCCCGTTGTGAAAGAAGGATCCAGATCCCTTACTTAAGTAAAAGTATACCTCAATATTAAAAATTATACATTAAAAGAAAAAGTCCTTTGTTACCCTGTTAAAAACATCAAGTATTTAGAGCTATAATAATAACAATAATCTTAATCCACAGTGGAGTAATTCTAAGTGAGTAATAAAATGACTCACATGTTTATTAGAATTGTGTTTAAAGTGTTTATTGAAGGATACACTGGCCTTTGATGTGCAGTTCACTCACTCAACCCTATTACTCTCTCATTCTGCGGCCTAGGAAGACACAGACCATAGACTTCACAAGAACACACACGCCCTTAACATCAACCAAAAGCTCCTACACCCAGCCAGTAAAACACTGTTGCTAATTGGCCGGAGGGGAAGTTTGGGTGACGGCCATGATTCCAAATGAATTAGATATCCAAACGAGAGACAATGAGGACTTGTTGGATTCTCACATAAAGTTGATAGCACCTGGTAGTAAACTAAGATTTATAAACACAGGAGGCCCGGGTAAGGGGGGCCTGATAAGGGAAGAAGACTTGATTTGTGAACACAAAGGGGACCTTGCGAGGAGGTTGCAACACTGAAGGTCAACATGTGATGTCACACACAGCACATTTGTATTTGTTTTATTTGTTTGAAATTGAAAAGAAAATTGAAATTTTGTGTCTCATTGAAAAGAATACCATTTATATTAAAAGAACTACAACTCATCTAAGTCTAAGTTACAGTTACATTCAAGAGAACTGAGTGAGAGAGAGAAGGCCCATAAGGGCTCAGTCTGAGGGTTTTTATCTCCCACAATATGTAATGTTCAGCAATGTTGACATTATGTACAAAAACACATCTGACATACACTCATACAAGTGTTTCCCATTTACTCTTCCTATAGTCCAGCCAGTTTTATCTGACTTCCGAAGTCCGAGTCCAGCAGCTTCTTTCTAGGCTGCAGCTGCTGATTTGGCTCCTGTCTTTTATTCCATTTGCACACAGTTTATAAAGAATTTTTCATGTGAAAATATAGCAAAGTACAATACTTGAAATAAAAAGTACATTAATTAAAGTAAATGACTCAAAATGATTTTCACCCTTGTAGTTATGTTACAGCTTTGACAGGGAATTCCAACAATTCTGGACCCAATAATAATTAGGGATCCAAGCAGCGAAGCTGCTGGAGCCCTATTGTTTTTGTTCTCATTCTTCTTCTTTCTTCTTTTTCTCCGCTAAAAATGTTTGGGCAGCAAATACTGCTGCACGAAAACTCACCAAAATGGGCAGGTAGGTTGCAAATTCCACCCATTACTCAGGCAAAAAAACAAATGGCAATCATAGACGTCATGGTGCCGCTAGAACAATCAACTTTTTAAGTTTTTGCAATTATCTCGAAAACGGCTTCATTTCAATCTCTGGATTCATCTGCATCTTTGCTCCAATAGTCTTCTGCTCTAAAAATGTCAAATTATATGACTTTTTATCACTTTTAACTTAACTTATCCCTGACGGTTTCGCCAATCGACCTGAAACTTTGGCGGATCATCTATGGACGTCGCTGATCAAAAGTTATCAAAAGAATTTTGATACGCTAATCTGTTTTTTTCTCCATAAATTTTTACTTTTGTGTCTTTATGTATAATTTTACATAAATGCCTGTAAATCAAAATTGGCTTAAGCTATTGTCACCAACAGGGTGCGAACTACGGGGGAGCCGGGGGGAGCTTAGCTCCCCTTAATAACACATCAGCTCCCCTAAAAGCATGATTTGTGTCGGGTCACTACTCAGTTGATGCATAAAATTTGGTAATGATTGCTCAAAGTGGGCGTGGCTTATTACAAGAAATGTAAATTTCTAGACATTTCTCATTTCAAACTTCAAAAAATCTAAGAAAATCACCCTCGAGAGCTGGAAATGTTGCTTCACTGCAACCTATGGTCAATTCAGAAGTCAGTCACTCTATATTTTTCAGAATATGCTAATTCAATTAACATCTATATCTCAAGTCTTTCTTCAAACTAAAACTACTAAAATCAACACAGACAATCTCTAGATGGCCAATTTCAAGTGTTTCAAAGTGTTTTCAGATCGGTCAAACGGTGAGTCTGCAGTGATATTCAGTATCTTGCTCTAACTTGTACAGTATGCGCAGCATTTTCTTTTTTGCTCAGTGTTGTATACAATGCAACCAAAATAATTGACAACACACCCAAAACCGGCAGAATGATGTGTGATGTTTTTCAGAATTTTCTCACCAACGATTTGACAGTTGTAAGCGTTCTAAGTTTAAACTAACAAAACTATCCAGGTCTGGCACATGTGACGTCTCTACCTCAGTATGTAAGAAGGTGTGTTGAAACAGCCTCTCACCAGTAGCTCAGCAAGCTCAGTAAGTCATCTACTCTGGAGATCTGAAGTTCCAGGGTTTAAAAGACTTGCTGACAATGGGGTTGTTCAGATCATAGTAAGTCTAAAGTCTCTATTTCATTTGGATCCTGTGATACTTTCTTTCTATTTTGTGCAGCTTAAACTTTAAATCTTGGAAACACAAAATGTCAATGTGGGTTGAACATTTCACCCAGAAGTCAGGTACATAAGATGACACTCTCTGATCTCAAGGTAATGTTGTAAAAATCAAGCTTGCATTTCTGCATTAATCTTGTAGCAGACCTAAAAATTTTAGTTATGCATTTTAATAAATTTATGAGAATTGATACCCAATTATGAATTAATATTCATAAAATCAAAATTTCCTCGTTAAGGGCACCACCGGAGTTGTTATAATCCTAGTGTCTCCGGACCTCTAGGTAGTTTGAATAATTATACAATTATTACTAGTGATCAGTTAGTTAATAATCGCTCAATTATCTTAAATCAGTCAGTCAGTCTCATATCTAAAGGGTCAATTCTCTTGGCAGGGACGTAGAAATAGGCAACACACACAGCTCTTGATTATATTACAGTGAATTTATGTCGCGGCACTTCAGGTGTGTAGCTTCGGGCGAACAAAAGGGCCTGTTTCGTTGGTCGACTGAGGGCGTTGCCTGGCGAGGCACGCGAAGCGTCCAGCGAGCAGAGCAGAGTGGAAGAGCCAACAGCGAAGAGAAGAGGCCAGCGAGGTCACGTGTCGCTCTTTTGTTGTCTGGGGCGTGGTTCCCCAGGGGGCGTCTCAGGTTTCCCAAGGGACTGCCTTTCTAAACTTAATGTCTAAAAAGAAAAGAAATCTATTTGCACGTATTACAATCAAATATTTTCCACAATCGAACCTCAATGGTTGAACGGTTGTACTGTTCTAGGCATTTGGTAACAGGAAACAATTGTCACATTATTGGTCAGGATATTTATACATTTAACGGCATTTCTGACGAGGGCATGTAATACTTATTTCGTCCACTTGGGGGAGCTCAGGTTACATGAGGAAAGCTTGGATTAAATCAAAGATCGTCTCTCCTTAGGAACCGGGGAATATTGTTGATTCATCCTTAAATTCAAGCTGGCGATTAAGAGTATAGTAAAACATTCCTTTGTCATCATTTCTAAAGAAATTTAGTAGGAAAGTATTATGAACAAGCATTGATTACATTAGATGAAGGAGTGTCTTGCTGAAAATAAAAACACTGCACAAGTAACTTCTTTTCAGCACTAATATCAACAACAGATAGCAACAACAGTTAACGTAACTACTCAAATAGAGGCAAACGTAATCAGGTAACTAAAGATTTAATTAAATGCTTTGAGTCTTTGGAGACTGCAGTCCTTTTACATTGAAAGTTCAGTGTCTGGACCATGTCACACTTGGGAGAGACAGGGGTTTTCCTTTTTGATGTGGTAATAAAACAAAGAATAAGGTCAGTTGCCACGGAAACGTGTGTGGGGGGGCCAGTTTTGATAGGCTGTTTAGGGAAATGCCAATGGCTGGTTCCTGTCCCTTTGTCAGTTTAACAGTCAGGCCCCGCGTTATCAGCTTCGGAATCAAAAAGGTGCCAGTTTTATGGTCTGGATAGCACTTAGAGAAAGCAACTTTGACCCCTCCCCTTCTTCTCTGGGGAGGAGAAAGGAATTTAGGGTAGCTCCAAATTTATTCAATGTAAAATACACAAATCCACACCGTTGTTCACTACAATCTCAACGTCCAAATTCTTTCATCACTTTAATCTCTCAAGTCGTCTGCGGCTGTTCTTCTCCTCTGAAAATGTCAAATGTTGCATTTACTTGGATCCCGATCACTGGCGCTCGCGGCTATATTTTAAAATGAGACTGTGACTTCTAGCAGAGATTTTTCTTTGACAATCACTTGTACTTGAGTATGAGTTGTGTACTCCATGGCCTCCAGGGAGTCAGTAAAATGCACACTGATCAGTACACTGATCCACTTGCAGTGGTGCACTTATCCACGGCACTTACTCCACTGCGGCATGGTTTAAGGGAATATTACAGTAGGTACACATATGTAAGAGGACTGTATGGATTGTGTACTGGTGAGGTGTGTCTGACTGTTGCCGACCGACTGTAGTGGGCCACCTGGGAAAAAAGTACCAGGGCCAATTTTTTGTCCCAGTCCAGCCCTGAGCAGGAATACTGTTTACCACGTCCAACATCTTAGTTCAGTGTTAGTACGCTTACACTGTATAATTATTGCTAAACATAAACTGCAGTTGAGGCTGATGGGATTGTTTAGGGATTAGTTTGCAGGTATTTTGCAAAGTACTGAAATTGAAATTTTGACCTTATGTTGGTGATAGCAAAATGATCACCAAAGTTATTACAATTCATCCTGAGAGAAACAAATGTTTATACCGAATGACAATCTATCCAATAGCTGTTGAGATGTTTCACTCAAAACTACAAATGTCAACATCATGATGGCGCTAGAGGAAATGTCAGTAACACAACACTGTATTCTGTTACTTAAAGATTTCAACTCCATATTTAAAGCACTACCAGTACGTACCAGTAAAGATGAGAGAATGTGAAAATTGGAGTTCTGAAACTTTATTTCAGACTGGCACAAAAGCAAAGTTCCTTATGCTTAACACAATTCACAAAGACACACAGCTTGTCTTGACTTTGGAGACATTCCAACAGGTAATATTCTCTTTACAGGTATCTGTCATTGTAGACAGATTAGTCACATTTTATGTTTGAATATATAGAGCACTCACTCCACCACTGTTTCAGTGTTTGAGCAGCACTGTTAATTTTCAAGAACATTCTCCAGTACTAAATTCACTGTACATTGTCCTATTACACCTTCCACCAATGTTCAAGTAAGTCCTGAACTTCACATGCTTCGGGTCCCCCTGTGGCTCAGACATGGTATGTTCTACAGACATCAGCTGTCACTCTCTGGGCGTACCAAGGAGAACCTTCCGGAAGGGTCTGGGATAAACCACTTCTCCCAAAGATCCAAATGAACAGCAGGGTAATTCCACGGTTTAAATGGGCCGTTCCAGTGCAGCAGGTGCGCCTCTTGTAGGAAGCTCTCTAAATACCGGGCATCTGGACTCCAGCCTGGGCACAAAGGAAAGCTATTTTGTAGCTCTACAATATTTTAGGTTTCTTTATGTCTGCAGAGTTCACATCACTTGCCAAGTGGAATGCAATATTAGTTACTTCTCTATTTTTAATTTGTTTCCATTTTAATTTAATTAACCTTGTTTATAATGTATCATTGTTAGTTTACTACTGACACTGGCATGTTGTATGTAGCATAAGTGTCTGCATAGGGGGTTGATCTGTAATAAGCTCTGCTAACTTTATTTTTATTGGAGCCAAAAGTGATGGTATGTGCCTCAGTTATGCCACACCACAAAAGAGAGTGTACTTGTGTATTGTTTCTCCGTTATGGCATTTTACAGGCCCACTTAAGGGACAGCAGTTTAGGTATGTTTTCAGTTTGGTAATTAAACATAAACTTTCGATAAAATAACACCACAAATCTAATTATGTACATTTACGAAGCCAACATCTAATGTATGTCTTTATTTCACAAAATTATGAAATTGTTTTGTTTGTTTAACATTATAATGACCTAATTGTCATTCCAGACACTATTATGCCATTTAGGAACTAATACTGAAATGATTCTGCATGGAGTGGAGGAGTGATGATCTTACCCAGGTGTCTTACGTGCCACAGTGGGTCCAGTGTTGTGTATTTGTCATGAAATACTATTAGCATGGGTGGAGTCGCAACGCCTCCCGCCATGGCACTGCTGTAAATGTTCTGTCTGGTGGAGAGGAGGAAGACAGTTTCTGATCATGCAGATGCTTTTACCGCTCCACAATTATGCTAAAAAAATATACATACAAAAATGCATATTTATGTTACAGCTGCATACATGAAATGCAACAATTTAACAATTTAAATAATATAAATAACATTACAATAAATTAATGAAATAAGTAAATGGTACATGCTAAAAAGAAAAATATAAAGTGGTGCAAATAGGCTGGGTTGGAGTAGACTTTTATCAAGTTTCCTTTTGGGTGTATTGTGATCATATCACAAGCCAACAAAAAGAACCTGAAAGCAAGTGGACATCCAGAAAATCTGTAGTACAGGCCACTAATACATGACAGGGCCTCCTGTACAATTCAATCAATTAACATATACATAAAATCTACGTGAAGCTAAACGGTTTGTTATGGTCTTTAAAAATAGGCGACACTGATGTTAGATTCTTGTTGGTTACACTGGACTCCAATGTTAACACGTAAAACAAAGTCATGTTTGTGAGTATATGTACATCTCTTTTAGCTAAAGTTAAAGTAAAACCATTTAAATCTTTGTTTGGTTGAAATTAATAATATGTTATTTAAGAGCAGCCAAACACAAAGTCAGGAGGCATAAGCCACTACAGATTTGTGTATGAACAGAAATGTATAACCGTGTAGCATCAGCATAGCTGTTAAGGTTCACAAAATGTTAAAATGTCGGATGAAATAACCACTAGGGAAGCATGTATTTAAAAAGCAGGGGAGAAGAATGTAAAATCTTCTGACACATAATCTCTAAGATTAAAGTAGATAATCCCCCCTTTTTCTGTTTTGAATTGTCTGGAATCTGGGGAAGGTCACTGGTCACTGTACGTACCTGAAGTTCTCCTCCATCCATTTCTCCAGCTGTTTGGTGATCTTCTGTGTCTTCCATTCGCTCATATCGGCCACAAACACTCCAGGGTTGAAAGAGCAGTCTCTGGGGTGGATGCCCAGATCTTTAACTTCCTGTTTCCTAAAGTCCAGGAAGCCCATGTAGGTTGTCTACGGGAAGAGCTCAGAGGAGAGGATGCCATATTTCAATTACCAAATCAGTCTTTTCAAAGGTTATCAAAATTCACCTGAGAAAATTACTCTTCAGGAATTTTACATTCAGTATCAATTCCTATAATGCTCTAAAGTGAAGACCCTGTGATTATGAGTTTACAGCTAATTTAATTGAATTATAATATACAAAAGCAAAATGTGCTGCACACTTTTATTTACTGACGCTAACAAAAAGCGAATCAATCGACATTTATTTTCCATTAGTTTACATTCGATCCATTACTGTGTTTCCTCCAGGTTAGATTTTTCAGACAAATGCAGTGCACACCTGTTTCTACTTTCCCTCATCAACCCTGCTATATTAAAGCCCATTTCCACTCACTCCTTGCCAGATTGTCAAAGTTGTTATTGTTGTTTCATGCCTTTGCTTATGGACCACGTGTACCTGCAACTAACCAACAACCTTTAAGGTTCAGTGTTTAAGATTTAGTGGCATGTGGTGGTGAGGTTGAGGTGTAGTGCTGTTTGTCCTTTTTGAGCTACTGTAGAGGTCAATGGAAGGGGGGACCCGCGGTGTATGTAGAAATGGCTCATTCTAAGATAATAAAAACATGACGGTTCATTATGTACGGTCTTAATACACCACTGAAAACATAGCTATGGATCTTATATTGCATTTCTTCAGTCAGTAGATCCTCAGAGATATTACACACTGGACCTTTAACTCTCTCCCTCCCTCTCTCTCTCTCCCTCTCTCTCCTTCACCCCAACCGGTCGAGGCAGATGGCCGCCCACCCTGAGCCATGGTTCTGCTCGAGGTTTCTGCCTCTTAAAAGGAAGTTTTTTCTTGCCTCTGTCGCCTAGTGCTGCTCTTGGTGGGAACTGTTGGGCTTATGTAAATAACATCACAGAGTACGGTCTAGACCTGCTCTTTTATGAAAAACGCTCTGACAACTGTTGTTGTGATTTGGCGCTATATAAATAAAATTCATTTGAATTGAATTTAATTAACCCTAGAACTTGTACCTATACCTCCCTGCCTGCCAGCAAGTTTCTGTATGTTCACTTTTGTCGATAAATCTCTGAACTCTTCCTGCTTGCCTAGACTGTTTGGCGTTTTAGTGCTTCAGCCTTTGTTGCCGGAAATCACCGGCCATTATAAAAATACATAGAAATCCACCTGCATGCCGATGCTGCGGACCATCTCATGTGTGGAGGGCAGGTCACAGTCAGTGGCGAAAGCAGCAGCATGACCCGGCTTCAGTTTGATATTAAACAGATCCTTGATGTCGCCTAAAAAGCATGAAAAGCCTTTAAGTGGTACAGTATATACATAGATATACATAATTAATACAAAATCAATGAATCAAAAAAACAACAACCTTGAAACAGTGTGTGAATTTGATGTTAATGAATGTGGATGAGAGCTTAGTGGCTTAGAGGTGGAGTGAGTCGCTCACTAATCAGACCATTTACCATAACCATTTGGATGTTTGTGATGACCATTATAATGTTTATCCTTAAAAAAAAGCATGTATTCATAGCTTAAGTTACCACCAAATGTAATTTAAACTTGTTTTAAAAAATATTCTGCATGGTGATCTGGTGATCAAATCCAACTGTAGCACCACACGTCTGTTAAGTTTGGGGTTAATCATTGAAAAAGGCAGTTTTATCAATTAACAAACCTTAAATTTAATCTTTAGGATACACAGTATGGAATATATTTTCACAGGGATTCCTTCCTACCTTGAACATATACATACCCTGCACAATGACATCATCATCTAAGTATATCACCCTCTTATGGTTGATTTCGAGCAGAGGTATGTAAAAGCGCACGAAGTTGAGCTGCAAAACAAAAGCAAAGTTATTTCAGAGTTATACATTTAGACTGTGAGGTAGCACACAGCGTCTGTGCATGTAAGGTTTGTATCGATACGGGAACAAAGGCAAACCCAGAACTCACTGGATGTAAGAGCTCAGGTCGAGAGGAATCTGGCTTCACCTTTCCTTTCAGAACCATGGGGTTAAATTCCAAAATCTTATATTTGATGCCTTTCAGTTTAGTCTTCTCTATGTACTGCCTGGGAAGATGCAAAGAACGGATGATTAGGCAAATAAACGTGGAAGTCATCGTAATAAGCAATAATACTGGGATGTCAGGTCGCCCAACCAAACCCCAGCCACATATCTTCTCCACATGTGGAACAACTACAGATTCAGTACATTTACGGTATAAGAGTACAAATCACCTGTGAGTTTGAAATCATCACTTCTTGCACCTTTAAAGATTAATGTTTAAAGTGGCACACCTTGTTAGTTTCACGGCATCCCGAAGGGTAACTATATAGAAAAACACACTGGCGTCTGTGTTGCTATAGACGCTGTTGATGGTTGCCATGGTCGCACCCATTCGCTCCTCCGATGCACAGATGATAATGGGGACGACATTATCCGCCTCTGACACTCTCACTGCAGGAACTCGCGCTGCTCTTCCGAGGCTCTTCCGGTGATCTAAGAGGTCATTAGGGAGGGGAGGTCGGGATTGCTTTGTGCCATTTCGGATGGTGTGGCATAAAAAAACAAACATGCGTCCACTGTCGTGACTGTGCTTTAAGATGACCGTGGATCGAAGTCGAGAAGGCTGGCATTGTTCTTTTTTTTTCTTATTGTCAACAAATCTCATGAAAAGACCCAAACCAACAATGTCTAAGTCCATTTCTTAATATTTTCTGACTGCCCTGCTGTATCTGTGGTTCACTGTCTCAAGCCAATAAGTCAGTACTAAACACTTAACTAAAAACACTTCACAAATACATAGAGTCATCTTTAAAAGAAAGCACAGCTGAGCACTTTAATTATTAGCGAACGTTTCTCAAAGAAGAGTAAATTGTAGTAAATGCATTTGTGGGGAACTACTTTCAGCGGTGGATTAATCCACATTTAGTGGTCTTGTTAGTAATAAGGGTAGCAGGATGGTGCATGTGAGACTAAATAAACTACAGTGTGTGCATTAATGGTAATATGAATGAGAAGGATGGAAGGAAGGAAGAAAAGTGTGGCTGACTGGTGTGTTTTTACTAGTTTTTGAACAACAGTGGAGCTCTATGGCCGAAAAGAAGAAGATATACCCGATGTTGGAGCTACACACGCAATACTTGTGAGCAGGATCGATTCAATGTTGGTTTGGGTCTTTTCATTGGTTTTGTTGACAATAAGCAAAATAGAAAACATTGCCAGATTTACTCTTTAATGTGATGACATGATTAAATTTGCTCTATAAAGGTTTAAAGGTATAAAGGCTTACCTGAGAGTTTGGGCCGAGTGGAGACTCTGAGCAGTATACTGTGCAGGAGGAGACACACCATCAGCACCAGCAGCACCAGCAAGACTTGGTTAACTGAAACGCAGGAAGAGGCAGGAGTCGGCGTCTACTCGTCTTACTCTGTTTACCATGTTTCCAAAGAATATACCCCACAAAACATCAGAGGGCCACACATAATAATAGATTTTATTATGGATTCATCTCTTTTTTTCAATAGTTTTATCTAGAAAATGTTGCATAAAAATGAAATTGCCCATCACAGGGGCACACAGCCCTAAGTCACATCTTCATATTGCTTGTTTTGTCTGACCAACAGTCCTAAACCCACAGACATTCAATTTACAACGATCTTAAACAGAGAAAAGCAGCAAATGCTCACTTTTTAGCATCTGGAACCAGAGACTGTTTTGCATTACTGCAGGTTAAATGGCTTTAAGGGCTATTTGACATTTTGTGGAAAAATCCTTTTTTGCTTTCTTTAAACTGTTTGTCGAGTAATGTCACGTAACTCCACGGAAATCAAATAAATTGTTCTTCTATTCGAGTACAAATAAAATAAATGATTATATGTTTATGAGCGATTTTACATGTTCTGATAGGTGTATTGTTTTTACTTTGCAAACCTATAACATGCACAAAAAAGAGATATAACTTAATAAAGGAAAGGGGAAAAGGCAAAAAGCATAATATGACCTCTTTAAGTGAATAATTTGACATATTAGTTTTCTTGCTGTGAGTTTGAGAAGATCGAAAACAGTCTCGTGGTTGTTTGTTAAGTGAAAAAGCCCAAAGTCCACCCCATCTCCCACAGAAAACTCTGCTCTGAACTGCCTGAAAACAGCTCATTTGTAGACAGAATCACGCGTCATAATGCTCGCCTAGCGGCTAGTCCGACACGCCCTCAAAAACAGCAGTGAGCTGCAGCACACAGCTCTCCTCTCCCTTCCAAACACTAGCTACCCTCCAGGCAGTCAGGTGACATAAAGTTGTTACTGTGATGTAGAGACAGAGCTCGGTTAAAACTTTATGGATGAAAGATAGTTGATAGTAGATGAAAGAAAGTCACAGATTTAGGGCCTGTGTCCACCAAAGCGTTTTTTGCCAGCTGAAAACGCCAGCTGCTCTTCTGAAAACGCCCAGCAGGGAGCGCTGACAGGCGTTTTTGAGGCACAGCGTTTTTTCCGACTGTTCTACCCAACTTTACTGTATGTAAAATGTCAACACAGAGTAGAGTACTTGCTCTGGCTCTGTATGAAGAGAAGGCTGAAGCAGGTAGAGAGAGAGGACGGACTCGCCGTATGTGGGTTCATGAGATTTAGTGGGCGAGGAAACATCTCAGCGAGTACCCCCGTTTAGTCCAAGAGCTGAGGTTCAACGAAGTCCAGTTCCAGGATAGTAACCGTTGCTACGGTGTGGTGTTTGTCCCGCCCCTCCTCTACTGTGATTGGACAGCTGACTAAAAAGTGAAAGTGACGAGCGCAGCGTTTTTCCCAAAGTTGAACATTTTTCAACTCTTGGCGACCGAAAAAAACCTCTCAGCTCTCAGTGCATTCCCATTGGAATGAATTGAAAAAAGACGCTGGCGTCAGAAGAAAACGCTTTGTTGGACACGGGCCCTGAGAATTCCCCACTCTGAAACTCTTGCTCCAGTCCGTGTTGCTAAGCTGGTAAGGGGATATACAGCTGAACTGAAGCCATGTTTACCAGCTTTTCAGGGCCCGCCCTACTCTGCTTTTGATAGGCTAGTAATCTTGTAGAGGTAAGATGTATCACTCCATAGCTAAAACGAAGCATTCAACACACAGGGTGAAAAGAGGAGCTGCAGCAATGTGCAGTGTGACAAAAATATTGTGTTTTTTGAAAATTAAACCATGTAAAGCTGTTCTGGTACAACCCCTAAATAAGGTTTTGAATCTGAAAATGAGCATAATGTGACCTCTTTAATGAACTTTAAAGTTATTACCAAAATTGTTGTTTATAATTTTACAAAATTGTAGTTAATAATTTTCATTTGTTCTAGCGCTAACCATCAGAATAAAAAGCTGTGCACATTGAGTTGAAGTTTTACTGTAATGTTGTTATCTCATACCAGTAGAAACACACATTGTGTTTGACTCGTTCCACTCGTTCAGTCAGGCAGACCAGAGAGGAGGAAGGAGGATCAAAATACCCATCTGCAACCATTTACAAGACACTTTCATCATCATTTCTGGCAGCTCATTCATGAGCCATAACTTATTCCGCACAGTATGCTACCTGAGGAGCAGCTTTACACTGAAACATTCAGAACTTACTGTTTTCAGATATTTTAAACTGAACAAAATTATAAATGCAACACTTTTGTTTTTGCCCCCATTCATCATGATTCATCATTCATAGATTGAAGACTTTCTCCATGTACACAAAAGGCCTATTTCTCTCTAATATTGTTCACAAATCTGTCAAAATCTGTGTCAGTGAGCACTTCACTCACAGATGTGGCATATCAAGATGCTGATCAGACAGCATTGGGGATTGCAAAGGTGTGTCACACAGCTCTGTAGCGCTGTTTGTTCATGTTGGCTATGGTAGAAACATGACGACAAAATACGGCGAACTCCATAGAAGGGGGTGTCCGCGGTTATGTAGATATAAATGTCTCATTCTAAGGTAATAAAAACATAACGGTTCATTATGTAAGGTCTTTATACACCACTGAAAACATAGTTATGGATTTTATATTACATTTCTGTCAATAGATCCTCAGAAATATTACACACTGAACCTTTAAAACATTAATCTACACAGTTTTAACTTGAAAACAGCAGCAGTTGTTACAGTTTTTGTATTAACACATTTAAAGCATGCTTAAATTTTTGTATAGTAAATTTTTGATTTGGAAGCAAACACCTCTCAAAGTATCTTGCAGTTCACTCTGCTGTTTTCACACACGATAGAATCATAACATTTACTCCTTTACAGCCCGTCATCTGGTTACCTCATTATACCCTCCCTCAGAAACACACCCACATTGGGTGCATACGCATGCAGATGTTCCCATCCCTGGTGAGAAATGTGGGGGTTCCTTTACTGGCAATTGCTGCTCCAGCTATAGCAAGCATCAGCTTTGCTTCACAAAGCAAAGCTGATGCTATTCTCGATAGGAGTGTTAAGCTGTTTGTGACACTGCCCATCAACAGGAACAGAAGACAATCACTGAAATTTCTACTTTGTTTCATGTAAATGCATATAACCAGAGCATAAATCAGTCATATTACATTTGTCTTACATTTTTTTTTCACTTACTTTTTCTCAGAAGAGCCATATTTCATGTTTGCTTCCAGCAACACCTGCAAACACACACACACACACACACACACACACACACACACACACACACACACACACACACAGAAGGAGAAATAGAGGGCTATCAAGTCACTCATGAGAAGTTGTAGAGAAACAAAGGATGAAAGATCCCTTGGCCTTAATGTTGTATGGAGGGTTGAGGGATTTGGCCGTTCCCTCAGTGAAGTATTAACACAGCTGAAAGTGAGTTTGATATTTATTAAGATGACAGGCCTCATCTGTTTTTGCAGGAAAAAACTTTCACGAAACACGGGTCAGGGTAAACATGGCTAAAGAATCAGGTTTTTCCTGCAGAGATCTAACTGGGTCAGCCAGGTTTTTCTTAGCCCCTTAACCTGAAAAGTGACATCATTACAGTGAATGCCTGAAATCATCAGATGACTGTGAATGTTGCAAATGTTGTACCTCTTGGCTGTGAGTGGTTTGAAGGTACAGTCGTACAACTTGAGCACTCATAAGATCCCGTGGAGCTTTAACTTAACGGCCACATAGAACATGTTTATACTCCAAGTGTCAAAATGGGAAACCTGCTAAAGTTCTAAATTAAACGCTTCCAATGCTGTGTTTTGAATATAAAGACGGGATGTTGGAAGTTCTCCTTCTGATCTAAACCTCCAACAGTTTTCTGTAGCAGTGTGACTGAGAGAAATACATTTTGTGACATATAATTTTGCATAATATGACCAGACCAGCAGTAAACTCACTGAGGCCCGAATGCCAAGAGACACTGGACAACACGTGGCTGTATTTTGTTCAAAACCTTCCACCACTTCCTTCCTTCCTGGTGCCAGGGATTCATCAAGGGATCTGTTTGCCTCCCAGCCTTTTAAACTTTTATATAACTGCAAGAGAAATGCTTACACAATGAATGAGTAAACGCATATCTCAACAGTCTCACAGCTTCAAAATATTTAGCTCCTCTGAGAATCAGTGTGTTTCACTGACCTCATTGTGTGTGCAATCAGTGTAAAGTGGTGGAACCTCAGCAGGAAGCAGCGCACTTTAAGTTGCTCATAAGTTAAACGTATCACACTTACGGTGGCCTGTCTGCTTTTCATGTTTCACGCTTCCTCTGAAACCTGCAGACTCTAACTGAACCTCAGCAGGCGGATGACATGAAACAGAACATTCAGTCTGTGTCGTGCATTTGTTTCAGGTTTGTTTGTCCCTGTTAGAGCAGCCCTAAACATCTGGAGCTGATTAGCTTAAGATACACTCCTTCCACGAGGCAGGACTGCCTAACACGCTGTCTCTGGCCTGCATTTGAACAATCAGCAATCCACTCACTCCAAATTACAACGTGTTCTCCAATCTCAACGCATTCATAATCACATTGTCAATGTTTTTTGCAGAATTATACCACCAGATTTGAACTCACATGATTTTATGGCAGCAGAATTTGTCAAATAATTCTTACTAATGTTTAAAAAACATTTTAAAACAGATTTTTTTAGGATGGCAACACCTCGCTCTCACATCTCTCCATACACTAATGTGTCCACATGTTTATGTGCATATGTCTGGTGAAGCATGTGTACAAGGTTTTGCCACTTTACCATTTTACAATTATATTTGTTAGTGACTGCTTGAGCTGCTCTGTTTTAATAGTTATTTTATTACTTTTGCTTGTCTTACTCTCTGTCTTATATGGCTTCTTTAAGACATCACTGAGGAACTACATGACTATACATTGATTATGTAGCAACTATAGCTACTGGCTAGGAAAAAAACGAACAGAAGTTCCAAAGAGTTTGCACATAACTGTGTGTGTGTGTGTGTGTGTGTGTGTGTGTGTGTGTGTGCGGATGGGGGTTGTTGGTCCACACCAAACCACAAAAGTCATCACACTGCAAAAAATTCCAAACCGGGATAGAGTTGCTACCTTTTTCAGGACTAAATTTCAGTACAATAGAAAAGGTCTGTAAAATTTCACTAATTTGCAAGGGAGTTCAGTTGTTTTGGGGATTTTTTTAGGGAAGAAATAAGCTAAAGGTAGGCAAATCACTTCCCTTATGGGCTATGGTATTAAAAGACAACCAAACAAACATGACCCTCAATTCCACAAAAGTATTGAATGGCATTGAAGCGGCATATAACTCTGTCATGCATCATGCGTACAGATTTCCACTTATTCTTAAGGATAAACGTTAAAAAGACTCATTTTAGGCTACAGCCTAAAGATCTACATTTTTTTCAGTGTACCAGTACAAAAAGTTCCCTAAAACAGGGTTGCTTATAAAGCACAAAATACAAGATTCATACAGTATTTCACAAAATATAATAGACATATACAAGCAAAACTCATAAAGTATGCACTTTAGAAAACAGAGATAAAGTAAGGAGGCCTGTCCCTGTTGGGTTTGTCTCAGTCATTACAGTGTAGCACAATTTAAAGCACATTTAAAATGTCAGAAACGTATGTACTCACAAGAGAACGAGGGTGGCGTTGTTTATGGTCAACCTCAGTCCTGGTGTTCATGGTCCATGTTGTAAAACCTCTGAGGACTGAGACTCACCCTCACCAACAATCTCACTTTTCTCCTCTCCCACCTCCTTTTCTCTTTCTTCCCTCCAGATGTGAGTCATCTTGCTCACCAGCGCTCTGATGCCTCACTGTCCTTCAGCCAGCAATAGATTAGCTCACCCCATTTCTCATATTCATATCTGTGATACTAAAAAAAAGTAAAAAGTAAAAAAAAAAAATGGCTTTGAAAGCAGTAATTTACGGAGCCCGGGAGGTCTGAAATGTTTTTTGAGAATAACACGGACCACACTCTGTTGGCTGTGAAATATAATTAAAGGGTATTTATTATGCCAGTAGGCTACTGGCCAAATTACTTAGGAGTTACAAAGTTATAATGAAAACAGTTCTGGGGTCGAGCCAAATCGCACGTCATCTTAAAAACTACATTTCCCATAATTGCCGGGGTGTCGCTCTGCTTGGAAAGGACGACTAAAGTTTATCCCTTAAACTACAGAGTGGGTCGTCATATTTGTCAGGTGCGTCATGTGAGTTAGGCTGGTGGATGTATCTGATATTGATCTACAAATGATTTTCTGCTCATTAATAATGTTTGAATTGATCAAAATCAATGATCAAATACGTACATTTTTACGTGTGTTTATCTTGATTTTTCCACCTAGAGCACATTGTAACTTTGAGGGTTGCTATGTAAAACATTTTGATTTGCAATTCATACGTGCCGTGCTTATATATTTAAAATTGCAACAAACAACAATCTAGTAACATTTATTAAAGTTATTAAGCCTTGAAGACGGAAATATGCCACAAATGTTTTCTTTTTGTTTTTATTTTTATAATCCGGTTTTCTATGTAAAATGCGTACCTGTGAATATTCCAAACAACATCATATTTATTATATTAATCTAGTAATTGTAAGAATAATAACGTTTGTTTGTACATTTTTGTATTGCTTTATGTATGGGAAGATAAGTAATATAACATTAACAGTGTAAGGTTATGGTTGGCCACTTAATTCCGCTACTCTGCGTAGTAAACACTTCTCTCCAGCAAGTCTTCAAGCAGTTGAACTTAGAACTGAGTTAAAGTAGTTTTTCATTTTTGCCCCTAGGTTACTTTGTGTTCATGCAGCAGTCTTTCACCTCCACCCAGCATGGAGGAGAACACTTTAAAGCTGCTGGTGAAGCTCACTCAGGAGGGACAGTTAAGCTCTCTGGAGGAACGGATATCCTCGGGCGGCTCGGCGGCGGTACAAACCATCCGGAGCAAACACTTCGGTCGGTCAGGAGACACCCTGCTGCACTACGCGGCCCGGCAGGGACACCTGGACATTGTGCAGTATCTAATAAAGCGGGTAGGCATGGATGTGGAGACGTACAATAACGACTACAAGAGGCCGCTGCACGAAGCTGCGTCCATGAGCCACCTGGCATGTGTCAGCTACCTGCTGCAGGAGGGAGCCAAGGTGGACAGTCTGAAGAAGGCGGACTGGTGAGCATGAGTACAGAAAGCTGCTCGGAATGAGTTCGGAAGAAATAATAATAATAAAAAAAAAAACAACCAACAACGTGACAACCCTATGATGGAGACATGTGGTGCCCCCTGTTGATTTTAAAAAGCAACTGTCACGCTAAGGTTGCTAGCTCCCTTCGATAGCTCAGTTGGTAGAGCGGAGGACTGTAGAGGCTTGATGCTGAAATCCTTAGGTCGCTGGTTCGAATCCGGCTCGAAGGAGCACCGTTTTGATTGCAAATCGTTTATTTCACGAAACTTTTGTTCAAGAGTCAAACATTTGAAGAAAACAAAGAAATAAAGAAGAACACCAATCTGTCGCAGCCCAGTTTGTTGTTATATTTGACTCACAGAGCCAAACGTCTGTCGTTGTTGTTATTGTTTTTATTGTTATTGTTTTTTTGCTTGATGATGGTGACCATCTTTCAGAAACCCAAACGGTCTGTTTAAAACATAGGTTTAAAAGGGATTTCCAGAAGCGTCAAACACAGCTGCCCATCTAAATCTAAAAGTATTCCTTATGCTGCACAATAAAAAAGGTTGACTATACCCTTGCCTGGATCAAGGTACAATGCCTTAACCAAATAAAGTTATATATACATACAAAAAATATATGCATTACATATACATTAATGTTGTTTTCTATTCTTTTGTATTTTAATGTGTAATAAAGTATTTATATTTTTATTGTAAAAACAAGCAAGACGAGTTTAATCTTTATACATGAGGGACACAAGCAGTGTCTAATCTCTCATTATTAGAGCTAACACAGAATTTAATGATTTCATAATTTCAAAACTGAAGGAAAATGTCACAACTAATTTTACAGTTTATTGGACGATGTCTATTCTAAGTTTAACTAAAGATTTGATCATTTACTGTGGAATGTTTAACACTTATATTTTCTGATCCATCCCACTGTGTGTTAGCTTGTAAGCTGGTGATGGGACTGCCACTTTATTTACATTTCACTTGGTTAGAGTAGTTTGTCAGTGTTGCCTTCTCTCTCTCTCTCTCAGGACTCCACTGATGATGGCCTGCACTCGGAGAAACCTCAACGTGATCCAGGAGCTGCTGCACCATGGCGCTGACCCTGCACTGAGAAACAAGGACGGCTGGAACTCGTTCCACATCGCCTGCAGGGAGGGCGATCCTCTGGTCGTACAGCACCTGCTCCTCGTCACGCTGGACGTCTGGAGGACGGAGAGCAAGACGCGCAGGACACCACTGCACACTGCAGGTAAAGCGTCCTTAGATTGCTGGTTCTAGTGTATGGATATGTCATGTGATGGCAACATCTGGCACACACACTCAACAATTTCCAGAATCTTTAATCTCTTAGATATTCTGTTGTGGCCAGATCTCCAAGTGCGTGTTCGGTGAAAAAAAACCCAATCTTTTTTCCCTGTTTTGTGAGGGACCTTTTGCGTTCATTGTCAGATTATAACTAAGTTTCTCTCTCTCTCCATCATTCAGCAATGCACGGCTGTGAGGAGATTGTTAGGATCTTGCTGGAGAGGTAGGTTGAAATTTTCTTTGGGGAATACTTCCTTAAAAAAATGTGTGAAATGTTTCAGTTTTGGTGTGTGCATCCCCAGAACCTTTCCTCAGAATTTCCAGCTCAAAATGCTGTAAAATGATAAATACTCCTTGCTCAGGGGCACCTGATAAGACCAACACTTACGAACATAAGATTGTTGGCTCGATCCCTAGTTTGGCAGGATGAATCTGGGTGGCGGAGAGTGAACTGGCAGCACGTACTCCTCACTCATAACCACTGCAGAGGTGCCCTTGAGCAAGGCCCTTGACCCCTAACTGCATCAGTGGAGCTGCTGAATGTCCACCTGATCAGACTGTGGTTGGACTGGGCAGCTTACAGGTGTTACCCTGAATAAATGAAACCTGCAACCTTTCTTTGGCCACATGGGGGAAGCAGAAACAAGCTATAAACACAGTGACACCTCTTAAGTTGAAATGACCAATTTGTGAGCAGATGATTTTGCTCTCCACTGTCCAGCTCTTTAGCTGCTAAATACTCCACTGTGTTCACCAGCTAGCTGCTAACTTTAATATAATATTAAAATAGAGCGCGCAAACACAATCTATGTTTGACAAACAATAACAGTACACGGTCCACTTACTTAAAGTTTGGAGCTTTCAGCTGCATTTGAAAATTCAAATTTAATTCAGTTCAATTCAAACCAGCTTTATTGGCATTAATGTATAAAAACAGTATGCCAAAGCTACATATAAATTACATAAGAACAATTCATTTCATACATTTCATTAAATAAGTAAATAAAACAGTAAAAGTTGTTTGTGTGTGGGTTAATAAAAAATAAAATACTAATAATAATAATAAATATATACAATATAAAAATTAATTCCATAAAAATAAATATATATATTAAAATAAAATAAAAAATAAAACTGTAAACGTGTGCGTGTATATTAAAAGACAAAAAATAAAATAAAAATTTATTAATAAAAAAATAACAAACAAATAACTAAAACAATCAGTATCAAATGTGAAATTTAAAAACAAAACAATTACTAAAGTATAAAAAAAATGCACGTAAAATAAAGTGAGGTAAAGTAAACACAAGTAAACCTTGTGGAAGGTCAGTAATCAACCTTTAAGGTCATTAATCTGCATCCTATAGTGTATATATGACTGCAGAGGTTACACTCCTGTCTGTAGATTGCCATTGAAAATGTCTAGTACTCTGTTTTGGGGGGAAATATGGCTCCATACTTTTGAGCTTGATGATGATTTGCAGTTAACAGATAACTGACCCTCACCTTCTTCTTCTTCTTCTTCTTCTTCTTCTTCTTCCAGATGTGGCTACACCCCAGACTGCGCTGACAGTTGTGGAGTCACTCCTTTCATGGACGCCGTCAGGAACGGACACCTTTCTGTGGCCAGGCTGCTTTTAGAGAAGCACCAGGTACACAAAGCATTTCAAGTCAGTCATGTCTCCACTTTTGTAGAAACAGTACTGCACTGTCATGTCCTGACTTGTGTGTACTGTAGGCGTCTCCACAAGCAACCGACATGCTTGGGACTCAGCCGGTGCACCAGGTTGCTGTTACTGGCCAGGAGGAGGCGCTGTGGTTCCTGGTGCGGGACCTAAATGTAGACGTGAACCAGAAGGCGACAGATATGCAGCTCACTGCTCTGCATTACGCTGCAAAGGTTAGATCACAGATTTTTGACAAGATTCCATCTTTTCTGTCCCTAAGCCCTCAAAGGTTAGTCATTTCTCTTAGATTAAATGAAGTAGTGAAATCATTATAACGTGTTAAAATCTATTGTATTACATCCAAAATTGAGTGGTATTATTAAGTATTCACAATAGATAATGCTAACAACAACTAGGATGGTTTGTATTGGCCTCTTGTTCAGATATACATACTTACAATGCTGTTTCACTTCTTTATTCAGTCTGACGTCTTGTTTGAGTCATTCTCTGTTTGGAAGCGGTTGTTTTTTTTGTGCTGATCTAACTAGTGAGCGATGTATCCTGTTGGCATTATTTTCAGTCGACATGGAAGCTGCGGTAGTACAGTAGCCAGTCTGTCGCCATCATTCTGGCTCTGGCACAGGAAGATAACGACCCCATTCTCAATCCTCCCTCTAAAGCTCTGAATGTCTCGGCTGTTTTCGAACCAGGGAAACAGCCATCAAGAAACACCAGACCTTTTTATTGCTGAAAAAAATCAGAGATGTGGGCAATTCAGATTTTAACTCTGGCTCATGATTATAGTCGAACTGTTACTGAGTATTAGGATCACACAGAAGAACAGCCAGTCCCACAACACATCTATATGGTGATTTACATTCCACTGTGTGTGTGTAGTAACACACACCTAAAGGCTTACTAGCAGTGAACATTAATTAAAATAAAGGCTGAAAAGGACAGTCATTTACACATTTCCTTCTGCTTCAAATACAGTATTATCTATCTAATTCTAAAACTGAAACTAAATTTGTATCAGTAATTCACAAATTGTATTCAAATGTCTTCAAGTCAGAATCACAAATTTATCCCAGAGGGCTTTGCAATCTGAAGAACATGCAACCCTCTCTATCCCCACCCCCTGAACTCAGCTAGGGAAAAACTCCACACAAAAAAACAAAAAAGGAGCGAGTCCTCTTCCAAGATGCACAGACTAGGTGTTGTTTCTACAGAGTAGACAGTCACAAAATCACTGTATTGAAATTTCACTAATCTGGTAAATTACAGCGTGCAAATAAAATCTCCTTCCTCGTTTTAAATCTGTGTTTTTTAGGAGGGCCACACGTCCACTATAAAAACACTTCTTGAGCTGGGGGCAGATCTTTATGTTCGGGACAAAAAGGGAAGAACTGGTAAGCAGTGTATCACTTTTACATAATTAAAGTCAAATCTTAAGGATTTCTATATAACATTAATAGTCATGGCTAAATAAAGGTTTGTTAACAAAAAAAATGTGCTTAGGTGTTATTCATTAAGAGTTTAACAGTCAAAACTCAGGTAATCTTATAACCAGTGAGAAAAACACTGACAGATCTCTCATGTGAAGTAATCAAAACTGCTGGCGGAGAATGATCAGGGCTTTTAATAATAATGCACGTCATTTCAAAGATACAGTGGCGATGAGCTTGAGGAGAAGATGTGACTATAATGGCTCCTTTTTATAATTGATTTCACAGTTGATTTTAGAACACTGTGAAAATCAACTTGCAGAGATGTGGAACTCTGCTGATAGATTATCTGTCACAGTGGACATTTAGTCACCAGGGGCCTCACGTATAAACGCTGCCGACGCACAAAAAGTTTACGTACGCTGGTTTTCACGCACACATAGGATGTATATAAATGAACGTGAGGTGAGAATGTGCGGGCCGAGGCGTAAACTTTGTCTGGCTCTGTCAGTGAACTTCAAGGTCCAAAACTCACCAAATGTTTCAAAATAGCGTTTCCACGGCAGTTACTGTGTATATGTTAATGAAGCAGTCAATCAAAAACTTAATTATGTCCGTTGATACACAATAAAGGTTTGATCATGTATGTAGTGGTTTAATATCAAAATAAAATGGAATGTGAGAGGAATAGATAGTAATGACTCTCACATAGGGCCTATTTAATTTCACTTCATATCACATGTTATCACTTTATCATTTAAACATTCAAACCAGCAGTGTTATTTGTGCTCACCTACTTGAAATAAATATTCCATACTGCACCTTTTAGTTGTGGAAATAAAATAAGTGCCAACTCAGATTTTAAATCAATGTCCGCTAAATATTTCATCAGCCTCCCCGGAGCGCAGAGGAGAGGGCCGGAGTGTAGCCACAGACACTCATGGTCAGTTGTGGACCTGCCAGCCTAAAGCCAGGATAATGTCAGCTGGCAGGATGCAGGCTGCTTTTTGTCATTTTCATACTTTAACTCGGCTGATGGAATTATCATCATCATAAAAATCCAAGATATCAAATTAAAGAATTGCAGAAGACAGCCGTCAGTAGTTTTTGATCATATTTAGTTTTTGTGTACAAACATGCTGCAATGAACAGACACAGCCGCACCAAGACGCCGCAATGGCGCACAAACAGATCTGCATTCTCACCTCAACTCACCCTGCACATCTTCACCACCTGCACATATGGACTGTCTAAATTAAAAATATCTGGAAATAAAGCCTCACACTATCGCTACACTCCATCCTCACCATCGGTCATCATGATGCAGGCCAAACATAACAAAACCGACATTAAAAAAAAAATGTGTTCACCTGTCTAACCTCCATCCTCAAATGATCTCCCAGAGTGGGGGAGATCACTGACTGAAGCCATCATTTTGGCGAGGTGTGAAGTACTGACTCTGACTACTGTAAACATATAAATACTGCGTGACACTCGTGCGGAATGCTGCATGGCTGCTCTCTGGCTCTGCAGAGGACAACACCAAGGGAAGGATTAGAGAGTCTCCATTAAGATTTCCTGGTCCGCGAGGATGACTAATACTTCAATTTAGATTCCCTAGAGTTGTGCTCTTGGATCTGTGCACTGAACTGGGTCCAGCATTAGACAGATCCACCTGGCGGAGCCGAGCCATCCTGGTACAAATACAAGTAAGCTAGATACGCACTCTTTCTGGCAGTCGGCTGTTAGCTGCAGGAGCCGATAGGTGTTCTTTTCTGATGTGATCAACAATATATAATGTTTACCGTAAAACCTAAATTCTTTGTTTAGAATAACATAATTCTGTTAAACTCTCTGAATCTTCTTTTGTTTGTGAACAAGCTGCATTTAAACAATCAGTGCTTTCTAACTTCCACCTCACAAACACCTAGATTTCTGTATTAGAAAACTCTTTTCCTGTCTTATTTTCTTTACTTCAGCCATTACGAGTCCCTGAGCCGGCTGCATTGACTGTTATTGTAACACTTGGCCACTCCGTCGTTTTGCGTTTGTTGCTGATCAAAGAGTTCAAACCATCAAATAAAAGATTTCTTCTCGCCTCCACTTCAGTGATCAGCACCTTGATCTTGCACTTAGTGAAATTTCTCTTTCTCACGTGTTTTGCAGCAGGATTGGCCGCTGTTATTAGGACCTTAGAGGTGATGCTGGCGTATTTCTGGTAATTTGCATAGTACTTTATGGGAGTAACCAAGGCGGAGTATGTGGTTCGTGCATGTGCGCTCAATTTCACGTTGATTGGGATGTATAAAGGAAAGGTGCGCAGGACATGGCGTACGCCTGGTTTTATACATATGGATATTTCTGTGTGTAAGGACTTTTTAAATGAGTACGCCATCTTTCAGTATGAAAGCTGCGCTGTCGTTTATACATGAGGCCCCAGGTGTTTAATAGTTGTGGTTATGCTATTGTTTTGTAATAACCCAGATGAAAAGCAGAATGATTTTAAAATCGTTGAGGCTCATGCATTTAAGATCAGATTTTAGAGTTGGCTGCTCAACAGCATTTTATTCAAGTGCAGTGTTCTCTAAAAATCTAATCCAGAAGAAATTATGAATAAATGTGAAAGCTATGAAAAATATTTCTCACATTTTGGAAGTAGAAAGTAAATACAGGCTACGTAATGATGCATTCTGTGTTATCTGACGCGTGGAAAAGTTAAAAAGTAGTGACAGCAAATTGGGATCCACATCAAATAAAAAACTGTTAGGAAGTGGCTGCCTGGAAGGTCGCAAAGTAAGCAGAAAACATAAGGTATGCTTTGTCAATGGTCTAATACACCAGTATGATCCCTTACACCCTCTTATTTTGTCTAATCTGCCCAGCTCTTCATATGGCCTGCATTGGACAGCATGCAGATGTGGCCAGGATACTCCTGCAGCTTGGACTCAAAGACTCAGAGGATGCGTCTGGCACAACAGCACGGCAGCTTGCCAAGAAACCAGACATAGTGCGAGTGTTTCAATGTGGCGTACCAGACACATCATAAATGATACCACAGTGGTAAAGAACACAGATTTGCAGTATGATCTGTATATTTAATTTATGTTAAAAAAAACAACCTGAAAATGTGATTTATGTGATAGAAGTTAATCAGTTAATTTAGACTGTGAGGATTACAATAAATCTTAACGTGACTGGTGTTGTGTTGAGTATTCTTGAGTGATAGACTTTGGGGACATAAATCACATAACTTAAATTTAAGTCTTGCTTTAGTCTGTTATGTTTACATCGGACCTGACTTCGATGCGAGTGACTTGAGATTGAGATGGTGTTTGTCACTCTGGTGCATGGGAATATGTATCTTGTTTGGAAAATGCTATACAGTGAGGTTGAGACATAATTGGACACGCTACAGATAAGTTCATCCGCCTGTGTATGATTGTGTCTGATGGTATTTTGTAAGTCACTGTGAACCTGTAGCTGGCCAGCGCAGTTTCTGGGATATCAGACACAAAACAAAACCTAAGCTTTAAACATCTGTAACCCCCTCTTATAATTCCATCGTCTTTTTGGCTGGCTGGTGTGAAAGTACAGTTTGTAAAACTAGTGTGTGCATGTAAATGTGTATGAAATTTTCAGGTTTTGTCTATGTTAATGAGTTTCGTCTCTTATGGCCCATAACTAATCCTTTACACTCTGGCAACACAGTGAAGTGAGACTACATTGTAATTTTTTTCAGAAGCCTGTATGTCTCTAACTAATTCAAGGCAGCTGTTAAATGTTATTTACTAAATACATTATCTGAATCTTAAGAAAATGCACAGAACATTAAACATACAGTACAACAAGAGGCTTATATGGGAACTAATGGTAATGTCACAACAAGTGATCATTATTATACCATGTCAATTTGTAGAGCCAGGTCTCTCTTGCATGTCTTTGTATTTCCACTCAGACACTTTAGCCGTCTTCTTACAAGTGATTGACAGCTGAGAAGCCACGCCCTCCGAGGCGCCTGACGCTGAACCGCAGCCCCTCTCATTTCCAGCCCCGCAGATCTCCATTTTCTTCTTTCCCGATATTCAGGAGCAGAAGAGTAAAGATTTGAAAAAATGAATGAAGAATACGACGTTATCGTTCTGGGCACCGGGCTTACGGTGAGGAAAAAAAAGCTAACGACGCGATTCACGCAACGTGGAAGTGATTTGCAACCTGTTACCAACGCAGTTAGCCTCTTGGTAGTTTGGCTTTGAGCTAACTGGGCCTAATCAGAAGGGCTAGCGCTAAATAGCTAGCTTAGCCTCTAACCGAGAGTGAGCGACTAACTAACCTACTGTTAATGGAAACTGTGAGCTAATGCTAAGTGTTAGCACTATGCTATCTGCAACTGGCTAGAAAGATTAACGATATCTATAGGTAGCTAACGTAACGTTAACTCACACAACCCTACCTTCAAACTCCCAGTCGGGCGCTGTGGTTAGTAATTGTTGTTCTGTCGAGTGGAACTTGGTTCCACTCCAGTTTGTTAGCCGCTTGTTTGGAAGTTGGGCGGCAGTTCAGTCAGCTTTTCTCACTCAAGTTAAGATTATACGCGGATGACTGGTATGCTAACGTTAGCCGACCTTAATTAAGCTAAGTAATTAGCCTGCTAACGCCAGAATAAATACGTGTCACCGGTTAATCTTTCGTTCACGGTGCACGTTGAATCGGTTGTTTGACTTTATCTCAGTCTTAATGTAACATTACCAAAGCTAGTGATTACTTATCTGATGAAAGCAGACACAACTGCAAGTTGCTAAATAAGTAACTGCTAGATGTCCTAAATTTCCGCTTTGCTTGCGGTGGACTCAACAGGATGGAGTACGTAAAGTTAACGTTACAATTATATCGTCTTCTTGCTTAACGTTAAGAAAGCAAATTGTGGCAAAGTTAAAGAAGCCTCAGCACTTTTAATGCCTCTAACGAGAATACCTTTGGAGGAAAGAACGGACTGGCTGATTATGCAAAATCGCTGGATTACTTTGGACTGTGTCGTTGTCAGTCAGAAACTTTAGCAATAGGTTGTTAATCTGTAACTTAACTTGCGCACTAAAAGGCTGATCAAGCATAATGTTAATAAGATGTTCTTGTAACTTTGTCTGGGTTTGTTTATCCGGAAATTAACTTTTTCAGCATTAACCATGCCATATCCTGATATACAAAAGTATACTTCCTGACAGGCCTCCTGATTTGCCGTCGATTTTTATGACATGGAAGTAACGTTACCGTGCTGATTTCGTTGCAGACCACTGATCAGCTTCCTTTTCAAGGCGCTAAATTCATTGCACTTGCTGAACTGTTCTCAGTCTGGAGAACCTTAGCACACAGTTTTAATGCAGAAGGTTAAGAAGTTGAGTTACAAAGTGTTTTGCTTCAGGATCAGAGCAGGCAGAGGGAGCAGGGCTTAAGCAGTCAAGCAGAAAGGGGGTCCGTTATATTTTGGTGGGCAGGGTGTGGATTTAACTCACATTTGGGTGTGGTTCCTCCTAGACTGAGGAATTGAAAGTACACTACAAGTACTCCTGAATATAGCCCAGTTAAATGAGATCCAGGCTGCCTAAAAGCCCTGCATACTGCTTGCCACACAATGTAGTTTCACATGGTTGTAGTTCCGTTGTGCAAATGAGTATTTTAATGTTTGTATATCTGACAACTTCCCCCTTTATACTACACACTGACATTAGTACTGCTATGACTACTAACTCAGGTTACATAGCTTTTTAATAGGCCTATAATCAATATAGTAAACAGTGTTATTTTACTCAGCTTAGATCATGTCACTAGAGAATGCGGCTTATCTTTTAAGAAGTTAACTCCCACTATAAATACAACTGCTAGTTCAGATTCTTAAATAGAATATTATCTGCCACCAATGGCAGCCTTTTATAACATTTTTAAAATATCAGATTCATAAATCCTGCTTCTGTGCATCTAGAACGGAGATGATTAGTCGGCCCTTTGTTTATTTGTATTCTGTTTTTAATGGGTTGGATGGCTGGGGATGGGGTTACCCGTCTGTCCACTGCTAATGACACATAAGGGGGGTGGCTTGGCACAAGATATCAAACTGTACTTAAATGCAGTATGATTCACTTGATGATACTCTAGGTGATCCCAAGTAAGCAACTTGTTGCCGGAAGATGAGAAAAGTCGATAGGAAGGCATTTCAGTGGTTGAGGAAAATAGAAAGGCTGCAGTGATGGATTCACATCAGTCACTAGACTGATGAAAAACAACCAGTGGCGGTGGGGAATATATTAGTGCTCTACAAATCTTTTATCTGCCCAAGGGAAAACTAGCAAGTGCAGTTGAATATTATTCTACCAAAAGTATAAGTTCTCCATTCAAAATTCTACTTTGGTAAATCTATAGCAGCCCTCAGTTAGATTGAGCTACAACAATTAGTCTGTCAATAAATTAGTCGATAGATAGAAACTACTTTTTGGGAACTACTTTAATGATCAATTAAGTCAGTTTTCAAGCAAAAATTCTGAACGTTCTCTGATTCCAGCTTCATACACATGAGGATTTGTTGCATTTCTTTATCTTATGTAAACGGACTGTGTTTGGGTTTTGGACTGTTGGTCAGACAAAACAGACATTTGAAGGTCTCACATCTGGCCATTTTCTGCCAATTTATTCACCAAACAATGACTTGGGGGGGGGGGGTAATGGATTACTTAGAGATGAAATTGTCAGTTGCTACCTTAAAGTGAATATAAAGTAAAATGAAGTGTTTTGTTGACAGTTTTACAGAACTTGCAAATGTATACTTCTTACTGGAGAGAAGTATACATTTGCTGCCATCATTATGCCCATCAAATTAGAGGAAATGGTGGTAAAACAGTGGAAATGGACCCAGTGCTTGCTTTCGCTCACAAAATAATGAATAAAGGTCAGCACATGAAGATGTTTCAGGCATTGCCAATCAAGTGATGATTAAGCGATCTCTAGAAATGTAGAAGATTACTAACTTTATAATAATAATAATAACCAAATATTACTGGAAGACACATTAGGAAAGTGTTTAGGCTACTGAGGTAATAATTAGGTGGAATAATGGAACCGGACTGGTTTTTGCAACCAGCGGACTCGCCCCCTCTGGCTATTGGAGAGAATGCAGATTAAAATCTGTGTGCATGGTTTCACTTTTCAGACCCAGAGGTTGCCGATTGATTGAGATTAGAGAAATAACATTTGACAACCACTCATCACAACACTACAACTCTTGATCGGCCAATAGTGCGCGCCAAGAGCTGCAAAACACCTACAGGATGTTGAGTTTGTAATGCGATTTTTTTGTTGTTTTTTTTAAATGGGCCTACGGGCCATCAGGCCACCGTTATTGTCGAGCCCTGCAGTTTAATAAAAGTAACAAGCATTGCAACTTCAAGACTCAGCGATAGATAGTACTTAGTTACGGTTGCAACTAATAGTTATTTATCATTATCAATTAATATTAATGTCTTTGATTAATCAACTAATCGCGTATTTATAGAAGGTCAGAAAATATTGAAACAATTTTCCGGAGAAAACAGAGGAAAGCATCAGAGAATCTGGAAACTGAATGCTAAACCTTTTGCTTGATGACTGCTGATCGATTCATTGATTTTATATTGCTCATCTCTACTTAGTTGCTTCCCACCTATGAGAAAACCTTTAGAGTGGTGATTTTATGTAATTTCCCTGCTCTGTTGATCCTGCGAGCCTGTTGATTAAAGGTGAACAGCGTCTTTTGACTTGAAACACGGAGCAGTGTGTTAATGTAGTAAAATCAAAGCTGGTATCGTCATGCTGTGAGTGCGATGTTCAGTTTCACCCTCTCTTTGATTTTTATGGCCTTTGATTTTCTTATTGTGTGTTGAACTTGGACTGAACCAGTGTGTTTTCCTGTCTGTAAGCATGGCCGCTGCTATCTGGCAGTGGTAGTGATGACTAGGCTGCCTCCGGCTCTGTGTCAAAGCCTGTGTTTATATAAGCGGCAGCAGGTCGGCTTCAGTCACGTGTTACCTGGAGGAAGTGACAGTTACACATCAGACCTGCTCTGTCTTCCCCAGAGATGTGTAGCCTGTAGCCAGTACTGAATGGCCCTCAAACAAATCACATTGCAAGATCTTACAATAGATGAAACCCAGGCATTTTCAGATGGGCATGATCGGATTTCACTGCGGCATGTTATTTTTGGGAATGCACCTATGCAGAAGCTAGCTTGGACGTTGCAGGTTTTCTGAGAAGTAGGTATGTAACTGAGGTTTTAAAGGGGATGATTAGAAGCGTAGTTAAATTTACATTGACCACATGCACAGTACCCAACAGTTGCAGTGTTTTCATGTCACCACTCATGTTCACACAGGAAAAACTAAAAAAGCATTGCATTTGGCTTTGATAGCAGAAGTATGTGCAGGCCCGCCAGCTTAACTAAAAAAATGTTACCCACGTTGAAAATTAGATTCATATCCATTAGTCGTCTGTCTTACAAGTTCATTGCATGTTACACTGAGCAAGATGGGTCCAATAAAGTCTTGCATGCAATCTGTTGGGCTGCTGGACTTTATTGTGGCTTTTCTGCTGTTGTACTGGACTGTAACTGGGCGGGCACTGTGGTTAATACATTTTTCTAGGGCTGCAACAGTCATTCCATTAATCAAAAGTATTTTGCTGATCAATTTAAATCATTTTTAAAAACTTGTCTCATTCTCTGGTTGCGGTTTCTTCAGTGTGAGGATTTGCTTCTTTTCTTTAGTTTTATTGCTGTAAACTGAATATGTTTGAGTTTTGGATAAAAACTGCTGGTCAGACAAAACAAGGCTTCACCCAGGGCTTTAGGAGTTTTTTGACATTGTGTTGAGCAAACAAATGAATCTATTAGGCCGTAGCAACAGTCAGAATTTGCCTTAAGTCGCCAAACCTCTAAACTGACTGTTTGAGCACTTGCCTCATAGTACAATCTAGTTTGTAATTAATGACCAAAGATTTCACCACGTTTCTCTCACAATTGTCAGCTTTTGTCTTGGACATCCCAAAATGGCAGTTAGAGCATTTGTCTTTTAAGTCACAACCACGTGTGGATAAAGCATATGGAAATGAGAGCATTGATTGAGACCGCATGTTGACTGTATCCTGTCAAGATTGTATTATCTTTAATACGAGAGCTCTACAGTGCGAGTATTTCAATCACATATGCCCATAAAAATGTAATTATGTGATTTATGCGCACAGTGTGCATGTAATCATAACTGCACATAAGGACAAGGTGTGCACACACAGTACCAATATGTAATAAATAGTTTAATTAACTCTGGTACTTGAACATTTTTCACTGTGCTCCTAAATGTCTTTGTGTACATGTGCTCCTTAATGAAAACATTTAGGAGCACTTCCTTGTGAAAAAGGTTCACCTGGAGCCCTGAAAACATTTATTTTTTGCAGCACAGGTTTGATTTTCTGCATGTCTTTGCATTCATCAAAGGCACATTTTCATTTTATAACTCAGATAATAGAGGTCAGATAGTAATATTTATATGAATGATGACTAGGAGGAGGCTGAAATAAGGGATGAGGACAGCACACAGACGGAGAGGGAGAGTGACAGTGTGGAGGCAGAGAGGGAGGGCAGCTCAGCCTCTTCAGGTAGCTGCGCTGACAAAGCTTCCTCCAGTGGAGAGAAGTGAGGGAGGAAATGAGAGAGAGAGCGACATCAGCATCAGGAGCTGCTGACAGATGAGGTGTCCACAAAAGCATCCTCACTGCTTGACGACTCCATTTTGTCTCCTATTGTGAATTTTAGCAAGCAATAGAATAATAAAACGCATCGGACTCAATGTGCAAAAACAAAAATGCATATGAAAATACAGTCTTTGTGTGCAAAGGCTTTAGGTGACATCACCCAGTGAAGTTATGATGCGTGGTTGTGTTTTGTCATGTGATAAACAAGTGACACTGCCTGAGTGTTGGCTGTCATTCAGTAGTAAAACATGTTTTGGAGTCCACACAGTCACATGATGCACACAGTGTTTGCTTGAATCTACAGACCCGCTGCTTTAATCGTATTAAGGCCTTTGGCCTGTGGGAATTCCTGGCTCTGACATGCATGCACACTTTCCCCCATCATTACCAAGCCCAGTGAAAGCTGTAATCATCCTCCAGGCTCCACAGAAGCATGTTGGATAATATGTTGGTAATGGGTGTGTCAGAACTGAATTCGTGGATACACCAGTGTGTGGTCGCAAATTGTTTCTTATACTGTCCCTTCATGCTTTTGTGTCCAAAGCCATTTTTAATATTTACTCAAAAAAGAACTAGTCAAACATCAATTCATATTTTAATTACAGTGTGAATATCTGAATAAGCGTCACAGAACTGAGAATGTAATTGTAGTTATAGTTTAAGTTAAAGCCATATAAAATGAGGGAAACTTTAGCAGGATATATAGCTGTATATCAAGTTATATAAAAACATGCATAACCCATCTGTCACTCTAGATTACAAAGTGATGAAGAGAATGTTAACAGTTACTGAATGTATTTGACGCACAAATGGCCCATTCATGTGTGACACATCAGTGTAGCGTTGCTGTGGTGCTAATCCGATCCTACGATTATAGCTATGTACAGTGGAGCCTTTATTAATCCTTTGTGTCGAGTATAAATCCAACGTTTGTGGTGGACAGTGTGACTAGCATAATGAGAAGCGTCTGTTTTTGTCTAATTCATCAAATTTAAATACCTCACAAACCAGGGTACATCACATCAAATTAATAGTTTTTTAAAAATGTTTGCTTTATTTGACAATTCATAGTATAGAGTCCGTGCAATAAAGGTCCCCTGCTGGAACAGAACCAAGGATGCTATGGTTCTTTGGTATGCATCTTAACCACTCAACCAGCATGATGTTCCCATGTAAATCCAATATTTGTATTAGAATTATTAATGGATAGCTCTGTTGGTGTAGCAGTATTGACGGACTTTTATCATCTCCCCTGTGTAAGTCACCTTTTACTGTAGATTTATATTTGATGCATTTTGCCTTTATTTGACAGAAGACAGTATGGCTGCTCGATTATGGCAAAAATCATAACCACGATTATTTTGCTCATAATTGAAATAATGATCATTAACACAATTTATTGATTGACATTTATTGAGCTTTTAAAGCTGTAAAGGAAATGGTGCGCTGGATTTATAACACAAGACAAAATGAGTGTCATTGTAAAACAGCATGGGCACAATCGTTTTAATTCAATTAACTTGTTTTCATAATCGTTGAAAGCAGAAATCGTGATGGGTCATTAATTGCGCAGCCCTAGTAGACGGTGTAGAGAGACATGTATCAAAGGTTAATGGCTGGAACTGAGCAAAAGACTTTGTGGTTATGTGGTATGCACCTTAACCATCAGGCTACCAGGGCGCCCCTACTTATAGAACAACGCAACAGTAAGCCAGTTGTTGGTTTACTATGTTTCACTATGCTGCTACAAGAATAATTTAATTTGTATTTTCCATTTACATTTAAGGGAGGAGAACATGAGTAATTCTGAAAATGTCCCTTCTGACAAACATATTTTGGTTTCCAGGGTGTAACCTCTAACAAGATGGTTTTCCGATATATTTTACCTGGCTATTTCGCTAAACCATGGTGGCTTAAGTTGTTGTCTTAATTAGAGGTTGCTTACTACAACACCTAAGATGGGTCGCGGTACAAAAATCAAGAAATGTTGTCATCAAATGTAGCAGTTTCCCTGTATTTCCTTGTGGGGGTAAATACCCCAACAATGCAGTCAATGAAAACAACAACTGATCATGTACTACTCAATATAGGTATTCCCTAAATTGTCCATCTGTTAATCCTACAGTCTCCACTATTTGTTCCTGCTTGCTGGTCCAACTAGACAGGCATGCAGCCAAAACCTTTTATCCCCGCAGATCAGAGGATGAAAAGCCTCAGCCATGCCAGACAGAGACCGCATTCGTCTGTTTCTATGAAAAATGGTGGCAACACAGAGTGATTCCTCCTGTTAAATAAACGGGGGTGGTGTGACGGATGGGTTTAATATATTGTCATGGGAACAAAACACACACTGTTGAGAGCATTTCCCTCATTTAGTTGTTGATAAAAGCTGAGTGGAAGGTAGGCCATATTTAGGAAATCATGATGAAACGAGGCTTTCCTTGTCTGTGGAATTTCACAGCATCCTGTTGATCTTGATCTGATTCCTCTTCTGTTTTGTTTTCTCCCCGCAGGAATGCATTTTATCAGGCATCATGTCCGTGAAGGGGAAGAAGGTTCTGCACATGGACCGCAACTCCTACTACGGAGCCGAGAGTGCCTCCATCACGCCTCTTGAAGATGTGAGTTGATGTTTGACCCTACTGGCACGACTTTGTGACAAACATCTAAATATTTACTTTGTATCTTAAGGCTGATATATGGGAACAGGTAAAGCTCTAATAAGGAAATGAACAGCTGGAACTGGTAAAAAGCTGGTTGTACAGACAGGGTTCTTCAGTGCCCACGTGTTCTACCTGTCTTAACCAAACATATCAGTGATGTCTTCTTCACAAAGTTTACGCACAGCTAGTTACTGATGTCAAGTCTGGTTCTGTGTCTCCCTACAGCTCTACAAGCGCTTCAACCTTCCTGGCAAACCTCCTGAGTCGATGGGAAAAGGCCGAGATTGGAATGTGGACCTCATCCCTAAATTCCTTATGGCCAATGGTATACATCGATCACTCACCCGTATATCATGTGCTGCTTTAGCTTGTGACTTTAACCTCTGACAGTTTCCCAGCAGAGCTGTTAGCTTCAACTTGTTAGTAGGGCTGTATGTTGAACATTTTGCCTTCCAACAAAAGAGTGTCATGGTTCAAACAATGTTTAATATTTGAAATATCTTAAGTAGCCGCAGGAACTAGAGACTGACCAATATGGGATTTTTAAGACACATACCGATTTTGAAATAGGATGATTTTAAAACTCTGATTCAGTTTTTTTCTTCTTTTCCAAAGCACATAACATAAACAAAAAGTTATCCTTACATGTGTTACGCAGTGTTTCCCCTAGGCTGGAGTTGTAGCAGCGGAGGTGAAGCATATAAGCATCTTTTTCTGAATATAAAACCCCAACACAACATGTCTCAGCAGCATTGCTCTTGCGTCCATGAGCACACGATGCACATTAGAATAGCTTACCTTTTGTGTGTTGTCCCATAGTTTATGTTAGATTTAGCGTTAGATTAATGTTTTGGTGGTGGTCATAGTAGTCATGGTCAAGGGGGTTTGGGGGTCCTCCCCCAAGAAAATGTTATGTTTTCCGCTGACAAATATGTAATTTCACATCACATTGGGCCATTATTTTTAACCATATCTCTGAGCAAATATCTGGAAAAGCTAGAGCAGATAATAAACCAACATCCAAAGACCAGCCTACTGGAGGAACTACAACCTTTAGATTTGGGGAAAGTAATTTGGTTGGTTCTGATGCTCTCCACAGTGATTAGACATTAATGGCACAGCATGTTTTGGGCATCACCCCCTAAAACCCTGTTTATATGACCTCAGAATCCTTACAGATATGATTGTTCATATGGCCTTTTGTGTCTTCATTTCACAGCTTTTGACATTTATCTGTAGACATTAGGGCTGACCCCGAATAGTCGAAGATTTAATGCTTCGATGGGCGGAGCCTGATTCGACTGTCAATCTCACAATGGGATTATGCCATTTTGGCGATATAGGGTTGCTCAATGTCTGATTTTACAGAGATGGGGCCCCAGCGTCACTGGAGTTGTGGCAAGTTGTCCCCACCTCGTGGAACTTTGGGATAATTTATCACCATTGCTGAGCCACACAAGGGGGGCAGTAGCTCAGTCTGTAAGGATTAGGCTGGGAACCGGAAGGTGGCGGGTTCAAGTCCAGCTCGTAACTCCAGAGTTACGGAGTGTGGACTGGTAGCTGGAGAGGTGCCAGTTCACCTCCTGAGGGGCTCCAGCACTGAGTGGCAGCCCCCTCACTCTGACTCTTCATCTTGTTGATGTTTGTGCATGTGTATGTGTTTCAGACCTGTGTGTATTATACTAACAAAATTGTTTTGATAAATGAAATAGTTGCCTCATTTTGTGTTTTTTTTGCATCTCCTTCTCTCAGGTCAGCTTGTCCGCATGCTGCTGATCACACAAGTGACTCGCTACCTGGATTTCAAAGTGATTGAGGGCAGCTTTGTGTATAAAGCGAGCAAAATCCATAAAGTCCCCTCTACTGAGACTGAGGCTCTGGCATCTGGTAAGTTATTGGAGGATGCACAGGGTGAAACAGGGATTATAAAAAGAATGTGTGGACAGATTAAAACAATTGAACAATTTTATTGATTTATTTTATGCAAATGAGCAAATGAGAAAAAAAAATGTTGCCTTTCTCTTCAGCCCTTGATTTTAGTTATTAGTGATGTTTGGCTCTAAACTTTAACACTCTCATCTTCTGGTTGTGTGACATTAATGTTGTAAAGCTTGCCTGTCACTTACTCTACATTGCTTATGACATGGTACAATCCAAGTCTAAACTCTTGGTCTCCTAAAGGTCTGATGGGGTTGTTTGAGAAAAGGCGCTTCAGAAACTTCCTCATCTTTGTCTCCAACTTTGACGAGAACGACCCCAAAACCATGGAAGGCGTCGACCCCCAAAACACGACCATGAGGGACATTTTCAAAAAATTTAACCTGGGCCAGGACGTCATGGACTTCACCGGCCACTCCCTCGCCCTCTACCGCACAGATGAGTCAGTGGTCTTTCTAGTTGTTTGATAAATTTTGTTTTAATGATGGCTTGCCCAGGATTGTGATACCATGTCACCCAGCCTTGTTAAATTGTACAGTTGGTTGAGTTTTTCATGCTTTTCATCTCTCTCCACTCAGTTACCTGGATCAACCTTGCATTGAAACCATAAACAGGATAAAGCTTTACAGTGAGTCTCTGGCAAGATATGGCAAGAGCCCATACCTCTACCCACTGTACGGCCTGGGAGAACTGCCGCAAGGGTTTGCCAGGTAGGGCACTCTTCTTTAATACACCACAATCTTCCAGTAACTGTGGATGTAAAGGGACTAAACTAGGAGCCAAAGGGCACTGTTTGTCATTCCTCTGCATTATGTGTTTTTTCATGTTGATAAACAGTATAGAAATTGTCTGCTCCTTATCATAATGTTGATACTAGCAAAAAATCCTTATTTTGTGAATAAAACTGTACACAAGTTATAGCAGCCACAGGTTCTGTGTTTGACCAATAAGTGACGCTAGGCCCTGTAAACTCCACTTTGATAATCCCTGAACCACTGGAGGCAGTTTGAATCAAAACTCCTTTTAAAAGTCATAACTCAGTCAAATGTGAACACACAGACATGATGTACATATTTACATACAGTGTGAATTGCACTTTCTGGAATCTAATTATCTCTGATTTCCTATGTAAATAAACATTCATAAATCTGCTTAGAAATCGTGGGATGTTCCTTATATCTACAGAACTTGCCTGAGAATCACCAGGGTTTTAATCCAGTCCATTTTATTTATATAGCATATTTTTAAAAATGGGTTTACAAAGTGCTGCACAAGGAATAAAACACATATAAGAACACATTAAAATAGACAACACACAAACAAATGGCTCAAACAATTGAAAGGCAATGGAAGTCCACACAGCTCTCCTGTTGGGTTAAAACCCAGGGAATAAAAGTGCCTTTTAGACGGGCTGTGCGATATGACAAAAAATGTATATCCAGATATAGGTCATATTATATCTCAATAAGATATATACTGATATAGAACATTTTATTTATAAATTCAATAACATATGAGTTACTGTTACATTTCCAACTTAACTCATGATATTTCTCTGCATCATAAAGTTGGGGTAACTTATAAGATTCTGGAGAAATCCAACACCATGACAAATACCATCAAGTAGAGTGAACAACGAAAATAACAAATGTATCTATCTATGTAATCTATCGTTGGCTAAGTTGTGGTTTAGCAAACTGTTGCTACTTGCTGCTGCAAAGTAGAGCCCGACAGATGTGGGTTTTTGGGGGCCGATCAATTGTAAACAGAGAGACCGATCGAACTTGCAGCGGCGGCTGTGGCTCAGCCGCAGGTAGAGCGGGTTGGGCGTTAATCGGAAGGTCGGTGGTTCAATCCCTTGCTCCCCCAACAGCGGTGTGGTTTAAACATGAATAATATCCCAATAGGCCTTTTTCACAGCAGACATTTGGATTAGTCATAGTAGAAAAAGCACATGTGTTACTAATAACATTAACAATGGCTATGTTCTATTCAAGTGTCCCAGTGAAAGTGAGCCAGCACACATAATACACGAACCCTGAAACTAAAGCAGCTATTACATATTCTTGTGCTTTTCCTACTGTCACATGTCATAAAGTCTTCTGTGATGTCTTCCTATTTCATGGCCCTTGTCTTGTGCATACTGGCTCACTGATATGGCGTACTAGCGAATTTAAGTCATTGTTATTAGTTACACCTGTGCTTTCCCTGCTAGAATCTGTCAAACTGTCCACTGTGACGAAGGTCTGTACCTGGGAAATGAACCTTGTGAGTAGAAGTGCTGAACGAACATCGAAAAAGAACTGTTTCCCCTTAAAGTGGAAAGTCAGGTTTTTTTAAACAGATGATATATAAATACACTGCTTTTGTATGGAGTCCATAGTAACAGAATAGTGGAGATCTATATCAGTAGCCATGTTAAGGATTCAGTGTTTAACATAATCTTGTCACATTATTAAAATTGTTGTTTCATGTAGCTCACTACCATTCATTCATCCTTCTCACATCCTTTGATAATATTTTTTTCCCATTCCAGGCTGAGTGCCATCTATGGTGGGACGTATATGTTGAACAAGCCCATAGATGAGATCGTGGTGGAGAATGGGAAGGTGGTGGGAGTCAAGTCTGAGGGAGAGGTGAGCAATGTTGTTATCAGATGTGTTGGTTCAAAGTCTGTTGTTTGAGCGGCCTGTAAAGCTCATTGAGACATTGTGATGTTTGTGTGTAGGCACAGCTGTGGCTGTCATCATGACTGTTATGTCCCTGGGATAGGGGAAATCTAAACATAACGTGCTTTGTGATTCCCAAACTCTTCCCACTTCTTCCCAGAATGGCCAGCTGCACAGTACGAATCACAGTTCAACCTAGCTGTTTCTTATAAGCATCAGAGAGGAGCATTGGCCAAAACAACAAACAAATGTGATATAATATTAAACCCAAAGTTCCCTAAACAAAAAAACAAACAAAATTTAAAACAAATTACATGTCTGTAACTTAACTCCTAAACAGAACAAAACAACATGAACTGCTACTATAAGAGCTCCATAATTAGTGTGATGTTTAAAACAAACTATTTTACTAACCATAGACTGTAAAAAAGAAGTGGACATAGTCACTGTGATACCACCCGTTGGTTTGTTAAATACCGTTCTGAAGCCTCGAGTTCGGCAATAATAAACAAGTCATAGGCTGTGTTCGAAAAGCCTTTTTTACTTAGGAAGGTTCCTAACTGAGTGAAGTGAACTGGAAGTATTTCAGTGGCAGCCATGATAAGAGCTGTTCGAATTCTGTAAAAGCTAAGGAAAGGTGCCTCTATGATTCCTTTCATATCTCCTTTAGCAGAGGGTACACCGGACCATCCTTTTATTAAAGGAAAGGAGAGAATGCCGTCCAACAATTTCTTGCGGCGGCAACATTTAAAGCGGTGCACGTATTCAAACAATAAAATCCATCAGCTATATTTAGCAAGATCCTTGCACTACAGACGCACATTATGATACTTTAATAAGACTCACAATTACCTTCTTTCTTTTGGTTTGTTTTCTTTTGGCTTTTTTGTAATCTAATGTTTCAACACTGTTTTATGTTTTGGGTTATTAAGATAAGCCATTAAGTGTTTTCCAAAATAAAATAAAATAAATCACCCACTAGGGCTGGGTATCGACGCTGCCACCAAGCTACTGAGAAATGTAGTTAAACTAGTAACGGTGCTACTTGTAGCGACGCTACTGCCCAACACTGCTCGTACGGTGGTCATGTTGAAGCAGCTGACGATGACTGCACCGGCTCTGTCTTGTTGCAGCAAAGACGGAGCAACTTTCTGCACTTAAGTTTATTCCATGCGCAGTCAAGGGCTTCTCCAGGTTTGTCGTGTCGCTGCAGCAAATTAATTTTACTTCACTCACAGATGCTGACACCCTCGCCTTAATAAAGGCAAAGATCAGGCTGGATACCCTCTACAGTAGGCGTTTCCCACACACTGATTTATTTGTGGCGGCCTGCCACATTATCAACGCTGATTTTCGATAGATTTTGTTACTATTTAAAATGGGTAAAATCGTATTTGATGACAGAGCTCCATGCAACGCATATATTCTCTCAGCATCTCCTCTTGCCCCGTCTGTCTGTCTGTGGGAAACAGTGTATTTAGCCTACATACATTTGGGATTCATGTTGATAAATAGGCCTATGGGTGGGCAGGAGGGTGAGTGTGAGCAAACATTCTCAATGTGACAACCCTGTCCATTATTTAGTGACTGGTAGGCTGCCTTTTTGCTATCTTGGTTATTAAGTAATATATTCCACCATGTTGTCCACATTTACAACATCGGGCGCAGTGTCAAAGATGCGCATGTAGTCCATCTTCAGAACATTATAGTTTTATCACGGCAGTAAAATTTGCCGTCACATAAATACGTCGCTTAGAAAAGAGCAGTCGGATGGGGGGTGATGGCGCAATGGATAAGACAGTGGCACTGTCGCCCATTATTATATTTCACTTCTTCAGGAATTAAACCTATCCCATAATCTCTGACCTTTGGCTCTGTTGTCACCACAGATTGCCAGGTGCAAGCAGCTGATCTGCGACCCCAGCTACGCTATGGATCGTGCCACCAAAGTGGGTCAGGTGATCAGAGTCATCTGCATCATGAGTCACCCTATCGCAAACACTGGCAACGTCAACTCTTGCCAGATCATCATCCCCCAGAATCAAGTCAACAGGAAGCATGGTGAGTACGCAAAGGAAATGAGCAGATGACTAAGACAGTAGTATTTTATTTCTTTATCTTAAATCAAATACAAATGTAAGGAAAAAGCTACATGAGGTTTGGAATATAGGGATGAGGAATATAAAAGGGACTGATGTCTAATTATATCAGTAATATTGAAAATAAAATATCTTTTTACGTCAGTAATATTTTTGTTAGAATGTCCAAAAGAAGCAAATCTCTGCATTATGTTGCTTTTTTTTGTTTCCACTATACAAATTAAACCTACAGAAGTGGTGGTAAATGTGTGCAATCCTGTGGGACACCTCTAGTTTTAACAGACTTAGAGAGAGCTATGAAAAACAGCTGACCAATCAGTCAGATAACATTACATAAAGATATTTTAACCTATCTACAGGAAAACCACCGGGCATTAACTTTAGTTTTTGTTTCCAGACATCTACGTTTGTATGATCTCCTCTGCCCACAATGTGGCAGCACAGGGTAAATATATCGCCATCGCCAGCACCACAGTGGAGACTAACGACCCTGAGAAAGAAGTCAAGCCGGCTCTGGACCTGCTGGAGCCCATCGAGCAGAAGTTTGTCAGCTATAGTGACCAGTATGCACCCACTGACATGGGCACTGACAGCCAGGTACGATACCTTAAATATAAAGAACCATAGCGCTGTTTACTGTATGTTTTAGACCTCCCTTGTCATTTTAACAGGGCTTGTATTAAAACTAAATGTTCTCACCAGAGAAAGTGAAAGCCAACTCCTAATGCAACGGTGCCGTGGGTACGAGTCACTCTAGCTTGATTGACAGGTTGCCATGGACGACTTGTCAATAACAGATGATCCCAACCTGAAGCATACTCTGCTTTATGGTCTGTTTTCCTCTAAATAGGACCATAGTTTACTAAATGAACATCGTGTTGTATTGAAGAAGACTTGAAACTAGAGATTGAGACCATAAACTCATTAGGAAAGTGTTTACTGAGGTATAAATCAGCTGAGAAGTAGGGTCATTTTACCATTATTTCTAATGGAACCGGACTTCTTTTTGCAACCAGAAGAGAGAGAAAAGGCCCTGCTGGCCGTTCAATAGAATGCAGGTTTAAAGGACTTCCACGTTGGATTCACGTCTCAGACCGGAAGCTTCCCGCTTGTTTGTTACTGAAAGAAATGCCAGAAAGATTATACATTCTTTGCTGCCCCTTTATTTTCTTATCAAAATGATACAAAGTGGGAAGTCTGTCTGTGCAGAAGTGCCTGCAAATGTAATTTTCTGGCCCTGTACACTAATGGATCATAAATAATAGAATCTCTGTTATACTTTTAAACACATCACATCAGTGTTTTAATTTCTGGATCTGTGGAGCATTCAAAGCCGAGCAGCATGTTCCGTCAGTCTGTGAAACTAAACACTAGCTAAATACAATGTCATTTTAAAAAGGGATGCACCGAATGTATAGGCACTGAAATTAATCAGCCGAAAATGGCTAAAATAGCACTTTCTGTGTTCGGCCTAATACGTCAAAAGACTGATTAAATTTTACTGAACAGTTACGTTGACATGTGGGCAGTGTGGGAGCATTTTAAAGTGTCCGAGAAAAATGCTAAAATCGCTGTTTGGAGACACTGTTCTGCTGAACTGTCTCCTAGCACGTCTTAGAAAAGGCAACAAACGGTCTGAACCGCTTTTGAGTGTTTTTTCACTTGTTTGTGAGAAGACGATTAAGCTAACCGTTCATGTAATGCGATACAAGAACCTCATACAACATAATTTATCAAATTGGGTCAGACGTGATGAATTTAGCGCGAGGATACACGTGACAACGTCCGATTTTCAAAATAAGGTGTCTATACAGGATGAAAAAAATATTAATTGGATTATATTCTCAGAAAGTATTAAACATATTGCATGTGTCCATTAATAGTAAATGGACACATGTAATTTACTTTACCGGACCCTCTCAGGCCTCGGACCCACCCACTATAGTCTCTCCAAATCCTGTGGGAAAGCACATTTTGACTATTTAATTTATGCAGTGGTAAAAAAGGCAAAATAAATGTAAAAAATGTGAATGTACTTGTTCGGTATTCGGCAGATTTTTCATTATATTCGGCTTCAGCTTCGGCCAAAAATTTTCGTTTTGGTGTATCCCTAATTTTTAAATATAATTGTTAGAATAATGCAACTTGACAAATTCACTTTGGACAGGGACCTTTGTTTCATGTAGTTCCCCATTTCACCACCAGAATACCAAAGCAGCATTTCAGAATACAAAAACCAAGCAAGAGTACACTGTTGCATAGCAATGTGCCAGACCATGTTGCACAATGAATGAATGAAAACAAAGATTTTGTATCCTAATGTGGGTATACATGAGCGAAACAGTCCGATGTGAGCCACTTTCCCCTGTAGTCTGAACGTAGTGTTGATGTAACGGATAATGTGCCTCGGCATGTTGCTGTTATGTATTAACTTGCTGTCTTTGCACTACTGTGCCTTTTTGCTGCCATCATGTGAGGGGAGAGTTATGTCAGCAGAATGTCCGTCCTGCAAAGGAAGCCTTTTTAGTCGGTTTCCTTCCATCTGTTGCTATTCAATAGAGAATAACACATTTTTTGTATTTTAGTTTATCTTTCTATCTTCTGTTGGCTTATGGCCTCATCTTTGGCCGAAGACTGTATCCATCTAGCACAGACAGAATGCTTCTTGGACCGCTTTTTGACCTTGTTTTCTCCCCTCCTAGATTTTCATCTCCCGTTCATATGACGCCACAACTCACTTTGAGACCACCTGCGACGACATCAAAGACATCTACCGGAGGATGACGGGCTCAGACTTTGACTTTGCCGAGATGGAGCGCAAGAAGCAGGACATCTTTGGTGACGCCGCTGAGTAGAGGCGAAGTGTGTCTGCAACACTCCTGGTTATCAAAGACAACGCTGCCGACAACTGAAATCTTACAAAAAAATAGAAAACCTACACAAAAATGTACACACCAATGGGCTGGTTGATTATCTAAGTATATGGTTTGCCCATTGAGGAAGTTCATGACATATAGAGAGATATGATATAGTATTGTTGGATAGGGTTCAGGGAGGGAGCTATGCTTTGCTTTTATGGATGTTGCACTAAACACTGGTTATGCCTAATATACAGTAATACCCTACATTCTTCTGCTTCATCATGTTAAGGTGATGCATAGTCCAAAGATGCCAAATCTATAAGTCATAATCAGTAATATCTTACAGAGTGGGGGGGGGGGTCAGTTTTTTCCTGTCATTGTTTAAAAGGCATTTGGAAGATATATAATATCTACACATCCGCTATTTTGTCTCTGCAAGTATTTTTTCATGTCAGGGTGAGAGAGAAGTGGCTTGGCTTTGTAGGTCTTCATAAAATCATGCGAGTAGCTGAGTGTTTCCTGCAGTGGTGTGAGGTGGCACCTCAGCCGTCAGCTTGTGTCGTCAGGTTTTGTGAAATTAAAGTGGTTAATGGGTGTGGGCTTTAAATGTTTGTGTCTTTTTAACCCCTTTCTTGTCTAATCTCCAGTACAGCCAGACACATACTGTAAGCCAAGCCACAAGGGCGACTGTAGTCCAGCATAAACCACCTGAACCTGTTTTCAACAGTTTGAGTTACTATAACGCATCAGAGGAGATATATTAGTTCCTGTATTATGCAAAGTGATGGACGACCCCGAGCACTGACAGCAGATTAATGGGAAGTGTGGTTGACTGTAATTGCTTAAGAAGGACCAAATGTGTACTGAGGCAGTGCTGAATTGATGAGAGCCCTGTGATATCTTCTGTTTTAAACAACTTTAAAAAAACATCTTGGACTCAAATGATTTCTGTACTGCAAAGTAAAAACAACTGTCAAAACCAAAGCTGTGCTTTTTGTTCTATTGTCATCTGTTCTATTACATTTCTGACTTTGCTTGGAGTGAGCAGTGACTGGTGAAAGTGTGCAACACATGTCTGCTTCTGACAGCAGCTTTTTACTGAGGCCGAAGATTAATCAACCCTGAACTTTAGACTGACTTTTAATAAAAATACTGGTTATTTAGTACCAATTGTATGCATTGTTGTTGTAGCCACAACCAAACCACCACAGAGAAGAAGGCGCCCTCAGAACAGTTGTTTTGTGATATTCAAATAATGAAATTTAAGACTTAACTGTATGTCGGGCATTGAATTTAGGATTCAAAGCAGCATTTTATTTGCAGTTTGAGAATCATGCCTTACAAAAAAGTAAAGGTTTTCAAAATTAAAAATGATGTTGCAGTCTGATTTATGTCCTGTTAGAAACAGGAACTGTGCTTTATAAATTTAAACAGCTAAGATTTTTGAAGTGGATCTTATTGAGGCATTAAATTATTTTAATAAAACATAAAATATTTAAATCTGGCTATTACAACAAATGCATTATGGAATAGTTGAATGAATGGAATGAGTTGTCTCTTCATGTCTGAACTGGAGACCTCTGAAATACCTCAAGAATAAAGTCACAGGAAACGTAACACCTGTGAACTACGACTCCCACAATTCTCTGCTGCGTCTCTGGCAGGTCTCCCGATACTTGCTGCATTGGCTAATGTTTACAGTCCTGTGGTTCGCCTGTAGTCCAGCACAAGGTGTCTGAAAACATGGAGGTGACAGCAGCACGCCGTTCGTTTCTTTGTGATATCGGTGAGAACTGTTTTCACAACAGCTTACACACTGCAAATGTCAGCTGCCTCAATAATGTCTCGAATGGCAGTCGATTTTGTTGTTTGTTGACGTCTAATCATATCAACTCGGGCTCGTGCCCTGCTCGTGCAACTGTCACTTTCAGTCTCAAATCTAAAATTGAAGTTTCAGCCGGCACATTAATACGCTGTAATGTCACCCATGGCCGTAGGTAGCCTAATAAGCGAGTTCTGGCAGTTCCAGAAGTGCTTCATGTAGGCCTACTAACTGTTTAAAAATAGTTATTCAAAGTTACACAATTTCGTTAAAGAAGCTACGTTAAGCCAAGACACACACACAGGGAATTTATTGTTTTGGTCGCACATATAGTCGTTAATTCAGCCACCAATAATAATTTACCCGTTTCTTTGATATATTACTGTTATTTATTGCCTAGCATCCAGTCTGATTTTGCCTATAAGGCAAAACTAATAGTTTAATAGTTTTAAAGAGTAAAAGAATTTTTATGAACATGCATGATTTTGTCTACAGTGTAACTAAGGCTTGTTTGTAATGTTGTGGAAACAAATACAAAGAGGGAAGAGTTACAGTATTAGCTTTGTTAAAATATGTTTTAAAGTTGTGAGACTTACAAGTATTTGTAGGAAAATGTAAAATTTGAAAAAAGCTTTCATTGTTCCCAAGTGTTTGTAAAAGTACTGTTCATGTGTTACTGTCTGCATCAGGGTTCTGGGCAGACCGGACTGCCCTGCATGAAGCAGCGTCCCATGGCAGGGCCCTGCAGCTGAAACAGCTGATAGAAAGTGGAGCATCAGTCAACATGGTGACGGTGGACAACATCACTCCGCTCCATGAAGCCTGCATACAGGCTCATCCAAACTGTGCCCGGCTGCTGCTGGAGGCTGGAGCCCAGGTGGGATAAAACCAAAACTCCATGATGCTCCCTCTATAGTGGACCAAACTTAACTTTTATACATGAAATTAAAAGAAATTAGATTAAATCTTATCATGAACCTAATAAAATGGTGCAGGCTTATACAGAATTAATAGTGCATTTGTGAGGTTTGGGAAGCAACTAGAAAGTCTCCGTATTTACCGTGGACCTTCGGCAGTGCCCAGGTAGTGGACTTTCTGGCACCTCTCCAGCTAAAAGTCTGTATGACTGGTCCACGCTCCGGTTCCCAAGCCAAGTCCTTGCAGACTGAGCTGCAAATAAACTTTATTTATATCATCCACTTTTCACATTGTGATAGTTCCCAGTAAGCCTAACATGTGCCGCTAAAATGTTGGTAACAATCTTACCCTGCTCTTCCAGGTAGATGTACGGACCATCCATGGCAGCACTCCTCTGTGTAACGCCTGTGCTTCTGGCAGCTTGGAGTGTGCCAAGCTGCTTTTGGAGTACAGAGCCAAAGTTAACCCATCCCTCACAGCTCTCACTGCCTCGCCACTCCACGAGGCCTGCATTCAAGGTAAATCTTAAGCAGCAATAAGACAGGGTTCAACCAGTCATACCCCATCAGACGTCTCCACTGTAAGTAAAACTTTACATTCCTCTCAGGTAATGTTGAAGTAGTGAGGCTGATGATAGCCAGCGGTGCCATGCTGGAGGCGTATGATGTCCATTTTGGTCCACCCCTTCACATCGCATGTGCTAAAGGACACGTGGACTGTGTCAAGGAGCTGCTTAATGCAGGTCAGCAAGACGACTGCAGTGTCAGAAAGAATGAATCGGTCCTTAAAACAGAGCAAAAGTATGAAAGATTTCTGTAGTGTGATAAAGTGTTGAATGGTTGTGTCCTACATTTCTCTCAATGCCAAGGCCAGCAGGCTGTCACACTAGCTATGTGTAAGTTCAAAAGTAGCTTAGTTTGAAAGTAGTCAAAGAGTTACTCTCTACCTTTATACTAAGATATAACTTACACCTCCCCTGTGCAAGTGTAAGTCATTCCTTATTACGTGTTGTCATGGTGAATGGTTAGAAAGATGGAGAGAGCAAGAAGAAGTCTTTTCTAAATGTAAGATGGACGTTTTCTGCAGACCTTTTGTTAATGTTTTTACGGTTTATCGATCCAACCATCCTCACTTAGCACAAAACATCAAAATACAAAAGAAGCAACTGGTAAATGATACCTCAATTATTAATGAGGTAACCGACAAACAGCTCACACATGAAAGCATACATTACTTTCACCTTTTTAATTAAACAGAAGTTAGGTGTCTTTCCCATTTTACATGAATGACGTTTTACTCCGCGATAATGTTTTCATTCAGTCAACTTAGTTAAAGGTTTCCTGTGTAGTTTTTGACCTCTACTACCTCTGTTGAACTGTTTTTATATGAGTGGGTCCCCATTTTGTTTTTGTTGTGCACGGGCTACGTAATACACAGCGCTGCCAGTGGTTTCACACTATTCCACGGATTTAAAGCTGGATGTAATGCGCTAAGATATGCAGCAATGCGCCAGCAAAGACAGGAAGAAGAAGACTGCTAGCAAGTAAAGTATGGATGTAACCAATGTTGGACTAAAAATACTTTTATTTTTGTACTTTCTATTATTTATTTAATAAAATTTAAAATCAGCTTGGCAGTTTTTTTATGAGGAAGGAAATGGACTACACACTAGATTTGCTAGAGTTCAAGGATGCACACAATGCGTTTTGGCAAGTAACACCAAATGTAAACATGACTTTACTTTGTTTGGAAGAAAAGTCCACAGGGCACCTTTAAGTGAAAGCATAAGTAGGGGTGGTGCAACTGAACAAAGAGGTGAGTTTAGTGTGAAACTTATGTTGGACAACGTAGAGCTGAGTGTTGACTGTATGAACTTATGCTCAGCCGGTGCAAAAGTTTGCTGAGCTTGTTAGGGCTATCCCTTGTAATTTGATGATTTAGATGTGAGAGAGTCCCCAATTGATTATACAAGTCATCAAAAAAAAGAATTAGTAGGCAACAACCTCTTGCCAGTGTCGTTGCAGGCTGCCAGCCTGGTCTTGTTCATTGTACCTGGTTCAAGTCTTGCTTTAGTGATGTTTGGAGGCAAACTTCTGTCCCTTTCACCCTGAAATCAGTGATTTAACATTTAACCACAGCACCCCTCCGTGGTGATTTGTTTTCCATAGCACAAGCTGCAGCAGAATGAGATATATACAGAGTTTTATGCAAGAGCATTGCTTCTTCCATTTTGATTTGTTTTAAAAATGTAGTCAATGTGGTGAAACCTTATTAAAATGTACAATAAACAATGAAAATGAATTAATCTTGCTTCACCCGTTTGCTAAAGGAACTGCTGGTTTACATATAATAAATGTCTCATGACAAGTGATCCGTACCAGTGTTCTACTGAAAGTGTTTTTTTGTTTTTTAAAAATAAGAATATATATATTTTATATATATATAAAATATTTATATTCTTATTTTTAAAAAACAAAAAAATGCAATAAAAGCATCTGCTGGACAGTTGTGGTATGCTCAACATCACAAGTTTTGGCTCTTGGTAATGTTAGTACATTATGAAATTCAACTTACAGAGACTTGAATCGCATTGAATTGCGTAAGATTAGTGTTGAATTCCGTCTGGAATATCTTTGAAAAAACCAACAGCAGCAAGCAACAGATCATTTCAGCTGTGATGAGTCCATAAATCTATACAAACAGGCTTAAGCTCGTCTTAACTTCCTCCAGGTGCCAACGTGAATTCTGTCACGTTCCACGAGACAGCTTTGCACCATGCAGCACGAGTCAACATGGTGGACATGATCGAGCTGTTGGTGGAGTTTGGAGCTAACGTGTACGCCAGTGACAACCTGGCAAGGAAGCCCATAGACTACACAACACCTGCCTCTCCCGCTTACGCCTGCCTCATGTTTTATGAAAGTAAGTTCATGCACTGCTCCAGAGAGGAGCTGTTAGCAGCCTTTTTTCTTTTCTCACTTTTGCTGTTGACTCAGCATAGCATAAACCTCTTCTTCTCAACAGGTAATCCTCTGAGCCTGCAGCAGCTTTGTAGAATCGCCGTGAGGATGATGCTTGGTACCAGAGCCTTAGAGGTCATAGGTCAGCTGGACATTTCCCACCGCATCCACAGCTACCTCCAGTACTGTGATCATCCCACATCATTATGTGACACCTGAACAGATGTTCTAAACCTGTAGGAGAGACTGGTGATATTCTCTTAAAATGTCTCCACTCTAAAAAGAAGCATCATGGACAACATATCAGCTAATAAAATGTTAGGTTAGCCACCATATTTCTTTGATATGTCATGTGACTCAGGATTGATGTCATCATTGCTGCTTTAATTGTCCATCTCGTTGTATTGTAATATAATGTAGTGTATTATGCAGTATCTATCCTGACATAGAATAAATTGTCGTTCTTCACAGATCATGAAATAACCTGTTTGGTGTAAACACTACATACCCCAGCATGGCTTGGAGTTCCGGGTGTGTCATGTGGCTTCTGCCGCATGTAAATATTTACAAGGACTCGGCTGATTACAAACATCTCGTGTCTCCGTTTCTGTGTTAACGTTGTTAATTTGGCGCGGAGAGAAAAGACAAAGGATGGAAATTGAAAGTGCTCGGCCGTATTTCTTTGGAGACATCGGTGAGTATGAAATAAAGACAACAGGACCGGTGAGAGTAACGTTATCGCTTTCTGGATGTCGACCCAGTTTGACATGTATGTTAGGACCATCAGCGGGCAAGCTAACATGCTAGCAAGCGGCAGGTCCTGGCACGTTTTACTGATTCTTTAGCCAGCCTTTTAACATTTGTGGCACTGCAGAAGGTGTGTATAAAAAGCCTTTGACGTATAATATACTACACATTGACTATAGTAATGTGAGAAAATGGCATTGGAATTATGCGGTGCTGACAACAGGAAAGTACTCAACACAGGGCTCTCAAGTCTTATTAAAAGCGAGATAAGGAGGAGTCACTCAGATATTTGCTGCAGCGGCCCCTCTGCCCCAGCCAATTCTCAAGTTTTTACTAGCAGTTAAATTTTACCTATAGTTCATAAGTAACTCGAACAAATAGAAAGTATAACAATAGGTAAATATGATAAGACTATATATACTTCAAAAATTCAAATGTATCAAAGTAAAAAGAAATTTGGCCCCAAAGGAGCCCACTGAACAAGCAGCGCTGTACACATAGGCCTACAGTAGGATGGCAGAACCTACGCATGTATGCCAAGCTGTGTGCCAAGATTATGAAGGGTGTTTTGTGTTGTAATTGTTTGTTGCACATTTTAATGCCTTGATGACAGGGGTAGGGGGCTCCCGCTTAAAGCACTGTGGCTCAAGGTCAGCTATTTACACCGTCATGATGGATGATAGCTTTCCATCCAGAGCCAAAATATAGAAAAACATCTCTATTCCTTGCCTTAGTTTCAGGTAGCCGAAGCTAAGCCCAGTGGTGGATAGTAACAAAGTAGTACTGTACTTAAGTACACATTAGAGGGATTTGTACTCCAGCACCACTGTGAGGAATCTTGGAGTTATCTTTGATCAGGACATGTCGTTTAAGTCCCACATTAAGCAAATTTCAAGGACCGCCTTTTTCCACCTACGTAATATTGCGAAAATCAGGAACATCCTGTCTAAAAATGATGCAGAAAAACTAGTCCATGCATTTGTTACTTCTAGGCTGGATTACTGCAATTCTTTATTATCAGGCTGCTCGAAAAAGTCCGTTAAGACTCTTCAGCTGATCCAGAATGCTGCAGCACGTGTTCTGACAGGAACCAGGAAAAGAGATCATATTTCTCCTGTTTTAGCTTCTTTGCATTAACTTCCAGTAAAATCCAGAATAGAATTTAAAATCATTCTTCTCACCTACAAAGCTCTTAATGGTCAGGCACCATCTTATCTTAAAGAGCTCATAGTACCTTACTACCCCACCAGAGCACTGCGCTCCCAGAATGCAGGGTTACTTGTGGTTCCTAGAGTCTCCAAAAGTAGACTAGGAGCCAGAGCGTTCAGCTATCAAGCTCCTCTCCTGTGGAACCAGGTTCCAGTTTGGGTTCAGGAGGCAGACACCATCTCCACATTTAAGAGTAGGCTTAAGACTTTCCTCTTTGATAAAGCTTATAGTTAGGGCTGGCTCAGGTAGTCCTGAATCATCCCTTAGTTATGCTGCTATAGGCCTAGACTGCCGGGGGATTTCCCATGATGCACTGAGCTCCTCTCTCCTCTACTTTCTCTCCCTCTGTATGCAACCTCATCCCATTATTGCATGTTACTAACACAACTTCTCCCCTTTCTGGTAGTCTTGTGCTTTCTCGTCTCTCTCCTCCTCATCACTTCCTGCAGGTTTTCTGGCTCTGGAGCTGTGGAGTCTGGATCTGTGGCTGCGGGTCGCCTGCTGCCCCCGTGTTCCTGCTCGACACCCTCTGCTGCAACGACTATTGTTGCTAGTCTTATTGTTATTATTGTTATTATAATCATTAACATTACGATGGTTATCATTAACACTATTATAAACATCTGTACCATTTTTCATTTAGTTTATAGCAACATTACCTTCACTGTCTGTACCTCTGTGTGTATATTGTGTAGGCTGCCTCCCCTCTCTCTCTCTCTCTCTCTCTCCTTACATCTCTCTCTCTCTCTCACTCACCCCAACCGGTCGAGGCCGCCCACCCTGAGCCATGGTTCTGCTCGAGGTTTCTGCCTCTTAAAAGGAAGTTTTTCCTTGCCTCTGTCTCCTAGTGCTGCTCTTGGTGGGAATTGTTGGGCTTCTGTAAATATCATCACAGAGTACGGTCTAGACCTGCTCTTTTATGAAAAGCGCTGTGAGATAACTGTTGTTGTGATTTGGCGCTACAGTGGGGGAAATAAGTATTTGACCCCTTGCTGATTTTGCAGGTTTGCCCACTTACAAAGAATGCAACGATCTATAATTTTAATCATATGTACATTCTAACAGTGAAAGACAGAATCCCAAAGAAAATTCCAGAAAATCACATCATATGAATTTATTAAAATTGATAACCATCTGATGAGGAAAAACAAGTATTTGACCCCCTGGACAAACAGCATGTTAATATTTTGTAGAAAAGCCATTATTGGCCAGCACAGATGTCAAACGGTTTTTATAGTTGGTGACAAGGTTTGTGCACATTTCGGCAGGGATGTTGGCCCACTCCTCCCTGCAGACAGCCTCC
>NC_060165.1:3812705-3815850 GCF_021292245.1 Micropterus dolomieu | reverse complement strand
ATAAAGACTTAGCATCTGAAAATAATGTATTAGCATCTGAAAATAATGAGTTAGCATCTCAAAATAATGTATTAGCATCTCTAAATAAGGAGTTAGCATCTCAAGGTATCTCAAAATAAAGAGTAAGCATCTGAAAATAATGAGTTAGCATCTCAATATAAAGACTTAGCATCTCAAAATAAAGACTTAGCATCTGAAAATAATGTATTAGCATCTGAAAATAATGAGTTAGCATCTCAAAATAATGTATTAGCATCTCTAAATAAGGAGTTAGCACCTCAAATAAAGAGTTAGCGTCTCAAAATAATAAGTCAGCATCTTAAATAGCTCATTATTTGCTGACAGAAATAATCTTCCATACAACCAAAACATGCACATGCGATAAACATAAAAGAAAACATTCCGCAGGTGGCGCTGATGCTCCGGGGCAACGTGGCCGCCGTAACATCGAAGAAGAAGCAGGAGGACGGGAAAGCATTGCCGGGTCACAGCCGCAGCAGCAGCCGTTGTTCGCAGCGCCATGGCGGCAGTGCGTAGCTTACGGGTGTCGGTGAAATCGGACAGCGGCTCGGACCGCTCGGATTCGGACTCTGACTCCGACTCGGACAGAGATGCCCGCGAAGCCGAGCCGATGGAGGTGGAGGAGGGAGAGCTGGAGACGGAGGACATATCGGTTAACCGTTCCCTGAAGGAGCTGCTGCCGGTAAGTGTCCGGACAAGGCCTCTTCAGACCGGGGACTGGCGTATGTTGCGGCCGGCGGAACCGCGGGAAGCGTCGGCGTGTGGTAACCTCGACACCCGGCTCTCTCCCCGTGAGCTAGTTGTTAGCACCGTAGCCGCTGTGGGCTAACGGTTAACAGCTTCTTCTAAAACGGACTAGTTTTAATTAATGCTGCCTTTGTTTAGCAGTGGGCGTTTGTTTGTTTGTTTGTAGTTTCAGTCACTTGTTGCTGGCAGCCTGTTCACGTAGCGTGTTCTGTGGAGCGATCGTACCACCATACTCCTATGTGGAAACTGAAAGCTATTTTATTTTACGGGCAAAAGAACGCAGATGTTTGGAAATGTTTGAAAACGTTTGGCGATTCTGATACATTAACAGCCCGTGATCAATTCGGCCTATTTCTAATCACATACTTAACAGATGTATTTAACTATTACGGGCTTATCTTCTCACTAACTGAAATCTCCTGAGGAAGTAAAGGTTTGATTTTAGAGCAAAGCTTTCCTTTAAGTTTGATATGATACGTGTGGACACTATTTTACTTAGTCAAATTAGAATTGAAATGCCGGTTGTTTAAGTAGGAGATTGGCATAATGTAAAGTCACCTTCAGGGTCTTTGGTGCTGTGGAGTTTTGAGGGCATGTGTCAAACTTACGGTCTTAAACGTCTCGAATTTACTTTATAAACAAATGAACAATAAACAATAAAGTTTTTGTAAAAGGATTTGAATTGTTTATTTGTTTACATTCATCTGATTTCCAAAATTGGTCCCCAGCGACTTCATGCAGTTTCCAGGTCTTTGGAGTCAGAAACCGAAGGGCCAGTGAGTGGGGACAGAAACTGAATTTACCCCAAACAGAAATGAAAACCAATGAAATCCTGACACGTGATTACAACGTGTCTGTGCTGATGGATTTTGTTTTGCAGGATACCAGCCGGCGATATGAAAACAAAGCTGGAGCGTTCATCACTGGGATTGATGTCACCTCAAAGGTGCGACACAAACACAGTCCTCCAACACAACATACATTCCTGTTCACACACTGACAGCACAAACACTTGTGATGATGCAGCGACCAGCTGTGAAGGAAGAGACGTGTTAAAACGAGTGTTGTGTTTATCAGGAGGCCATCGAAAGGAAAGAGAAGCGAGCGAGACGTTTCCATTTCTGTGCGGAGGAGGGCGTCAGGCAGAGGAACGTTTTCCTGGATAAAGACATAATTAAGAAAGGTAATAAGACAAAACCACCTGACCTGCACGTGACCACATAGTTAATGCAACAGTCGCACCCTGTTTGTGTATGTGTTCAACTTGTTTTCTTCTTCTGTGGTGCTCAGCCATCCCCAGACTGCGCCTGGAGGCGATCTACGTGACTGGAGTGGACAACATGAGCACGCAGGACGTCTTTGGATACTTTAAGGAATATCCTCCTGCACACATCGAGTGGATTGACGACACATCCTGTGAGTATAAAACACACACACATTCTTCTGGTTATGAACTTCATTTTTTGTGGCTGGTTCTGACCCAGTAACAGAAACACGTTCACCAGATTCCCTCTCTCAGCACTCGTTTGACTTCTGCAGCAGATTATTCTTGAATGAAGAACCAGAGTGAGACAACCTCTTTTAAACCAGAAAAGTAAGGTGGCATAGAAGCGCAGCAGCAAAGAAACGCGGCATAGCACCGCTGGAAGGAAGCGCGGCAGCAAAGAAGCACGGCAGTAAAGAAGCGCAGCAGTAAAGAAGCGCAGCAGTAAAGAAGCGCGGCATAGCACCGCTGTAAGGAAGCGCAGTAAAGAAGCGCGGCAGTAAAGAAGCGCGGCAGCAAAGAAACGCGGCATAGCACCGCTGTAAGGAAGCGCAGTAAAGAAGCGCGGCAGCAAAGAAACGCGGCATAGCACCGCTGTAAGGAAGCGCAGTAAAGAAGCGCGGCAGCAAAGAAACGCGGCATAGCACCGCTGTAAGGAAGCGCAGTAAAGAAGCGCGGCAGTAAAGAAGCGCGGCAGCAAAGAAACGCGGCATAGCACCGCTGTAAAGAAGCGCGGCAGAGCGGGCAGTAAAGAAGCGCGGCAGAGCGGGCAGTAAAGAAGCGCGGCAGAGCACCGCTGTAAGGAAGCGCAGTAGAGCGGGCAGTAAAGAAGCGCGGCATAGCACCGCTGTAAAGAAGCGCGGCAGAGCGGGCAGTAAAGAAGCGCGGCAGAGCGGGCAGTAAAGAAGCGCGGCAGAGCGGGCAGTAAAGAAGCGCGGCAGAGCACCGCTGGAAGGAAGCGCGGCAGCAAAGAAGCGCGGCAGCAAAGAAACGCGGCATAGCACCGCTGGAAGGAAGCGCGGCAGCAAAGAAACGCGGCATAGCACCGCTGGAAGGAAGCGCGGCAGCAAAGAAGCGCGGCAGCAAAGAAACGCGGCATAGCACCGCTGGAAG
>NC_060165.1:3811851-3812685 GCF_021292245.1 Micropterus dolomieu | reverse complement strand
AGCGGGCAGTAAAGGAGCGCGGCAGAGCGGGCAGTAAAGGAGCGCGGCAGAGCGGGCAGTAAAGGAGCGCGGCAGAGCGGGCAGTAAAGGAGCGCGGCAGAGCGGGCAGGAAAGAAGCGCGGCAGAGCACCGCTGGAAGGAAGCGCAGTAAAGAAGCGCGGCAGAGCGGGCAGTAAAGAAGCGCGGCAGAGCACCGCTGGAAGGAAGCGCAGTAAAGAAGCGCGGCAGCAAAGAAACGCGGCATAGCACCGCTGGAAGGAAGCGCAGTAAAGAAGCGCGGCAGTAAAGAAGCGCGGCAGCAAAGAAACGCGGCATAGCACCGCTGTAAAGAAGCGCGGCAGAGCGGGCAGCAAAGAAGCGCGGCAGAGCGGGCAGTAAAGAAGCGCGGCAGAGCGGGCAGTAAAGAAGCGCGGCAGAGCGGGCAGTAAAGAAGCGCGGCAGAGCACCGCTGGAAGGAAGCGCGGCAGCAAAGAAGCGCGGCAGCAAAGAAACGCGGCATAGCACCGCTGGAAGGAAGCGCGGCAGCAAAGAAACGCGGCATAGCACCGCTGGAAGGAAGCGCGGCAGCAAAGAAGCGCGGCAGCAAAGAAACGCGGCATAGCGCAGCAGTAAAGAAGCGCAGCAGTAAAGAAGCGCGGCATAGCACCGCTGTAAGGAAGCGCAGTAAAGAAGCGCGGCAGTAAAGAAGCGCGGCAGCAAAGAAACGCGGCATAGCACCGCTGTAAGGAAGCGCAGTAAAGAAGCGCGGCAGCAAAGAAACGCGGCATAGCACCGCTGTAAGGAAGCGCAGTAAAGAAGCGCGGCAGCAAAGAAACGCGGCATAGCACCGCTGTA
>NC_060165.1:3800813-3811751 GCF_021292245.1 Micropterus dolomieu | reverse complement strand
TGTGGTGCTTCTTCCATTTCCTGATAACTGCACCGACAGTTGATCTTTTCTCTCCAAGTTGCTTTCCGATTCTCTTGTAGCCCATCCCAGCCTTGTGCAGATCAACAATCTTGTCCCTGATGTCCGTAGAAAGCTCTTTGGTCTTGCCCATGGTGGTGATGTTGGATGCTGGTTGTTTGGGTGTTGACAGGTGTCTTTTATACAGGTAACGAGGTGAGGCAGGTGTATTTGATGTAGATAATTGGTTGGGATTGGGGCTGTGTCTTAAAGAAAGACTAACTGGCTTGTAGGAGCCAGAATACTTGCTGTTTGGTAGGGGGTCAAATACTTGTTTTTCCTCATCAGATGGTTATCAATTTTTATAAATTCATATGATGTGATTTTCTGGAATTTTCTTTGGGATTCTGTCTTTCACTGTTAGAATGTACATATGATTAAAATTGTAGATTGTTACATTCTTTGTAAGTGGGCAAACCTGCAAAATCAGCAAGGGGTCAAATACTTTTTTCCCCCACTGTATATAAATAAAATTGAATTGAATTGAAATTGAATACTGAACTTGAGTATTTTCTTTTCTAGCCACTTTCTACTTCTACTTCACCACATCTCAAAGGGAAATATTGTACTGTTTACTTTATCTGACAGCTTCAGTTACTAGTTACTTTAAAAATAAGCTTTTTGCACACAAAATGTATTTAGAGTTTAAAAAATAGGATGAAAGTTAAATTACTTAACAGTTTATAGAAGTCCAGTTAGTATCAGTTAATCAGTTAGTCAGCTAATTGACAGAAATTTAATTGGCAACTGTTTTGGTATTAGTCATTTTTCATGTAACAACATTTCATGGTTCCAGCTTCACAAATGTGAAGATTTGCTGCTTTTACTTGATTATTTTAATGTATTTTAATCATTTTTGGACTGACAAAACAAGCAGTATGAAGGTGTCACTTGGGTGCTGGATAACTTTGACAACATTTCTCACTATTTTCAGAATTTATTACAAATCAATTAATATACAGTTATGTATTATAGCAACCTTCACAATAATACAACAAGGTTAAGATGCTTCTTTATTCACCATACTATAAGAACAACAATAGGTGATAATACTCGATTAGTACCCATCTCTACACATGTTCTGTTGTGACTTGTTCCCCTGCAGGCTGCTGGTCAGAGAGAACAGACATGCACAAGGCAGCGTCCCTCGGCCAGGCCGCCCAGCTGCAGCACCTCATCCAAAGCGGAGCCTCAGTCAACGTTGTGGCGGTGGACTCCATCACGCCGCTGCACGAGGCCTGCATCCGTGGACAGACCCAGTGTGTACGGCTGTTGCTGGATGCTGGAGCCCAGGTGAGGGCGACAGACAGATGCCTGTCTGCCATGTCATGGGGTGATTTTTGTAGAAAACGGCTATCGGTGTCTCCTTAAACCTAATCCCTAAACTATCCCACACAATTCTTATATTTCATTGATTAACAATATTCAGCCATTAAATTCATAAACATGATTCTCTCATTATATTGCAATGAACACAGAAAGATTCTGCCCAACAAAATATAATATAACATATATATATATATATATATATATATATACTGCATCATCCTAAATCCCATGATGCATCTCAGGTGGACGCGAGGAATGTAGACGGGAGTACTCCGCTGTGTGATGCCTGTTCAGCTGGAAGTTTGGAGTGTGTGAGGCTCTTGCTGGAGCATGGTGCCAAAGTCAACCCTACCCTCACCTCCCGCACAGCCTCACCTCTCCATGAGGCCTGCATGGGAGGTGAGTGCCTCAGCTCAACTTACGTGCCTTTTGGCTTTCACACCTTCCCTTATTTAGTTTACCCCCTTGGTGCGCTTCATTTGGGCTGGTATGAATGCAGCGATTGCACTCGGGTGCGCACCAAAAGCGGACACAACAAGCACAAGCGTACTCAGACCTGGTGGTGGACTCGGCCCACTTTCAACAGAATACTGGTACGGATCGCTTGTGATGAGAAAGCAAATAAACCAACCACAGGATTTACTGATAGCAGATCTGTGATCTGAGCATTATTTCTAAAGCTAATAAATCCATCTGCTGATTGTGAAACGTGTTCAGGAAGCAATCTTATAGTTGATCTGTACAAGCTATAATAATGCAAATCATTTGTTTACCACGTACCAGTGCAGGTATTTACCCGGTTTATTAGGGTAAAAGCTGTAAAAAAAAAAAAAAAAATTGTCCCTGTACTCTGTGTACTTAAAAAAGTCTATAAAACATTTTTTGAAAGCGATCCCACAATCATTAGCTCTAAATCGTTACTGTACAAGACGCCTGCAGGTGTGAAAGCAGCCTTAGCTTCTGTGAAATCGAGTTACCCATCTGTTTAAGCATGACGGTAATCTTTATAAAACAGCGTATATGACACAATATTGTCCTATCATTTTTCAGGAAACTCAGAATGTGTGAAGCTCCTGATTAACATGGGGGCCTGTCTGGAGTCATATGACCTTTACTACGGGACCCCGCTGCACATGGCTTGTGCTAACAAACACACTGACTGTGTTAAAGTGCTACTCAATGCAGGTAAGCGTCATACTCCAATTATCAGTGTGGCCAAACATGCAGTTTGGCATGTTTTAGGCTATTAACTACAAATTGTATATACTTTACTAATGACCATTTGACAAAGCAGTTTGTTTAGACTGATCCCCCCTCTTCCAGGTAGCCACTATTTTCACTTTTTTCAGCACCCTGTGAAAATCAACATGCAGGGAGTTGAAACGTGAATAAGATAGGTAAAGTATCTGCCTAAAGTATGCGTCATGATGCAGTTGCAAGTATGGACAACTCTGTGAACTCTTCCTTATTAGCGCTTTTTTACAAAAGCTCTGACATGCGAGCATTAGTTGCCAAACACCAAACACTCTTTATTGTTTGTGTAAGAGCTACATTACATTACAAATAACAGAGTTGAGTTTGTTAATAAATGCATTACATTGCATAGGAATATGAATTGAATTATTGTGAAAATGCAGTTTATTTTTGTAGAACATATACAACACATAAGAACAGGGATATTTCCAAATGTTTTCCATTTTGAGAGAAGCTCTGTTGGGATTTACCTTGTGGATGGAAATTGAAAACTTGACTCCATATGGAGGATGTTAGTAAACCGTCACACCCAGACGATTGGTCGTCCACCTTTTTTTTAGAGTCAGATTGAGATAGACCAAGAGGATCTCCCAACACTGTGATTTTGCCCCTACACTTCGTCTTGCACATCAGATTTGACACCAGAACTTGTGGTTTAACAATATAGGCAGCTAAGCAACTGGCATTGAAGTAATTGTAAAATGTTTTCCATGGATTATGGTTGGCAGTAAAGTGATTTGTAGTGTTTGTAAGGTTTAAGCACAAGGCTCGTGATATTCTAGATTTTTTTCAAATCACATGAAAAGATCAAAACCAACAATAAATTTATCCTAATAACAATTGTGTGTGTATCCAACACCTGATACACTGTGTCTTCTTCCTCTGCGACATAGGGTTGATCTTTTGATGAGATTTGTTAGCGATAAGAAAAGGCAGCCTTATCCTTCAAGGGCAGACATTGATTAAGTTCAATTTCATTTATAAATTACATTAATGTCCTTTTCCTTTTAGGTGCTAAAGTGAATGCTGCCAGGCTACATGAGACTCCGCTGCACCACGCTGCTCAAAACATGCGAGTTGAAATGATAGAGATACTGGTGGAGTTTGGGGCCAACATCTACGCCAGAGATCAGCACAACAGGAAACCTGTTGATTACACCACGCCAGGTTCTCCCTCTGCCTCCTGCCTACAGTTTTATGAGAGTAAGTTATTCACAAAAGTCAGGGCTGCATAGAAAACAAATCTTTAGATCTCCCAGTTTGTGTAGTTGCCTTTATTCCTGGAGAGGTGTAGTGTCAACATAGCACCAGATGATGGCAGGCAAGGATCGCTTTTCACTTCCATGAAGTCCCACACAGATGACACCTGTTGTTTACCACAATGCTCATATATACAGCTAGTCAGGTATAGGTTAGCTGGTATATGAGAAGGGGGTGATTTCCACTTCTTAATTCCAGGGACAGAGCTTTATTTAGAAGGTGCAGCACAGTGTGGAACAAGAAATGTACAGCAGTTTTTAGACTTTAAATACAAACAAATAAGACTAGAAAACATCTTAATAATATAAAAATGATGAAATATTTCCTAAAGGCCATATTTTTTATATTATTTTATATTAAAATAATAATTATCATACTTTCCATAGTTACATTTAGTTACAAATCTCACTGAGAATACTCATACATCCAGTTTTAGCTAATTGATATTGCAATCCGTTTACCAGTCCCATGGTGTTATTGTGAACACTTGACTTGAATATTTTATTTTATTATTTATTTTTTTTCTGTCTGTAGCCACTCCTATGAGTCTCCAGCAGCTCAGCAGGTTGGCAGTGAGGAAGAGGCTGGGCACCAGAGCTCTGGAGGTCATAGTTCAACTGAACATACCAAAGCTCATCATAAGCTACCTCTGCTATCAGTGAGTGTCGTCTGGAGGAAAGACTGAAGACTCACAGAGCTGCCGCACAAGTCAGCAAAGCTGCCACCCCATTAGATATAATAATAGTAGACATACACTTTAGTGACAAGCACAGTGTTCTCCCATGCACCTCAAGTAAGCAATTTTCATTACTACAACTGGAATGCCTGTCAGTCTGTGGAATATATGCACCATATGCCAGGATCAGACTATAGGATATCAGTTCAGTTATGTGCTGAAAATATTAATAATAATAATAATAATAATAATAATGGCCTGACCAGCCAGACTTGGGGCATCTGGGAACAGAAATGAGCTCGTTTCATTCATGCCAGCTTCTGTCGTAAGGATTATATTGTTGGGGAAGTCGGCCCTTGGCATATCCTTCCGGATCAAGTGGAGAAAGACAGTAAGCTATCATTGGTGGGGACAGACGTGTCGCCTAATCTGACACAGTGACCTTTTTGCAAGGCAATAATATCAGTGCAGACTCGTCCCGGCATTACAGTGAGAAGATAATCTTCACTGTGCGAAGATTATTTTATAGTGAGGGTTAGTTGTTGCCAAGTATGCAGTCTTAACTATAAACTGCAGCTATAAAAGTCTTAAATAGCATTTAATGTTAGACATTTAAATAAATAGAAGTGTAACATGCACTGCAAGAGAAGAGAGTGCTTTTAATATTAGAGATCATTTTAGATGGGTAATTTATTTGAAGTAAGTGTCAGAGCTCAGGTAGAGGAAGAAGACAGATGGCATAGATGTTGGCAACAGAGGCAACATCATAAGTGTTTTTTTGACTGAATCCTGGATTTGCTGGGAAAATGCATGCAAATCTTTAAACTCGCAGGTGTACTGCAAACTGTTGCTGTGTAACATTGCGTGCATGCTCAGTCAACGTTCTCTGGAAAGGTTTTTTTAGAATCAAAAAAACATCCAGAGGAATGCCAAGCAGTCTTGCTGTCACAGCGGCACTCAGTGTGACATTGACCAGGTGCTGCTTCACCTTCATCTCAGATTCCTGTGATTCACACCCCGCGCCTGGCAACAGCCTTTGTTTGATACAGACACTGAAGTCTCGAGGAAGCAGTGATCCTGGCTGCCTATTTATAGCTTTGTGTCTGTTGCTCCATTAAATGTGCTTATAGAGGACCCAGAGAGTTCAGTGCGGCCTTTTATCAGTATTTTTAGAAGGAGGTGCAGGAAGTTTGTAATGTCTTCCATCAAGTGTTTTAGTTTGCTTTATTGGCTCTCTTCTAAATTGACCTTACCTATTTTGGAAGTTTTATAACTAATATTTATCCGTGCAGGTTGAATCAGGCCTGGAAGATAAGTTGGAGACATGTGTAGCACATTACAAGATGACATTTGTTTGTGGGTACACAATGCTAGTTCAAAAGTCATGTATGTTTTAGTCCATGTGTGATCTCTGTTTCACCTCAGGCCAAGACATAAATCAAATTGTTTGGCGCACACTGTCTTTAACAGTGAACTTTGTTTAAGTAATTCTGGAGACCAGGCCACCATTTTATATGAAAAATAATAAACATCTCATCAGCCTAAATCACAAAGTGGGCTTGCAGCAGAAGCTACAGTAATTGCAAACCACTGTTTGCACAAATTACGTTTTGTTGGCAGGTATGGACACCTCTTCACCCAAAAGAAGTAAACAATTCAAACTTAAAGGACAAAACCTTTGTTTTTGCCAATACATCTCAACCCAAGGGTAGCACACCACTGTTCATCTGACTTTAATACAGTCCTTATCCGAGTCTGATGACGGACAAAGTACAGCGCTATGTAACTACAGAACCTTCATTTAGTCTGTGTTTTAACATGTTTTACCTCTTGAACTACATTGATACTTTTAACATTATAAAAAAGTACTAAACATGCGTTACATTTTTCAGAGCATACCATGTCTCTCTCTCTAGTTCTGCTCACATTTATTGCAGCATGCAGTGGTAATCAACCTGCAGAGTCTTGTTTGAGGATTATTCTGCTTCTCCAGAGTTTCAAGGTTCTGTGAAAGTTAATTCAATTCAGTTTTATTTATATAGTGCCGATTCATAACACAAGTTACCTTATTGCACTTTTCATATAGAGCAGGTCTAGACCGTACTCTTTGTAGTGTTATCTACAGAGGCCCAACTATTCCCATCATGAGCAAGCAGTTGGTGACAGTGGAAAGAAAAAAACTCCCTTGTAGGAGGTAAAAACCATGAGCAGAACCTAGATTACAAGTTACATTATCATTAGAACCCAACCTAAGATGGTTATGATTTTAGATATTTGAGGGATTAAAAACATGGATTATTATATAGCCCCCCACCACCACCACCATCAAGTTGAAGTTGAAAATAAACTTCTCAGTGCCCTGTGGTAGACAGACTACAGTATATAATGGAGACACTGTTTCTAAACTACTACAAACATATTTTTGGCACTTAGCTTGTTTCCTACTGGCCGACATACTGTACATACTGATAAAATCTGCCATGAACTAATGTCATCCCAGTCAGGATCTAGTTGTCTGGCTGAGTTGTTCACACTGTCCAGGTTGGTGCATTCATGTACCTTGTTATTTTCTCCTGTTGCCACTATACTGATGCACAAGAAGATTCTCAGTCATCCAGGTCATAGTTATCCCAGGAAGGTTAAATCAAAGGCAGCTGGACCTGGTTGAAGAGACATTTCACACCCAAGCACAAGAAAAGTGATGAAGTGTATGCCGTCCAATGCAGTGAGGAATGCGCAGACTTGTATATTGGGGAAACTAAACAACTGATGGCCCAACACAGAAGGGCCAACGCCTCAGGTCAAGACTCAGTAGTTTAGTTATTTTTGAAGGATAAGGGACAACTATGTTCAAATTCTGGATGGAGAGGACAGATGGTTTGAAAGAGGACTGAAGGAAGCCATATACACCAAAGTGGAGTTCTGCAACACCACTTATGCCCCACCTACGATGCTGTCCATTCATTCCCGCCCAGGAGTATTCCCACATTTGACTGAAGTGCTTTTACATTTACAGTTCAGCTGCTAACCGCTGATGTTGAGTTCCCCAAGGTAATCGAAAGTATAATTGGTTGTCGCTCCCACACATCAGGGGACATTTGCATAAAGTTGAACTTTTCTGAACTGCTTATGGTCTTGAATCTGCTTGTCGGATGGTAAAATAGCTGTTGAAACCCCCCTCCCCCCACACCTTTCCGACCTCGTATTACAGGGGTTGTGTCCAACCACTTCTGTAACTTTCCAAAACTGACAATCTGGCATTATACCCACATCACCACCATGTGTGGAGGTGAGAAAGGGGCCAGGGTTTGAACTTCTTTGTTTTGAACCAGCTCTCTTGTTTCATTCTTCACACAACTATCTAACAACTAACAAGAGCATAACTGAGGCCTTGTTCAAGTTTGTTCCTGGGAATGGAAGATTGCTTTACCTCACTACATATAGCACTGACTTTCCTGCATTGCCACTAAACATTGGCATGGACATAAATCTTGAGGTGCAAAATTGGCAAGATTGATGGAAATCCTTGGGCTACTGCGGAGGTTTACTAGGGTTCTTATTCTTGGGGCTATAACTCCTGCTTGGTAGAGGCACGTCTCGCCTTTATTGGATAATCAGCAGTATAGAAATGAGAGAGAGAGAATTACATGCAACAAAAGGTCCCCGCAAACCAGGTAGGCTATGGAAACAGATTTTCACAGCGAAATTAAAATCCATGGAAAACATTGTCCCAACAAATCTTTTGGTGTGTTTTCAAAATATTTGGTAGCAGTGTACAGTGTTGTAGTAAAAGGCGGAAAACATGCAAAAGCACTGGTATAGTCATTTAGTCCTAGCCCTTAATCCGATTTACAAACATCTGGAGGTGCCAGCAGGCGCAGTTACCTTATGCAGCGTTAAAGAGCAAGAGGCCATCTGTCAGCTGTCGTGGAGGTCTGCACCTGTGTGTTTTACAGTTTGCCTGACAGATCTTTACAATGCATTCAAAAGCAATATCTCACGCTTTCAGACCCTGGTCCAAATCCTTCAACTCACTCCCCTCATTTGGCTCTCTCGCTAAACGTGCCCGGGCTGCACGATGCTGGCCTGAATGTGGAGCATGTCTGTTGCACTCCATAAATGTGCCAAGCTGCTGCCACTTGTTTAATGAAAATGTAAATTCCTAGAAACCAATCTTCCATCATTACAAGATATTTTGACAGTGTTTCAATGCTACAAAAATGCAGTCTGGTTTATTAAAATATTAGCCTGTAAATAAGCTTGAAGGACAGATCTGTCTTTCACATGGAGTGTTCCTTTTAAGACTTGTTCAAATATCTGACCCTGATACAGATGGGGTTTCTATTTATGGCTTGAAATAACCACTCCAAAACATGCTTGGTTTCTAAGCACTTGAAAGTTTGCTGAAGGGACTCAAAAAGCAGAGGAGGAGGGCAGACATGTAGGGAATGTCCAGTTATCTAAGATGAGAAATTGCCCTTGCTCCAAAATAGGAATGTTGAACTTCATGTTGAGCGAATGAAAGCTTGGCTGGTTTGTTTTCAAACTTTCCTCCTGGTTTGTCACAGTAAATAGCACTGGCACTTCTCTCTTTTTAAGTGTTGTCTTATTAAAAGTGAATAAAGTCAGGTTTAATCTCATGTTCTGTTCCAGGTGTTAAAAAAAACTCAGGAGTCATCCCACAAAAATGTGTCAAATATTTATCTTATTAAACTGTACAGAAGTGTTACTCACTTACTTAGAATGTGTTGACTTATTTAATAAATTATAGTGTTGATTGTGTTTGTTGTCCTCCTGTTTTTGCATGAATGTAGCTTTCATACAAAGGGCCTCATGGTGGCTTCAGTCTGTCTGCTGCCAACTTATTCTGGTAAAAACAAACCAGAAAATACATGATTGATGCTTCATCCTGACAGTACAGCTTTGGTAGCACTGAGCTTCATATGCAGGATGCAGGGTGCTGTGTCCCAACCGTAGATTAGTTAAAGGAGAGGCTAATGTTCAAGATGAATTCTTTAGCATAAAAAGTAAGCAGATAAAAAGCCAGACCTTTCCTTGCCTTCCCTCCTCCATCATTCATCCCAAGCATAAAGTGCAGTACAAAAATAGAAATTAGATTTAAAGCTGCGCTAAATTGGGTTTATTTCTTTGGTCACTTGGAGGCAGAGTAAACAAGCTTGTAAACACGTCACTGACAAATTATCACCTTTAAAGTTAATATGGCGAACATGTTTGGAGCTGGTTGCTTATTTAGCTACATTCGCATTTATTTGGAGTCATGTTTGTGTCCACTCGATCACATGTAAGTTCAATATTCACTCTCCATCAGCAGCTACAGCAAATGCTCAACTCTCTGTCTGCTGTTTGGTGCTGGGCAGCTAGTGTACAGAGGGATTATCAGAGCTTTTCACTGAAAACGCTGCTGGCTGCTGCTGGAAACAGCTGATGAGAGCGGCGGGACTGAACCAAAACAGTAAAGGTGAGGGCAGCCCACAACAATGAGCTGAAACAGTTGACTGGAACTGCAGAGTTGAGTGATTACTACTCTGTGGGTTCATAACATTAGCAACACTTTTCACATTACACAGAGTCATTTGATCCATGAAAGAAGAATGTTTTAGCTGCTTTAAGGTCTTTGAAAGTCAGCATACCATCTTGTCCCACACTATCTTAAAAGCTATCTCCCAGTTTTGGAGTGTTAAACTCTTAATAAATGATAGCCAAAGATGTTTTGTCAAAACTTTAACTTGGATTTTTGCTTATTTAGTCATGCATATTTAGTGTAATTAAGAAAAGCTTAAGGTTGGAACCCAGGCTTTGAGGTGAATTTGGGGGTCAATGGGGTTCAAGAAGTTACAGTAGGAACTAGTATGAAGTCACAGCAAGTATGTAGTCCCTAGGATTAAAGCATGTATAAATGATGTGTAAAGTGTGTGTGAGCCTAGCAGCAGTTTAAGTACCCCCTGAGCTCCTCTTTAGTTACAGTGGGTACGGAAAGTATTCAGACCCCTTTAAATTTTTCACTATTTGTTTCATTGCAGCCATTTTCCAAAAATCAAAAAAGTTCATTTTATTTCTCAGTAATGTACACTCAGCACCCCATCTTGACAGAAAAAAACAGAAATGTAGAAATTTTTGCAAATTTATTAAAAAAGAAAAACTGAAATATCACATGGTCATAAGTATTCAGACCCTTTGCTCAGTATTTAGTAGAAGCACCCTTTTGATCTAATACAGCCATGAGTCGTTTTGGGAAAGATGCAACAAGTTTTTCACATCTGGATTTGGGTATCCTCTGCCATTCCTCCTTGCAGATCCTCTCCAGTTCTGTCAGGTTGGATGGTAAACGTTGGTGGACAGCC
>NC_060165.1:3798934-3800713 GCF_021292245.1 Micropterus dolomieu | reverse complement strand
ATTGATGCTTCATCCTGACAGTACAGCTTTGGTAGCACTGAGCTTCATATGCAGGATGCAGGGTGCTGTGTCCCAACCGTAGATTAGTTAAAGGAGAGGCTAATGTTCAAGATGAATTCTTTAGCATAAAAAGTAAGCAGATAAAAAGCCAGACCTTTCCTTGCCTTCCCTCCTCCATCATTCATCCCAAGCATAAAGTGCAGTACAAAAATAGAAATTAGATTTAAAGCTGCGCTAAATTGGGTTTATTTCTTTGGTCACTTGGAGGCAGAGTAAACAAGCTTGTAAACACGTCACTGACAAATTATCACCTTTAAAGTTAATATGGCGAACATGTTTGGAGCTGGTTGCTTATTTAGCTACATTCGCATTTATTTGGAGTCATGTTTGTGTCCACTCGATCACATGTAAGTTCAATATTCACTCTCCATCAGCAGCTACAGCAAATGCTCAACTCTCTGTCTGCTGTTTGGTGCTGGGCAGCTAGTGTACAGAGGGATTATCAGAGCTTTTCACTGAAAACGCTGCTGGCTGCTGCTGGAAACAGCTGATGAGAGCGGCGGGACTGAACCAAAACAGTAAAGGTGAGGGCAGCCCACAACAATGAGCTGAAACAGTTGACTGGAACTGCAGAGTTGAGTGATTACTACTCTGTGGGTTCATAACATTAGCAACACTTTTCACATTACACAGAGTCATTTGATCCATGAAAGAAGAATGTTTTAGCTGCTTTAAGGTCTTTGAAAGTCAGCATACCATCTTGTCCCACACTATCTTAAAAGCTATCTCCTACGCCTTTCATTAAAAGCAATGTCTGCCACCCACAAGAAGGTCATCGTTGTACAGCATTTAACCTCATTTAATGTGGGCATACAACGGGGTGGAGCTCTGTTGTAAATAGGTGACTTCCATGCACCAATCAGAATGAAGCAGCATTTTGGAGTGTTAAACTCTTAATAAATGATAGCCAAAGATGTTTTGTCAAAACTTTAACTTGGATTTTTGCTTATTTAGTCATGCATATTTAGTGTAATTAAGAAAAGCTTAAGGTTGGAACCCAGGCTTTGAGGGGCTTTAAGGTGAATTTGGGGGTCAGTGGGGTTCAAGAAGTTACAGTAGGAACTAGTATGAAGTCACAGTAAGTATGTAGTCCCTAGGATTAAAGCATGTATAAATGATGTGTAAAGTGTGTGTGAGCCTAGCAGCAGTTTAAGTACCCCCTGAGCTCCTCTTTAGTTATATAGTTGCCTTTCAGAAATTTAGTATAAAACTATGTTTTCAGCTGAAAGAGTTAAAATCAAAACTATGGCTTGAAGAAAGCACAGTATGTCCTCCAATAAGCTCAGTTGCACTTATTTATCACTAGGGTGTGCCATGGATACAGAAATCATTTGTCAACCAAATGCTTGCAGTAATAGTGAGCCAGCCACAACAAAATGTTTCCCAGTCAGCATGTGTTCAGGCCCAGGGGGGCAAAGATAAAACAAGTTCCTGTAACTGTGGTCTCCAGCCTGGCCAGTCTGGCCCTGTTCATTTACTTGCATTTGTCAGGAAACGCAGCTCTCACAGTCTCCTCATCACACAGTAAACAGGAGGGGGGAGCCCATCTTGGCAGTAAAGGGGAAAAGAAAGAGAGCAGCAGATTCAGAGAGTAGATTGTGGATTTGAGGCGCAAAGCAGACAGGAACTGGGAGGGTTTTGTTTTGGAGTCAGCGATAAACAGAGAGCTGGATGTTGTGATGGTCCAATGCTATGTTCCCCCATCAGACACTGCAGCAC
>NC_060165.1:3790080-3798914 GCF_021292245.1 Micropterus dolomieu | reverse complement strand
CATTACTGAGAAATAAAATGAACTTTTTTGATTTTTGGAAAATGGCTGCAATGAAACAAAGAGTGAAAAATTTAAAGGGGTCTGAATACTTTCCGTACCCACTGTATATAGTTGCCTTTCAGAAATTTAGTATAAAACTATGTTTTCAGCTGAAAGAGTTAAAATCAAAACTATGGATTGAAGAAAGCACAGTATGTCCTCCAATAAGCTCAGTTGCACTTATTTTTCACTAGGGTGTGCCATGGATACAGAAATCATTTGTCAACCAAATGCTTGCAGTAATAGTGAGCCAGCCACAACAAAATGTTTCCCAGTCAGCATGTGTTCAGGCCCAGGGGGGCAAAGATAAAACAAGTTCCTGTAACTGTGGTCTCCAGCCTGGCCAGTCTGGCCCTGTTCATTTACTTGCATTTGTCAGGAAACGCAGCTCTCACAGTCTCCTCATCACACAGTAAACAGGAGGGGGGAGCCCATCTTGGCAGTAAAGGGGAAAAGAAAGAGAGCAGCAGATTCAGAGAGTAGATTGTGGATTTGAGGCGCAAAGCAGACAGGAACTGGGAGGGTTTTGTTTTGGAGTCAGCGATAAACAGAGAGCTGGATGTTGTGATGGTCCAATGCTATGTTCCCCCATCAGACACTGCAGCACGAAAATCACCTCCCTGAAATGAGCTGCAGATGTGAGATTCTACAACCAGTTTACACAGAGATACATGAACCCAAAGACACATGTAACCCAAGATACATGCCTCGAGACAAGAGAAGAGATACTAAAAGCATTAAAATCTATTTAGATTGTCGTATATTGTTTTGTATCCTTTATTACTGCACTTTTTTTAAGGTTAGCGTTTGATTTTGTACATCCTGACTGAAACGGCGGCCTCTGCTGTGACCTGTAGGATTTGATTATTCCACTGCTTTGCTGCAGAAAGCCCCGTATAAATGGAGGAGCACTTTGAAGAAAGACTAATCTCCGTGAACGGAAGTATCTGACACAGCAGCTGTTGTAGTTCTGTCAAACGTCCTGCCAGAAGTGAACCCACATGGAAAGAAAGAAAAGAAAAAGGAAAGATAGCTTGCTCAGTGAACTGGGGAAGACATTATTCGCTGCCTCTGGCCTTTGAGTGAAGCAGAAAGAGTGAATAAAACTTCTCATGTGGTGTCAAAGATCATCAATCTGCTCATTGATTTCTGTTATTTGCCTGCTTTTTTATTTCTTTGCTACTTGCACAATTCTCATGTCAAGCATATTTTTAGCATTTTAATGCTATGTACTGTGGGTTATTCTCTTGGGTAAACTCAAGATGACTGTAAAGAGAAACTTTCTGACGTCTTGCAGCCTCGTCAGGAACACACAGTCTGTGCAGACACTGATCTGACTAAACCCTATTCTGCCATATATTCCACGGAAGAACGCCGCAGCACCGCCCACAAAACAAATGCTTTTGGAGAGGCAACAACACAAACCCAGAAAACACGCAACTTGTAAATTATAACTTGAAGAAAACTGCAAAGATGTTGGTGAAAACAGATTTAGATGATCAAGACTTTAATTATAATAATTTAATGATTAGACTGGTAAATTGAAGACTTCTTTAAGTGGCTTCTTGCTGCATTTAATTGTTTTCAGCAGGAGTCCAGAGGATCCCAGCCAGTCTGATTCTGGTTTCCTCCCTTAAGTCTGATCCCACACAATAACAGTCAAACAGGCTGCTTTGGTCTGAGAAAATAATATTCACATGTGTCTGGATGGCAATGCCTGGGGTTACACACACACACACACACACACACACACACACACACACAAACACACACCGGGACACTTCAAAAGAAGCTAGATGACCAAGCCATCTGGTTGTATTTTCTGAAGGGAGTCCCCCATCCTGGTGTTGCCCAGTCTCAAATACAGCCACTCAAGTGCGAATGAAGTCAGCAGAGTTTCTTTCCCAGACGCTTTCCCTCTCTGCCATTCTGTTTCAGCTGCTGTGACGCATGCCTGCTCAGCGGTAGCCCGCTGGACGGCTTGCTCAATTTCCCAGAAAGGTTCAAGCCACAAGGACTGGCCGTTTCTCTCTTGTTCTATGGAATAGTATTTACTATTTTTATGTTGTTGTGTTTTGGGGAATGTGAATGTCGAAACTTTTCCTGCTTTGCAGTCGCATTGAGCACAGCAATTCAGAGTTATTTTAAATGCCAGTTCTCACAAAAGTTAGAGACTTCCCATAAAAGCCACTAAAAAGAACAAAGCAGTATAAGGCCTGGTCTACACCCTGTTCAGACCTTGCACAGAGTTCCTGTATACACAGACTATCTGAGAATAACACGCATCACTTCTGCAACGCTTCTTATTACAGCTGACTCAAAATAGTCGGGGGCCATTAGTGACCAGATAAGAATAGGTGAAATTCAGGACAGAGGAGTTGGGTGTGGGGGTGGCCTTCAGCACAGGACATTCAGTGTCAACGAACAACAAAACCCATGAAACACATGAAAATCAAAATTCAGTGTTAAAATTTTAGGGAAATAACCCAATGACTGTTGTATGTAACAGTGTGTAAATCATCTGTTACATATCATTTATTTGATTTAATTCATTTAATCTGTCAGTCTGCACACCATGCGTGTCAGATCTCTTCTCCGTGTGGCTGCCTGCAGCTACACTTCCTCTTTCCTCGCAACTGTAACTTCCACTATCTTCATTTACAGAAGAAAATAAAAACGGGGACAGAGCCACCTGTTGCTTTGTGCATAACAATGCTGTTGACACAATGTCCAGATACCCTGCAGTCCCTGTTGTATCTAATGTGTGGAACAGTGCCCATCTGTCCGCAACCAAAAGAATGTTTCACAACTATCAGTGTTTAATGTTTAAGAGGCTATGACCAATCAAAACTCAGGTGTAGTCTAATTTTTGGGACAAACAGGACAGGAGTCGGGACAACTGCTCGTAATTTGGGACTGTCTCAAATTTTTCACCCTAGTTGCTATTCATCTTGGCTTTCAGTGTACATTGTATGTTCAGATTGTGAATGCACCTTGAAAGCAGCCATCGGTATTTGTATCTGACTGCAATGCAACATCTGAACTATAGCCCGTAGAAAAGCATGGATGTGCGTGATGTTCTGCAGGTTCTATTTGAGTTTGCTCGTTCTTGCTATCTTTGCCATAACTGGAGGTAGTAAATCCTAATTTGATAGGAAATCCTAATTTGGGCAAATTTGGGATGGATCAGAGCGGAGCTGAGGCTGTACAAGCAAGTGACAAACACCACCAGATTCTGAGGCATCTGTCATTCAGGCTCCAAAGCACCCCTCTCTTGTTGCACCAGCATTTAAAATGGCCAAATTTTTGTTTCATTGGAACTGCCACAATCATTGTATTTGCTTGCAGAGCACAAGTGTGTCTGCTGATTAAAAGAAAACCATCTTGACAGTGATAATAACCTTTGCAGGAAAGGAGAGCTCATAGCTTATTATCCTTCTTACACCAACCGCTTGCATACAGCTCCTGTCTGTCACAGTATAAACTGCTCCACAAAGGAGGAATGTTTTGCACACAGTTCATGGCACAGATTTGGCTCTTGATCTCGCAGTCATTCTTCAAAAGATGACTTGAAATCCTCTGGGCAAATGTAGCGTCAAACCTAGGGGAACATAGTCTTCTCAAACAGAAGCTGGCTGTCACTCTGTTTCTTGTGCAAATCTGTGAGGACTGAATACCTGAAGGTGAAATTTAGGCCCCTTTAGCATTCACCCAACTCGCTCACCCTGAAAAATCTGAGGCAAAGCATCGGAACAGACTGCATGCCTGCTGGCACTTAATGTTTTACTGTGCAGCTCCCTTTTGTAGTCCATCAAAACCAAATATGTGGCAGCTTAAGTTGAGGCATGTTAGTTGTATAACTAACCTGTAAAACAGTTATACAACCTATGGAATGAAAAAGACATACTGCTGACAGTCAGGACTCAAACAGAATATAATTAAAATGTGCTGCAATGTTCCAATGCAGTTTCTTCTTGCTCTCAAGAATAGATAAGGAGAGCCAAAAAAGAAAATAAGTTTAGAGCCTGCACTATGACCTTATGCTACCTTTAGGTTCATACTTATTGAGGCCGTAAACACAAATGTGAAGCAGTGGTTGTGCCCCGGTAGCTCACCTGGTAGAGTGTACGCACCATGTATCAAGGCTGAGTCCTTACTGGCTGCATCTAAGATTAGATCACCTCCCCGCCTGTCTTCAGCTTTACTATCCAATAAAGGATACTGAGATCAATAAATTACTGACATTAAGTTAATTACTGTTTATTGTTTGTGTCATAATGTATACATGACTCTTACAACCTCCAACCTCCACCAGCACTTAAAGGCGGTGTTGTATTTTCTGTCTGTATTATGCTGGATGATGGAAGGTCATTCCTCAGCATGAAGAACATCTATAAAGTACAGAATGTGCTGTGTCTTCATGCTCTTCTGTCTCTGACAGCTATGAATTAGTGATGACACGCTTTGAGTATGCTGCCATACTGCTCTCCATACCAGCAGAGAAGTACAGTATGTTAGCAGTGTGAAAGCCAATAGGAGGAGGAGACTGTTCAGGTTGTAAATGCCTTGGCAGTGGCACAGTATCTTCATTACATAAGGCCTTGTTTGCTTGTGGCCTTGTTTTTGATTGGTTAGTTGTAAATTGAGACAGTTGAAACATGGTTTCAGTAAATTGTTTAATTAATGTTTTAAATCAGTGCTCATTATTCATTAACCTCCAGGTAACAGTGCTAAATAAACATGTTCATGACCTCATTCTTTTATAATAGGACTTCATCAAAACATTTTGGCACATACAGACTAAGTTACCTAAATTGTTGGCTCTACTAGCATGTCACCTTCTTTCTCACGTGACAAATATGCAATAAAAAAACATACCTATCTCCAGTTGCTATTCCATTGAAAGGTTTGCTTCTGCAGTGAAGGATGACGATATAGAAAGTAGACTCAAGGTGCTGTTATTGGATGTTTATTGGATGTGTCTACTGTTGAATTCAGGCTACACAATATCAACTCAGTAATGGCCACGAACTGATGGATGTGGGGCATGGCTGCAACCCACATCTTTGGTCTATACTGAATTATCTCATCTGGTATTAGGGGGGATGGCCATGACATTGACTGTCTTTGGTGATCCCCTGACTTTTCCTCAACTGCCATGAAATTTCTTACCATAATTGAGTCAAAATGTTAATTTGTAACTGCAAAACTGAAGACATTGCCATCAGCCTCAACTATACTTTGTGCTAATAAGAAAACGTTAACACACTAACATGCTAAAATAATATGGTGAACATGCTAGCATAGTCAATGTGACATGTTAGCCAGCTGATGTTAGCATTTAGCTCTAAGCACAGCCTCATGGTGCTGATAGCACGGCCAGAGACTCTTTGTGTTGTTTACAGGTGTAGAAGTAATTAAAATTAAAAGCTGATTTCCAGGGGGCATGAATGCAGACTTCTCAATTAATTCGTTTTTATGCCACAAATTATATAGAAACTTTTTGTTTCTTGCCAATCTTCTTTAAATGTTCTTTATAATGTGGTGTTTGATGACTCTGGTGAAGGCCACAAGCCAAAACACTTTGGCTCATAAAAATGTACTTTATGTTTTTGTATTTTTGACCTCTCTAGATTTTCCCCCCTTCTGCTTGCACATTGGAAGTAGCTAAAGTTGTGCAAGGAAATACCTACTCAGAATAATAGGATGTGGAAACCAGCCATGAAGTTTAGTCTTTTGTAAAAGTCAGCAGGACCTGTTCCATTTTTGCCAGAATTAACCTGCATGACATTTCCCAAAAATAACAAGCCCCACAGCTTGACGCTGTCATTCACAAAGGACATCGCTTTCTCAGTAGCTTACCCTGTACATTATTAAACCGGATTATTCTGTAATCGTGTCTATTGTTTTGTAACCTGCTCCAAAAACCACAGTCTCCGTGCAGTGAAAGGTGAGTCAAGGTCAGGAATGTGAATGGATATGCATTCATAGGATTACTATAGATGAAAAACATGTCAGAAATAAATGCTACAGCAACGCGCTAGCAGACTAAATGCACAGGTGTGTCTACATTTACAGAAAAACAACACTTACGGGCAAGTTTCACTGAACCCTCACTGTATTTACTGTAGGTGTGTGTGTGTGTGTGTGTGTTTGGGCCCATCGCGTGGCGGCACCAATAAAACAAAGATTCACGGTTGATTCAACAAAGCATTTTTCTGCAGCATTAAATCATTCTTGCTCTTTAAACTGTAATAATAGTTTATAGGAAGATGAGATTAGCCTGAACATATCAGCCTGGCGCCTGTGTGGTGCTGGGGAGAACAGTTTACACCTGTGGCAGTTTTGCTTTGCCTCAACCCCTTTATTCTGGGTTGAAGGGTGAGACTGAATGCTTAATTTACTCTCTGATGTGCTTATCTGTAGGGAATAAACATGTTTGTGTGTGCACTTACCCATGACGTATCCATGTGTCTTAATTGTGTCTTTGCAAGCTAATTCCTCACTCAGGCTAATGGCTCCATAAATATCTTTTTTATAGTGCAGACCTTGTGCAGTGTCCTCACAATGTTGACCTTTGGTCCTGAGCGGCAGAGACCCTGACCATCCCACTGCCCCCCATCATCCATCTCCCTCTGCCCCTGTCTCTTAACATTCAGAGAGAAGTTAAATGCAGATCTGTCATCTCACACAGACCTTTTGTCGCTTCACATCTCCACTGTTCCACTGTTTCTTATCTGTCTGTTAACAGTAGCACGGGTGCAGAAGCCAAATTACTTTGTTAAAAATACTATTTTCCACAGGAAATGCTTACTCAACCCTTTCCAGACTGGCTGTGAAAAATGGAAAATCAGTGAAGGATAAGAGGGCAGGGAAGGGGATGAGTGTGATTCCTGGAAACCGTCCACACCACCACCCAACACTAAACCAGTTCTAGTACGAGTCCCCTGAGGTGTGTGCATGTGTGTGTGAGGTGAGGGGATTGAAAGGCCACCAGTGAAAGGGCACCAGGTTAGCAGTGTGAGCAGGAGGTAGTGAGAGGGTCAGCCAGCTGGACCAGATATCAGGCGAGCTGGTGGGGTATCTGCTCTTTGTCTTACATTCCTACAGACACACGCACACACACACACACACACACACACACACACACACCGCATACATACAGTATGTACCAGTTTGCATTCTCAGAGATTACTTTTTTCTGTAACTTTTCCTTCCTGTTCTGCAGAACTTGACTTGAGGCATAAATAGAAACCATCTGACACGTAAATACTGTTTAGAAAGTAGCTATTGGGGAGGCATTTCACATTTTTTGGACAGAATTTATGTGTTTGTGTAGCTTATTCAGTTTGAATTTAATTTTTATTTATATAGTACCAATATGTAACAGAATTTTTCTCAGGGCACTTTTCATATAGAGCAAGCCTAGACCATGCTTTTTATAATATTCAGAATAAGCTTAGAGACTATTGTCCAAAAGGAGTTCTTACAGAAGCATTTACGGATTTAAAAAAATAAGAAAAAAGTTTTTATTTTCAAAAACAGTGCCTATTGATCAACTTCACTATAAATGTGCCTGTGTTAGCCAAAAAGCTCATTTTCAACTGTTGTCCCATGGCAACTGTTGTTATAAAGTTGATATGGTTAACAGTAGGGGTGTAACAGCACACAACATTCATGGTTAGGTATGAACCTTGGTTTTGGGGTCACAGTTTCATATGTTTTTGGTACAGCAGCAAAAAAAATGTAGATAATGTAAATGTGCATTGCAATTTGAAAAATTTTAACATTCAACAGTGGCTTATTGGCCAGAATTGTCAGAATTGTTTGTGTAACAGGTAAGCCACTTAAATACTAAAAAGAAATAAGAAAAAATGAATAACAAATTACAAAAATAAGTAACACAAATGTCATTAATGTTCCGTTGTTAAACTCCTGTTGAGAACTCTAACTACAGATATGGACTGGTAATACTCGTGCTCAAGAATTTCTGTTCCACACATAGGAGTAGTAGACATATATAGACTCCTTTGACAGGAAGCGTGTGGGTCACAGGGTGTACCAAACTGAGAAAGTCACATACAGTGGGTACGGAAAGTATTCAGACCCCTTTAAATTTTTCACTATTTGTTTCATTGCAGCCATTTTCCAAAAATCAAAAAAGTTCATTTTATTTCTCAGTAATGTACACTCAGCACCCCATCTTGACAGAAAAAAACAGAAATGTAGAAATTTTTGCAAATTTATTAAAAAAGAAAAACTGAAATATCACATGGTCATAAGTATTCAGACCCTTTGCAGTGACACTCATATTTAACTCAGGTGCTGTCTATTTCTTCTGATCATCCTTGAGATGGTTCTACACCTTCATTTGAGTCCAGCTGTGTTTGATTATACTGATTGGACATGATTAGGAAAGCCACACACCTGTCTATATAAGACCTTACAGCTCACAGTGCATGTCAGAGCAAATGAGAATCATGAGGTCAAAGGAACTGCCTGAAGAGCTCAGAGACAGAATTGTGGCAAGGCACAGATCTGGCCAAGGTTACAAAAAAATGCACTTAAGGTTCCTAAGAGCACAGTGGCCTCCATAATCCTCAAATGGAAGACGTTTGGGACGACCAGAACCCTTTCTAGAGCTGGCCATCCGGCCAAACTGAGCTGTCGGGGGAGAAGAGCCTTGGTGAGAGAGGTAAAGAAGAACCCAAAGGTCACTGTGGCTGAGCTCCAGAGATGCAGTCGGGAGATGGGAGAAAGTTGTAGTAAGTCAACCATCACTGCAGCAATCCACC
>NC_060165.1:3785253-3789980 GCF_021292245.1 Micropterus dolomieu | reverse complement strand
ACAACTCCGTGGCTGTTCTTGAATGGCCCAGCCAGAGCCCTGACTTAAACCCAATTGAGCATCTCTGGAGAGACCTGAAAATGGCTGTCCACCAACGTTTACCATCCAACCTGACAGAACTGGAGAGGATCTGCAAGGAGGAATGGCAGAGGATACCCAAATCCAGATGTGAAAAACTTGTTGCATCTTTCCCAAAACGACTCATGGCTGTATTAGATCAAAAGGGTGCTTCTACTAAATACTGAGCAAAGGGTCTGAATACTTATGACCATGTGATATTTCAGTTTTTCTTTTTTAATAAATTTGCAAAAATTTCTACATTTCTGTTTTTTTTCTGTCAAGATGGGGTGCTGAGTGTACATTACTGAGAAATAAAATGAACTTTTTTGATTTTTGGAAAATGGCTGCAATGAAACAAATAGTGAAAAATTTAAAGGGGTCTGAATACTTTCCGTACCCACTGTATCTAACCGAATCTCCGGTACTGAACGGTCCGGGATGAATATGTGTACCGTTATACTCCTAGCTAATAGGTGAGTTGCCTAATTGCACAACCAGCAGGCATGGAGCAACTATTACATTCATTAGTCGTATTTGTGTCCACCCGTTGAAAGCCCATTATTCAGTCTGTTTTGATTTCTTTCCATCAACTCCTGGGAGAAAATATCTGGCTAAATGCTCCATCTATGTTCACCAGCTAGTTGCTAACTCTCTGCCTGCTGGAAACAAGGTTGGATGAATGCAGTGAGAATCGATCAAAACAGTAAATTTTCTGGTCATAAAACCAAAACAAAGAGCTGAAAGAAGCTAAAACGTTCTGTAGGGCTGCAGTTAGCTACAGAGTCAGGTAAAGGTTTTAGAGAATGAAGCACACTGGCACGGCACCAAATCTGGAACAAAATCACTATGCTGTTTCATAACAACCCATCACCCAGACACTATACAAAAACGTCCATGATGTTTCCATATTACTACTTAAAGCTCATGGACACACCAAAGTTGGAAGAATACCTCCCCAACTCAGGAAATAGGACCATCTGGTGTGCACGTGAATGCAGCATAAATCATGGGCTACACCAGCCGAGATGTTGAAATGACGTCTGTTGCTTTCTGGGTTGGTGCCCTGAACACCACATTTTAACATCTAATCACAAAATAAGTTCCAGAAAATGCACTGAGAGATGAATTGTATCTAACAGTGTAAATGCCTGCCAGTGGATTTTTCCCTTTGAGTCCTCTCTACAGAGCAAATATTGACATGTCTTTTAATGTGTCATTCATGTCCAGCTTGATAAATCTCCCCTGGGCCTTCAAACCGCAGACCTGTCGACCAGTCACATATTGGCATGTCTGTAAATGAGCAGCAGGCTATGTATCCCCCCGGACCCTCTCAGGATATTGTGTAATGTCTGGATTCCTTGCATTGTGGCTGTGCAGCACGGCGCTGGCCGTCTGCTAAGGCAATTGTCACGGTGGTGAAAGAAACTGGAATCGGCGCAGCCAAAATATGAAATAATGATGTGCACGGACTGCAGTTTTCCATCAGAGGCGACTTGCTAAATGTCTGCACTAAAGAGAGCTCATAATAAGAGCTGGAGTGTGTGTCTGTCTGTCTGAACTGGCAAATGAAGAAAACAACTCTGGTGTTGTTGTATGAAAGAGGGAGACATCCAGCCAACCAGTGTGTGTTAGTGTGTGTGTTGGCGTATGTTTGTGTGTGTGAGAATGTGAACAAGCACGTGTCCAGGCCTTCAGCATGGGTGTAAGATCAGGGCTTATTCCTAACTCAATACTGCAATGTTTGTGTAATTGAGCAACATTGCTAAAAAGTAATACCTCAATATTTATCATTAGAGCATAGAACACATGTATTAACGTTTTATGTTTTTCTTTCGCCTTTTCAGATGTTTTTATAACAATTGTTGTTCGCATGTTCCCTCATTCCACCCAAAACAACACGAAGGTGTTGTTCCACCACGAGCCTCCAGAACAGCGTCACCGCTCCTCGTCATAAGTTACATTTCCAGGAACATTTTGTGCAAATTTTAAATGAATTTCCAGAACACTGGCAAAAGAAAATGCAAATAAATGCCCGTTCACTGTTGACGTGAATATAAGTTGGGGTCACCGGATGCTATGAGCCACTGCAGAAGAAGAGGGCGCAATAAAATGGCATAATTAAAAGAGTACAGTGGTGGAAGAAGAACTCAGATCCTTTCCTCCTTTACTTTTACTAGTAAAAGTATTAACACACTGTGAAAATCCTGCGATTTCTTTTTCGTTTTGGATACTTTCAAAATCTACAAGTACTGTACTTGAGTAATGTACTTGTACTAATTGATTGAACACAAATTTAATGTTTTCATCTGTTGCTATTTTTTGAGTCTTGAGTGGAGTGGAAGCTTGCTGTTAAATCACATGCTGAATGCACATCAGGATTTATTTTCTGTCTCATTCCATTGCTCTGTGTTTCATTTTGTTTTTATTTGATTTACCAACTTTTCCACCTTTTTTGTTTTTGAATTTCTGGTGTTTCCATTCAGGTGTTTTAATACACAAATTGAAAATGCACATAAAACAGGTGGATGGAAATGACCTAAAGATCCTCCTATTGTGTAGAACTCTACCGGTAGCAGACTTAAAGGTCACTCAAGCTTTCACTGGTGAAATTAAATATTGTGTTACGATGAGGATACTGTAATGTTCCTCAAATTAATACATGAACATGTATAAATAAGACATGTTTTCCACTTCTTTTTCATTCATTTGAAGTTTGATGGCACACTTTTTTGTCATCTTGATGGGTCCTCTTCTTCTGCAATGTTTGATGGCACCTGACTAGAGAATTAGTGCCCGCCGATGTTTATCTCAACGAACCAACTTCTATTTCTTTAGCAGATTTTCTGGAAATTCATTTAAAATGTGCACAAAAGTTGGATGGAAATTTATGAGGCCATACTCCTGCATAGTGGTGCACTGATATGCTAATGCCAGCATGCTAACATGCTCACAATGTCGATGTTAACATGCTGATGTTTAGCAGGTATAATGTATACCACGCTCACATTAGCATGCTAGCAGTGTGTGTTGCTGTAGAGCAGAGTGCTGAATATAGAAGCGTTGGCAGCTGACAGCAGCCAAACACTGCTGCGATTTTATTAGCAAGTGTCAGCTTTCTGAGGGAAAACCCTCTGAATATTTTACAAGGCGATTAAAATTCTTCAAGGTCCTTCAGGCAGATAAGTTTCAGGGAAATTCATTTGCACGCTAAGAAACTGTTGACAGAGATATTTTGGAGTCAGTGTCTTTGTGTCTGGAGGTGTGTGGGGCAGGCAGGTGTGCTGTCCTCAGGCTTTTAGGCCCTGCAATATAAGGTCAACGGTCAAATTCTTAAAAAGTAGGCCAGGTTTGACAGCTTGTCAGAAAGCTGCAAACTTAGCACAGCTGACATGCGCTAAAAACCTAAATAGACTGAGGGGGTCAAGTGAATGTTTGAGGGGAAATCTACCTGGAAGCACCTATCTACATCTACCAAAACACTTCAAAGGAGTTGGAGAAATAGCTTTTGGCATTTGTGGGTCCTCTCTTTGTTATTGAGTCTCCTTATTCTTGGAGGTGACTGGTCAAATGTAGACACGACGTACAGATATTTCCAGACATGTTGGAAAGCACTAAACACTACAGATTGATGGTATATAAAATTTTAAGAGGATCCACAGTTTTCCTTTTCTTAAGTGACATACGTGTAAGTGACACTTTTAAACCTGTCCTACAGAAAACCATTTTTTCCGCATGCGGTTCACCTTATATAACAAACACACCACAGATCTGATGTGTCATGCCTGCAGTGAGAGGTCCTGCTCTTTGTTTTGCGATCATAATGGTTATTAAAGGAGATGAGATTGGATTACACAGCCCCTGGAATGACAGACTTTGTTTTTTTCCCTACCAACCACATCCATCTTTTGTTACTTTAGTTATATAATCCTGGTGGAGACACACTAGCTTGGCTAAAACCAGCGTGTGTGTAACTTTGTGACAGCGTGTATGCGTGTAACAGATTTCCAGCTTTGTATTAAATCACTGACTGTGTTTACATGGACTGATTTATTTTGACATTAACAAAGTTAAGTCTCTGAATAAGAAATCCCTATGTAAACAGAATTTTCAGATTAACAGATTAAGTATATTCAAGGTAAGACTTTTAGATAAATCTTAGATATGTATACGTAGTAATCCACATGTGACTCTGTTAAGAGTTTTTGCAGCATTTAGCAAAACATACAGTAATCCACCAATTTATTATTCAACTCTTTAACATCTGCAGTGATTAATACATGTAGTATCTCAAGGTTAGGTTATTAAAACTCCAAGAAGCCCTTTCCAACCCTACATTTGATAAGATGCTGCAAGGAAACAACATGATTATATATGTAGAAGTAGAAAAGTACTGTCAGAACGTCTCGGGTTACGTATGTAACCCTGGTTCCCCGAGAAGGGGAACGAGAGACTGCGTCGGTTACGACACTATGGGAACGCCTCTAGGCGAAGCAGGTCTGAACGTGAATGAAATCACTCCAATCCTATTGGCCTGTTGCTAGAACGGTAAGGTGTGACGGAATAACCGGAGGAGTATAAAGCACACCTGTACACACTCATCATTAGCTTAAACTATGAAGCAGGCGCTTCAGGCGGGGAGAGAGGTGCGGCGGACCGACGCAGTCTCT
>NC_060165.1:3755736-3785153 GCF_021292245.1 Micropterus dolomieu | reverse complement strand
GGAGCCAGCGGATGAAGGTCGGGAAAAAAGCCTCAGCCGTCCCGAAATCCTCCGACAGATCACGCTGTGAACCCATGAGTGAAGCCGCCGGGCCGCCTCAGCGGCCGCAGGGCCCGCGCCACGGGGAAAACACATCCGACCATCCTCGGAAAAGAGAGCCATGCTGTACCTCAGTACCCGCACGGAAAGGGCTTCGCAACGGGCGCAGGCAGCCCCCTCGAGAGCTGCCCGTGCGTGCTCCATCCCCAAACATGAGACACACATCTCATGAGAATCTCCATCCGTGATGTACCGAGGGCAAGAAAAAAACACACCTTCTGCACATCTGGTTGCCGGACATGCTGGTAGACTTCTTCTTCAGGTAAGACACACTGCTTGTAGGACTGGAGCTTTCTTCAAACAACATACAGAGCGCCTGCTGAATAAAAAAAAGCTAATGATGAGTGTGTACAGGTGTGCTTTATACTCCTCCGGTTATTCCGTCACACCTTACCGTTCTAGCAACAGGCCAATAGGATTGGAGTGATTTCATTCACGTTCAGACCTGCTTCGCCTAGAGGCGTTCCCATAGTGTCGTAACCGACGCAGTTCGAGTTCCCTCGAAGGGGAACTTGGCCCTGGCAGTAACATGAAGAAAACTAATGTTATGATTTTCTAAAACACCCCATATGTCTAGGAGAACAAATACCAGTTTACTATAAATAATCATATCATTTGGCATAAATGCACTAAAAGAAAAAGCTCAAAGAGTAGTTAAGAGAACATTTTATAATTTCCAAATTCCAATTAAAATTTGTGACAGTGTCATCGAGCCCATTGCTCTCAGGGGTAGACAAGCATGTGGTCCACTCATTCATCATAGCTACACCTGGTAGCAGAAACATCCAACAGAAACTGCACATGCAGATTCTGCAGTTACATTTTACATGTACACAATAAATGCAGAGACAGATCCTAACCAAGTACAGGCTCAGTGACCGCACACTGGACATCAAAAAAGGAAGACACTAAAACTCATGGCAACCAAAGGAAAACAGAACATGTGGTCAGTATTCGACAGGTAACAGGTAACCTTTATTTCAGTTGCATATGAGATAATTCTCTATGAATGACACCAGTGCTGGGCAAGTTACTCAGAAATTGTAATAAGTTACTTGTTACTTGTTACTCCTTAAAAAAGTATTACTTTACATATTACTGGGTGATAAAAGTAAATAGTTAAGTTACTTGTTACGTTACTGTATTACTTTCACTACTAAAATAAAGCAAGTCTTATGGAGCCATAAGATCTGGCTCCCTTCAAAGAGCCCTAATTCCCATTGTTAAACTACACAATGCTCGCTCGCGAACGTTATTTGAGCTTGATCACCATGTCGTAGCTCATTGTTGTTTATCACTTTAAAACAGGATAATTTACCTCTTAAATCAGTGCAGTGATTGGCAATCTGGCTGGCTAAAATTATCAATAATCAGTTACGGACGTCACTAATCAGAGACTAATCATCATAGTCAGAAGTTGGGCCATGGTTGCGGCAGAGGAGCATTGGAAAAAGTAAAGGCACTTTATACTGAACTGAGTGTGACAGCGTCATGACATCACAACATTATAAACGCTAATTCAATTGTCTTGCCTAGAAAAAAACCCTATATACATTGTAAACCAATGTACAAACATTTATCTGTCATGCTGAACAAGATAAAGGTCATGAATTCCTTATTTGCCCTTGTGTTTGTGTATGTTGACAGTGACTTCTCCTGCCCGTCACGTTCCATCAAATGCCTGCTGGGATTCTTCTCCCTTTGCTTCCAAGCCTCACACCTCTCACTCAGCCTGATCCGGTATTTCCACAGTTCAATCTCTCCCCTGCTCTGCTGTGTCCGTACGTTAAAGATGGAAAACAGCTGCCCGGCTCATGGTTTTCCCAGCGTCCCGTTGTTTTTGGAAGACTCCCTGGTCTGACAGGTCTCACCTGCAGCTTTCCATACTTTGGTGTCTGGACGGAAACAATGACAAAATACAGACAGATCTGCTGCTGTCCAGAGCCTTTGATCCAGGGATTAACACCTAATGCCTGACACATGCACAAGGTGTGTTATCTGTGAATGCACGCACGCGCACGCACGCATGCACACACAGAAGCTTGCTATCCAGAGCTCATTAGTTACAGGGAGCACTGTTCTGGAGAATGGTGACCAGTGATTCATGGGGTCTGGCTACATCCCTCTCAGATGATTTACCAACATCACTGTTTGACCCCATAGGTTGGCTGGTTTAAAAATCACTGTCATTTATCTTACTTATGTTATCTGACATCATCATAATGAACTGTTGCTTGTCTTCATTGTTGCCGTTGCACATCTTGACAACAAAATAGCTTGCTGGGAGTAAAATCACAAAACACCCATTTTGTCAGTCTACATTAATTGTTGTATAATTTCTTAGGACTTTCAATGACTTTATTAATTTCCAAACTGTAAAAATCAGGGGAGCGTCACAAAAAAAAATGGACTGTGAACTTTATATTTATAGAAAATATCATGGCAATTCATAGTTGTAGATATTTTGCTCTGGTGTTGGACAGATCAACTGACCGTCAGGCGTCAACATCCTTAGCCCTAGTGGAGAAAAATGTGTAAATGGTTCCCATGAGTTCAGAAGTACATAAACTGCAAGCCAGACAAAACACGCCTCACACCTATTTTTCTCTCCTTTCCTGTTTGAACTTTTACTTTCAGACACACATGTGTCTTTTCAGCCAGCCTCTGTCCAACATCTGCTTTGGCGAGACATTTAATTTTTCTTGTTACGTCAGCCGCACACACTCTCACTTCCAGGAGAAGCCATTAGAAACATGACGCTGGACAAAGTCTGAGGCTGCAAGACAAAGGAGGCTTTTCACTGCAGCACCATGCCCCTTCACATCTCAACATTACCTCTGACTGGAGGTTAACATCAGGGTTATAACACATAGAAATGTACAACTGCGACTGAACATGACCATGAATATTTAGACAGGACAAAAGTGGAGATTCTGTCAGGTAAGTTTAATTGTTAGTTTTCATTGTTAGCTTTGGCCAAAAAGAGTTATTACCTTAGAGAACATGTGATTTGGACTTTTGCATTATTCTTAATACTGCTCAAAAGATGTAAATGGAGACTTTTAAAGTATTTCATTCAAAGGTGACAGAGAACTTGCAAGTAGGTTGCCTGGTCTGAATTTTTCTAAATCAGGAATTCAGTTTGATTTTATTTTCAACTAGAGTTGACACAAAAAACAAGTCTGAAAAGTGGGTGGATTGCATTATTGTCACACTCAATCCCAATTTATTAAAGGTTCAGTGTGTAAGTTTTAGTGGCATCTAGTGGTGAATGCACCACCACTCACCGCCCAGCCCTCCCTTTCCAAGCGTGCAGGAGAAGCTACAGTGGCTGACACGCTCTGTTGGCTTTTGTGCTAAAAAAAAGACTACTACTACTAAAGTTACTTCTTCTTCTTCTTCTTTGTACGTATTCAACATAGTGACAATATGTGCTTTGTAGAGCACTTTGTCCGTTTGGGTTACTGTAGAAACATGGCGGCATCCATGTTAAAGGACCCGCACTGTATGTAGATAGAAATAACTCATTGTAAGATAATAAAAACAGGTTTGGTTAAAAACGGTTCATTATGTAAGGTCTTTATACACCCCTGAAAACATAGTTATGTTATGCAGAAACATCAAGATAACATCTCTCTACTTAGTTAATTTTGTTTAATTCGTTAAAGCTGCTATACTCAATGGACTTAATATTACCATGGATCAGTTAACTATGTGTATGTGAAAGGTGTTATTCATAGTGGTGAACAGAGAATTATCAACAAGTCTGAAGTTACCCTCAACTCCATGGAGTGTTTTAGCATCTTTCACATCATTGTTTTGATTTTATGACCCACACCTTTACTGTTTGGCTTTTACTACTACCAAAGTTGGTGGAGACCAAAACAGAGCTAAAGGAGACTTAATATTGGACTTTCATGGACAGAAATTTGACTCCAATTGAAGTCTAATGTATCTTTCAGTCTGTCACTGTTTGTTAATACACTCACCAATACAACTTTATTGATATGTTGAAGTGTCAGTGTCTTTGGTCAAATATAACCCATAATGGGTTATATTTGACCCAACTCCTGGGTTAAAAAGGGACCAACTAATTTCTGGGTTATTTCAACCCAGAAAATTTGGTTATTCTTTTTGACTCAACTTCTGGGTTAAATACCTGACCCAAATGTTGGGTTAAAGAAAATGGTGCTAAACTAGCAACGGGGACATGGACGCAGAAAAGTTTATGTTACATCAACACTCGCTTACCGAAGTTGCACCGAAGAAGCACAGGCCAAAACGGGCGTTATTTCAAACGACTGTGGGGTGGTTGCTATACATTCATGCCAATAAAGTTAATTTGAATTTGAATTTGAGAGAGAGAACCCTATAACCCAGAACATGGGTCACTCTTTGAAAAATTTTACATTTACATTTATTTACAAAAATAACCCAGTAACCCAAACAACCCAGGAATTGGGTCAAAATATTAGCCCTATAACCCAGAAAATGCTTACTCTCTGAAAAAATAACCCATAATTTTAACTCAACACAACTAACCCAGAAAATTGGGTTGAAGAAATAGTTTTAGAGTTTTTAGTGTGTAGAGAGCTGTATTTTAAAAGGGGGTGGTAAGGGAATGTTTTCGTGTTAAGAAAGTCATGTTAATATATTTGTCCAATTTTACATGACTTACCTTTCTATTTTAATCCACTGCTCAAGCTTCTCTGCTTCTGATTGGCTAGTTGTCCTTGACTAGGTATTGTGCATGCACAACTCCAAACAAAGATCAAATAGAAGTGAGATGCTTCACTCCGTAGCTACAAGGGAGCGTTCAACACACAAGGTGAAAAGAGGAGCTGCAGTATGACAAAACTGTGGTGTATTTTATAAATTAAACAATGTAAACCTGTTCTGGTAAAACCCCTAAATAAAATTATGAACCTGAAACGAGCATAATATGACCATTTTAACTGAGCCTCCCGAGGACATTCACACTTCATAAGCTTTGGTGAAAGTTAAATGAAGACGGTCTCTTCCCTCACATTCTGCCTTTTATCCTCTGTGGGAGAATTTCTGCTATTTCTTATGCTGAAATTCTCCAAGCTGTCAAAATCCTACATTACATTCATAATTCCAACATCACCACACCTCATCAATGATCTGTCCCTGGTTTCTGTTCTATCATTGTATTTCTACTTAATTAGACTCAACAAGTCGGGTGGCAAGGTGGTGCAGTGATTAGCACTGTCACCTCACAGCAAGAAGGTTGTGGGTTCAAACCCCGGTTTCCCTGGCATTGGAGTTTGCATGTTCTCCCCGTGTCTGCATGTGTTCTCTCCGGGTGCTCCGGCTTCCTCCCACCATCCAAAGACATGCGGACTAGGTTGATAGGTGACCCTAAATTGTCCTTAGGTGTGAGCGTGAGTGGTTGTTCGTCTATGTGTGGCCCTACGATGGACTGGCGACCTGTCCAGGGTGTACCCCGCCCGATGTCTGGGATTGGCTCACGCGACCCTGAACGCAGAATAAGCGGTTGACGATGGATGGAAGTTTCCATCAGCTACCTGCTGTCTCTACTCCAGCACTACCAGCACGTAGACTCCAGGAGATTCCTATCTTCATATGGGCCTACTGGACATATATCTGGAATGGATATACTTCACATAAATGGAGTCCAATTGCCAAATCTTGTCTGTTGCTCTCAACAAATGTAGTTATACACATTATACACCAACTGATCTTTCCTTATTGATTGATTGTTATAGAGAGGTTTGACAAAACATAAACAGAAATAAAACAACTATGGGTCCAGGACAGGTGCATATTCAAATCTGCACAGAAATGAGCAAGGTAAAAAACTCCACCGGAGAATTGTATTGAGTTTTTTTTAAATCTGTATATCTGTATAATCTGTGTATCTGAGCAGTACCCTGCATGTCAGCATGGTCGACAAGTTTTTAATAGTGGGTTCCCATTTTGAATGCATCCTGCGCATGCAGGTTATTGAACACATAACTTTGTTTACAAGAAAACTCCACTGGGCACCTTCAACCTGAACTGACGGTGGAAAAAAAAAATGCTAAGTTGGTGGATAACAACTTAATAATAACAATAATTGTGCATTAGAAACAGTGAAAATAATTGCTTTCATCCTGACTTGATGTGCACAGCTTAACAAAGGTCAGCTCACTTTATCAGGTTTACAGGAGACTTTTTTATTGCTGCATTAGAAGAGAAGCTACTCTAGTTTGTACTTACTATACAATGTGTTGAATAACACTAATGGAGGATAAATTCATGAAGTTGGAGGTCTACAGAGGGAACAACTCTGTGTACAATCCCTCATCCAATTCTGCTGAATGTATCAACACCACCATAAATAAGTCGATAATATTCACTTTATCTTACAGTTGTTTGACAGTGTTTTCATTACCGGCCACTGGCAGATAATAAAAAGTCCATCCTTGAGATTTTATTTGGAGTGGACACGTGATGGGCATGTGACACATGGGTGGGGGCTTGAACATCTGTGGGGCTGACAAAGGCCTTCTGGGAAAAGGGGGGGGGCTGTACCGCTGGATTGAACTGGAAGCTACTGTAGGAAAAGAGGGGTTGGTGAAAAGAGGAGAAAAGTTCTCAGCGGTGGTTGTGGTGTGGCACGTAACCCCTGTACAAGACTTAAGGACTGCATGTGTGTGTGTGTTTGATGTGCCAGATCTGTGGGTCTATTCGCTGCTCTCAGCGGCGCAGGAAACTGATTCTTTTCATGGCTGCTGCAAGTCATTTTACCATGTGGAACCGCCAGGGTCTTTAAACCCGTCTGCTGCATGCATTAGAAACGAGGTCAAATGAATAACCCCGGTGCTGAGTGTGTCTGTGGTTCCCCTGCTTAGGAAATGAAAGCCCAATTAAACTGGGCGGTGTCAGGCTTATTAGTGCAAACTGTGTTTACACAGGGAGGGTTGGAGGGGAAGAAAAACAGAGAGTAGTGTGAAAAGGAGCTTAGATCAGCAGCAGGGACACAGTTCAACAAAAACCCAACCGTTACGTTCATTAGATGAAGTTAAAGATGTCGACGTTTACCAGCAGTTAGTTGCCCTGAAGTGGTCAACAATGTGATGAATCATAGTGGTAAACTGGGCCAAGTTACCTCATGCTGCTTATGTTTCTTGCCACATACTTAATTGTTGCGGTGTTGCCACACTCAGCAATCACACTGGTAAGTACAATGTTATCATAACGGATAGATAATAATTAAGGGATGACGCTATGAAAACAAGACCCAATAAACCGATATTTATCACCCCCGGGACGCATGGATGACTTTATGGACCCATCGTGTAACAGATATGTTAATCTTTTGGTCAAGACAATGACCAAAAACCTGATGGATTTAATGATAGATCCGGAATAGTTTGTTGAGAGTAGATGTAAATATGCGAGCTGTGATTAAGATGCAGAAATTTAACCTGTCTGGCTGACAGCTTGTGAAAAATACATTAACAATCCCTGGTGATGCTGTTTGAGTCCAGCATGTTGTTTCGCTCATGTGCTGGCTGAGTGACCCCCCCCCCCCCTACTGTCAGACGGAACCATCGCTGCAGCCGCGTTGGATCAATGACCCACGCTGACCTCTAACAGCACTAAAAGAAACCTTTTGGGACGGAGTTGAACATCCACACACACGCAAACGCACAAACGGATGCAGTAGCTTGAAAGCGACTGCTTAGACACACGTACACAAAAAATGCAGGGTAACTCCATCTCATGATTACAGCTCCACAGTCTTCCGGAGGGTGTCGGACGCCAGCCATTGTTCAGTGCTGAGTGAGCTCTGTCTGTCACAGCGCCAAGCTGCACTAAGCGTGGATCTGGGGGAGGACGCAGAGTAGAAGGATTGTTAAAGCCAACCGACTGGGGTTTGGGAGGATTCCTAGACATTCATTCTGCAGAGTCACATGTGTTTAAAATGAACAGAGAAGAAGAAGAACAGACTCGCATGGTTTGGATCACAGTTCAGGCTGAACAATAAATGCAACTTACTGACTATTAGACTACTGATAGAAATCAGTTCACAGAGGGAAGGGTTTTTTGAGACAGAAATAAAAACAGAGAGAGGCAGGAACGATCAGGAGAAACAGGCCTGTGGCATGTGGGGATAAAAGTCAAAACCAAAAAGCTAATATGTTTCTTTAATGGCACACGTGTTTGGTCTTTATGTATGCAGAGGGGTTTTTGAGTAAGTGTGGTTTAGAGAAGCCGACGGGCTCACCTCAAAAATCTCAACTGACGCAAGGACCTACACAGCGAATACCAAAAGACAATTTGGGTACTTGTTTGAGTTTTACTTGGTTGAAAACAAGATTTTGTTCTTCTTCATTTAATTTCTTGCATGTTCATTTGTACTTTTGTCAAATGCAACATTGCCACAAATTAACCCTCTTACCTCTACCTAGGTACACGCATGGGCCGATCTTTACAGGCTCATGTTTTCAGTCCTACAGAATATCTATAGGAGCACTAACAGGCCATCCTCGACCTTGGAAAGAGCACTTGCCAAAAAATCTCCACTCAGCGTCCACTTATTGTTCTGGAGCCTTTGACCAAATGGCACATCTTCATCAGCATTTCAAGTTTGCTTTGTTGTCAAGCCCAGCTTTTAGGCCAGTTGTTCTCAAACTCTTTCTGTCACGCACCCCCTTCATAAGCCATAAAAAGCCCCCCCCAACCCCAACAAAGGTGGATAAAATTTTTATCAATCATTAACAATACAGGTGATTGAAATAAACAAGATTCAAGTTTGTAAAATAGCCTTGCTAACATCAGAGCACATTTATTTGTTTATGTCACCACATAATCCTATTCATGCAGCTTTAGGTCCGCTCAACATCTACACCCCCCCAGTGGGGCCCGCCAACCAGTATGAACAGCTCAGTGTGTGGATGTGTCAACGGGCATCTGTTTGCTAAACACATTAAACTTTATAAAACAAGAATATGTAAATGTTGTGTTTACTGCTTATTCTTCTGCCCCCAAACTGTCTACAGTGAAACTGCAAACAAACTCAAGTGCAAATTTAAGTTCAAGTCAGTTTAAGTTTCTTAACTTATATCAAGCATGCGAATAATTGCACAGTCATTGGCAGTGTTGCCAACTTAACAACTATATTTAATGACTTTTCAGACCTCTCTGTTACTAGTCGCTTTTCAAAAAAGCGACTAGCTCGCAGCAGTCCCTCCCAGCTGCAGTCAGAGCAGGAGATGCTCACCGCGTCCAGAGACTGCAAATGGATCACGCATGCGCAAATTTGTTTAGAACTACATGGTTGTAGTCCATCCTACAGCGTCCATCACATTTACATGCACATGGTCAATTATGCAATTTAGGCAATGATGTCATTTAGTGACTTCTAGCAACTTTTAGGACAGCCAATAGCTACTTTTCTTACTGAGGAGTTTGCAACACTGGCGATTGGTTTCCATTAATTTCAGTGTTGGATAAAAGCAAACTCTTTATACTATTTGTTGTGTTATTCATTGCATTTCCCCCCTTAGTTTGCATATTGTACTGAAACAAATGAACCAATGGATGTTTTGAATAGTAGGCAGAATACATCCAAATGTATGTATATGTATAACATTTTGAAGAGCGATGTAATGCTGAAAAACTGCACTGGCCTTCATCATGGTTTTTAAACTGCTATTACAGCTAAAACATGCACATTTATAACATTAGAATTCTGTCTAAACATCAGCTTCATGTGCTGTTACCTGCCTCTCTGCTCTGATTCTAAACTCTCTCCAGGACTCCGTGAAGGAGGCCATTGTGGCCCAGGTATTTTGGCAGGTCACAATCTGTGCGACGACAGACAAATGGCACCCCTGGCTCACCTGCTTCAGCTGCTCACAAAGGGGGGATTTTGTGTGAGGAGTGAGGAGCAAGAGAGGGAGAGATCAGGAGATGGTATGGAGTAAAGCAGCTTATCAGATAAAGCTGTACTTTCTGCCTGCCAGGTCATTACACAACTGGCACAAACAGAAGCACAAAAAAACACACACACTGATTCCCACTGGTTTGCAAAGATTGTGTGCAGTTAAAAAGATATATAAATATATATATATATATATATATATTTTTTTGGATGCATAGACATTTTAAAACAAATATTTTTCAACAAGCCCAGAGTGCTGGCAATTAGCCTCGAGCTGTGTCCCTTTTACAACATTAAACACTGTGCATGGAGGACCTGCTGTTATGCTTGTATTTCACTGGGAAAGTGGAAGCTAGCAAGGCTAACTAGCTTCAACCCAGAAAGGTGGGACTAAGCAATGGCTAACAACTCTGAACAAACTCTCGTGGCCCTGATTGAGACAGAGTCTAATGACAGGTCATTATTAACACTGGAGCACTACCAGTAAAATAAAAGTACGTTGAGCCTTGCTTCTGTTGTATCCTACTATTATCCCCCGGGCTGCTTTGGCAGGTGTGACTATTTCGTGTTAAAGCTAAATCAGAGTAAATTACGCTTCATTATCCCTGTGATTCATGGGAGCCACAGCGAGGTGAAGTGTGCAAACAGGGTGGGGGGTGGGGGGGAGGGTTATATTTGAGACAACAACCTGTAATGCACCCCTGCAGGCTAAATGCTAAATGGAGTGGCGGCATTGCCTAGAATACTTGCATCCCCCCCCTCCCACCCCAACAAATGAGAGGTTGTGATCCCTGATGAGTGAACAAAGGCAACGTGTGTGTATATGGACACGGTCGGGTGAGGGAGTCCATGTGTGCAGTTGCCAGGTCAGAGTGTAGGGGGCAGAGGTCACCTCGACCTGCAGATGCAGCAACTGATCTACTTTAAGCATGGACACACACACACACACACACACACACAAACACACACACACACACACACACACACACACTCCCTGCAGCCAAGAGGAAAAAGGTGCCAAACACATGACAGGCTGCAACAAAGGAGAGAGACAGTGGGAGCAAAACATCACAGAGTGTGAGGATCTGGAAAAACTCAGAGCAGACAGGGGAGCAACACACTGCTCTGCAAGGTGCTGGGTCATAGTGCGTAAACATGCCTCGAGCTTCTGGATAGATTCATAGAACACAAACACACCTACCAAGAACTCACTGCTTGTACAACAACTTTGTGTTCAGTGAATAAATCACTTATGATCCATTTGAATGCATCAGTTGATAGAGAGTATCTTCAGTTCCCCTTTTCAATTCTCAGGAAAGATGATAAATAAGTTTCATCATAAAAATAAGTTCTTCATCTGCAGGGCACAGTGTCTAATTACAGCTGCACTCCTCCATGGGAAAATAATTGCACCGTGAGGAAACTTACATAACAGCTGTTCATTTAGCTGACGCTTTTATCCAAAGGGACTTTCATTTGCTATACATGTCAGAGGTCCCACACCTCTGGAGCAACTAGGGGTTAAGTGTTGTGGTCAGGGACATATTGGTGGATGTCTCACAGTGGGGAATTGAACCCAGGTCTATCACACCAAAGGCATGTGTCTTATTGACTGCGTCATCACCACCCCTTTGACTTTAAAGACCTCCTGCTGTCTGATGACCTCTAACAATGCACAGTCCTTGGTTGGAGACTAATAATGTAAATGTTTCGTGTAATGTTAAGTGACACCTTGGCTTTTATTTTGAAAATAAAAACAAAAAATGCTCAGCCTTGTTATTCTCTGTTGGTCACTGTTCCCCTACTATGCATGTGAACCAGTTAAATCAAAGTTTGCCATTGGCTACTGCTGTGTGCACGTGTCATGTGGGAAGTACAACATGTAAATATGTAAACATTAAAACTGGTATCATGGAGGTCCTAAAACCTTGACGCCCTTTTCAGACAGGCCCTTAAGACTGGAAAACTAGGCAGAACCCGGTTAAAGATCCTGGCTGTGTGAGTTAATACTGTGCTTCAGCAGTGCATATTCCTAAATACATTTTCAATTAAATTAGAACAAACTTTGGGACATATCAAACCGGGAGCTTATGGGTGCCCTGAAATTCTGGGACCTTGCTACAGTACCCCACTTTTCCCGGGTGGTAACCCAGCCTTGTTTGTCTACATTGACAAGATAAACGGCCTTAACCGAACTATACCCGAAATAAATAGCTCACACCAATTTGGGACCAAAATAGTCAGCAGCAGAACATCAAGTTAGATTTCTGTCATCCTTTTGGCAGTGACAGCAACACAGGTCCATGGTCCAGAGCCAACATATTTCAACAACTCCCATCCAGATTGCAACAAAATCACCTCCTGACACCACCGTCAAGACAAACACACCCACCCCACAACTCCCACTTCTGGTGAGTAAATACTAAAATACTAGCATGTATTGCAGAGTTTTTAGTTATTCATATTTACAAATTTGTTTTTATGATTATGTTCGGGCTAACTTAGCCAAATATCTAATGTTTACTAAATGCTACATGGCATTTTCTCATGTATCACTTTTACCCTATGTTAGCCTATATTAAAAATGAGAACAAAACTTACATCTTACTTCAAACTTGTTTCTTAGCTGGACAATTAAACAAATGCTACCACTTTCTAATAACTTCATGAAACGTTTATAAGTCGTAACGCATATTAATGGTTAATAAGGCAATTACTAACGGAGAATCTATTTATTGACAACTTATACTTACAATTGAAGACTAGATTGTTAATTGTAAAAACAGTTTATTAATAATTTATTAACATTTATGATGGAACACTTGATGACTTCATTATCACTTACTTACCAGCCAGAGAGCACTGTAAATGTCGTGGGTGACATATCTCTCAAATGTATAGTAGATATTTGGCCCTTCTTTTTCATTTTAGTGTTCAGCCTTTTACTGTGAGACATGCTGAAACGAGGGAGGGAAGGGAGTATTGTATTGCATGAAACTCAAAGATCCAAGGGAAGGGGTTTGATTTCTGTGTTAAAAATGTCTGCACTCCTGGTGCAGACAAAATCTTCTCTGGTTAAGTTCCACTAAAATCTACCAAATGCCAGACCGTACAGAGAGTGATGGAAAACAGGACACAGTGAGCACAGTCATCATCTGAAATGTACAAGTGGAGCTTAAACATATGGGATTTTTGGCAGTGAAGACAGACAAAGGCTCAGCACCTCAGTCAGCGAAATGTTGGCTATTTTCAACGCAGTGTGCAGAAAATTAGAGCGTAAGTGAATACGGAGGAGACGCAGGCCAACAAGACTGTCTGAAGCCTTGGAACCCAAGAAGAAGAGGAGGGCACTAGAAGAAGTATAAATGGTCCTCTGGGTTCTGTTGGAGAGAACTGAGTTGGGAGGAAGGACATAGACCACTGCTGTGCACAGTCAATTCACTTCAGCTTTTCCTCGGGAAACACAGGAAGGGGGGGAGCACACATCGAACATGCTCCGCTCTTTAGATGAAGTGCTAATTTAAGTCCCGTGGTGGATGACTTTCAAAAATAGGCTTTTCCTTGTTTCAAAACCCCCCTCAAAGGCTTTCTCGTCACATGGTTTGACAGAGAGAGAAAGAGTGTGTGTGTGTGTGTGTGTGTGTGTGTGTGCGTGTGTGTTCTGGTGAGTGTAAAGTTTATACAACAGCTCTGTAGGTGCAGGAGCAAGGGAGGTTTTTAGCGTGGCTTAGCGAAAAACGCTGAGAGAGCATTTCCTAAAGCTCCGCGCTGAACTAGATTCAAATTTGGCACCCTTCTCTTGTGTCAGCATTCTCAGCACAGGCAGGACCCCAGTCATACACAGCTGAAAATGATTTATGAATGATAACATTTTGAACCACTTAATTATTAAGATTTAAAAAATGCAATTACCCATTGAATTATATGGAAAACAATGAAATAAATTTTAGTAGAATTGGCAATTCATTTTTGCAGGATCACTGCACCAGTGGATACTCACTGCTCTTAGAGGGTGCAGAGGAGGATCTGGTGTCAAACAAGATCCAGCAGGATGATGATGGAGGAGAGTGTGGAAATCCTTAGTTGCATTTTACAAAGACAACAAACAGCCAAACCCAAAGCCACAATATTTCCACCCGTCGTGCCGAGGTACAAAATGCTTACTCACGGTATTTCTTTTTTTTAAAAACAATGTTTTTATTGATCTTTCTCAAAGGATAATGACATTGTATTGTACAATACATTACACTTTCTGTTTAACAAGTGAACCCAATCCCCTCCCCAACCCCGATCCAACACAACAAAATTCCTCTGTAAACATTCCTTTTACTTAAGAAAGTTCTGACATTATAACATACATAGTTACAGTATACACAAACATGAACAGTGTAATATTTCTATGTCAATTCTACCACCATTACCACGACTACTAATAGTAATAGTAATAAATAGCTCCAGCGCACTCCAAAACACGTTACCTCCCTGTCTCTTTCACCCCTTGTTTAATCCTCAGATATTTCGTTCTGTAGTCTCCTCCTGTGGAAGTTACGCAAAAGCCCCTTTTATTCATAAATTGGTTAAATGGCTTCCAAATTTCCTCATAAGCCCCCATTTTGTTTTCCAGTATGTATGTGATTCTCTCCGTGGACATGCAATGTGCCATATTCTTGATCCAAGCGCCAATAGTAGGTGCCTCGATTTTCTTCCAATTATGAGCTATAGTCCTTTTCGCCTGTAACTCACGGTATTTCTTAGACGGTTTGGTTACATGATTATCTGTTCAACATGTCTTGCAAATATCTTGCTTTAGCAAGGAGATCTAGCCTAATGCAATAGATCAGAGGTCAGCACATCAAATATCCCCACACCATGTTGAGGTAGTTAAAATATTGAATAAAGGTCTAGGCCTAGGTTGTGCCATTGTGGTTGGCATGCTTACCTCACCAGTAGTTTGCTTATAAGGCCCTCCAGTAGCATCTTCATCACCAAGCTTCCACTATATATTTTGGAAAGATGCACAGATGCCACTTTCAGGTTATACTAACAATGCAAAAAAAGTAATTTAATCCCACACTAAATCTGAATTAATGACTTTTGATTGAAGATATCCAAGCAGTTGATTTGCATTGGAAACAAGTTGAATAATATGAACTTTTGCAAATGTGTTCACATTTTTTTTTCTTGTATTTTGAGATTCTGTCCTTAAATAATATATATTACAGTATGCAATGTAAGATGGTTTGTTTCTGTCTGTGTCTTGAGATGCAGACAAACATCTCGTCATGCCGCCTGGGTCAGGAACAAGACACCAGCTAAAGGTAAGGTCTGACAGTGAGCCTCATTTACAGTTTACAGTGTTTTCATGTGAGCTCCATGTATTACAGGCTTTGAAGGATTTGAAAGAGCTCATCTCTCTCCCCCAGCTTTGTTTGCAGGAGTGTCATCTGTTTGCAGATGGATCAAGCTGAACTCCGGGTTTTAAAAGGCTGCATGGGTGCTGCGTGGGTGGCTTCAAGTTCCTCTGTGTCTACATGGCTGTTTGTACCCCATGATGAGAGAGGCCCATATCGGGATGAGCTGCATGGGGAGAGATCAAGTTTCAGCAATAAAAACTCAGCTAGCCCTCAGTTTTCTTCCTCTTGTCTCTATCTCCATCAGCCCGACTCCAGACCCTCCAGGAGCACTCGCCGCTCTCCCTCCTCCTCTTCCTCCTCCTCTCCCTCCTCCTCTCCCTCCTCAGCCTGTGTGTTGTCTTTTGAACTACTTTGAGATGGAAAGAATGAGCCAAAACAGATAAAAGCAGGGATCCTGTGTCAGAGCCATTAGGGCGGCTCTTTTGACTAAACTCTGAATCATGGTTCACTGAACTTTTGGCCTTGAACAGAAAAATGTGAGCAATTTGTAGAGAGAATTTAAGTTTGGAATCTTGACTGCGTTCTGTTTATTGGTCTAGACAAGGGAATATCTCCACAGCCAATTAACACAGAGGCTCATGTGTCTGCCGATCAAGTGCTTGAAAAAAGGTTAATGGTAATTGTGTTGTCTTGTTCTCTGTGTTTTTTTGTCCTTGTGTTATTCATTTATTAGGGCCCGAGCACGAAACGTATGAGGTCCCTATTGAAAAACTGAAGGTTTTTTTATTTCTTTTTTCTGCAAAGTAACCTCAGTTTTAGGGGCCTAAACATACTCGAAAACTCACCAAACTTTGCATATAATTCTCAGTATTTTATGGGTTTCGCGCATGGGCGTGGCAATGGCTCACTATAGCGCCCCCTACAGAGCAGCCCCGGACAAAGTTTCACCTACATGTTTGAATTTTCTGTGGTACGTGTACCACGATCCGACACCAAACAGGAAGTCGGCCATTTTGGATTTAATGGTAATTTTTGCCGATTTACACACTTTGTACTTTAACGAACTCCTCCTAGGGATTTAGTCCGATCAACTTCAGATTTTCGCTGTGCACTCTGAACCCATTGACGATTAAAAGTTATTTAAAAAGTTATTACCAGTTGACCAGTTTGCCCGTGGCGTGCTGTCAAGTATCGATGATTCGCCATGAAACAAGAAGTTGTTATAACTTCAGTATACATGCTCACATCTGGACCAAATTTGATATGTATATTAAGGGTCCCACCCTGAATACATTCATATGACAATATTTACTGAATGTCATAGCGCCACCTGATGGCAACCGGAAATAACACGATTTATGCTGTAATGTACTACTCCTAGCAGATTGGACATATCAACTTCAAAACAGTCCTAGAAAACCCTTAACACATTCATGAGGCCATGTTGTAAAACTTGTGAGATTTTCGGTTAACGGAGTGGTGGTGGCATGGTGGCAAAGTTCCACGCTTCACCATGACACAGGAAGTTGTTGTAACACGACTGTACGTGCTCAGGTCTTTACGAAATTGTACACGTTTAATTAGAGTCCCACCCTGGACACATGTATATGTCGACATTCACCCATAGGAAATTACCTTTAACGAAGCAGCTCCCATGGCACGTTTCACCTTCATGTATGAAATTTCTGTGGCACATGTATCATGTCCAGACGTACAAAAAAAGCCTCTTGGAGCGATGCCCTAAATCCAACAGGAAGTCAGCCATTTTGAATTTTATGGTCATTTTGGGATTTTTTTTACCTCACACTGCCTCACACATCGACGTGCCACACGTGCGAGGGCCTGCCCAACGCTGCTTGCAGCTTTAATTAGTTTTGTGTTTCTTGTACTTTGCTACCTACCTCTCCTCTTATTTCCATTCACTCCACTTCCTGCTCTTGTGTTTTTTTCGACTTGTTTGGTTGTTTGCGTCTCTTTAATCTCTTTATACAGTATACATACATATATATATATTTTGTTGGTGTGTTCTATGACATTTGTCAGATTGCCCGTCGAGAGTCCCATGACCTTCTTCATGTCATGTCTTCTGTTCTTCATGTTATCTTCCTTTTCTTTTGGCCTGCCTCACTATTTTTTTCATTTGACTGTTCCTGTCAAATCAGAAGACTTCAATCAACAGAGTAAACCAGTGGAGATTCAGCTGACTTTGAAGATATGGGTGGGACCAGAAAAGAAGTAAAGACGTTGTTATCCAAAAAGTAAAACTAATAGTAGTAGTTTTAAAAAACTTAAATTGATAGTTGACTTAAAGAAAGTTATCTTTCCATAATGACGACGTTGTTATAGTCTTGGGAAACCTCAACACTATTTCCAGAAAATATTCTATGCTCTCTGAGCCCTTCACAGCTTCACCGGATAAACTTTAAAAAGTGTCTGGCTGTATGCTCTTATAAACATAAGGCTAACGGATTACTCTTTAACTCCGGTCCTTCCTTTCCCCTTGCTTCAGCACTCCCTGTCAAATTTTTTCAGCCCTGCCTGCAGAGATCGAGGGGCCTTGCACCGCAGATCTCCTCTGGATTAGTCAGGAATGTAGCTTCATACAGGGGCTTCAAAATGAACTTTTCAAAGCGCTTGGCCTCTACTAGCAGGGGCCTGCTGTGAACCCAGTGCCTAAAAACAAACTGAATGCTTAGAGTGGGTTTTATCACAGCAGAGGCCCACTACTGTATGTACAACCCCCTTGCTGAAATAATTTCTTTAAAGCTGGGCATACCCTGTACAATTTTAGAAATGTTGTTTTAATTCCATTGTCTGTGATGTAAAGCCAAAGCTCACAACATAGGTGCTCACGCTGTACGGTCTGATCGTCAAGTCACGACCTGAGTGCTCACATTGTCAAAAGAAAATAAAAAGGCCTATCTGCCCCTGCAGACCATTCTGGCTATTGACAATTATCATTAAAGATTTATTTAAAAGCTCTGAGGCAGGTAGAAGTTTGTTTGCCAGCACTAATGCTAACAAGGCAGAATCATGCTGCCTTGATCATCTGTGCCATCCTGTACTTGATGGCAGAAACTTAAAAAAAGGCCTGGCGAATGTGGCCTTGAAGGTGGCTAGGAAGAGTAGGACAGTATGGTTTTTCCATTTTGCTGAGAGAATTTCTGGTAAGCTAGCTACGTTTTACTGACTCTTGGCTCTCCTTTAACTGTGCAATAGCCTGACAATGACTGACCAAAATCTCTGACATATCCTTGCACACTGCAAGCGACACTCGATGAAACTATAATTCTCTCCGACTGACAGAGAAAAGTAAACATGTAGGTGAAAGGACCCAATAATCTGATTGTATTTTTTTGATTCCTGTGTTGTCCTTTGAGAAAAATTCTGAAACAACATAGATGATGATGCCTTCTAGTTTTGCATTCATTTGACAGAACACCATTGTATCCATCTGCATATGAAGCCGTTATTTTGAGACAGCCACTTAAATCTTGCATAAAGCAGAGCAGACGGTCAGTGACCCAGACAGCTGCCTGCTCCACAATACAAGACAGACACACTTTGAACAAAAACCCACTTTAGCTCTCCTGCTAAAGTCTCCTTTGTATCTAACTAGTTGAATGAGCGAACAAACAAACACTGGAGAAAGTGCACTGCTTATGTCAGGTTGCAGGCTACTTTAGCTGCTCAGCTGCACAGCATGTAAACATACCAGCAAATGTCACTTGGGTCCGTTCAGATGCCGGCGTCGTTACTCTTCAGTACCACTAACAACACACTGTTGGCCCACAGCACAAGTTTGTTAACACCGGCCCTCAGGCAGCCTGGCAGCTGCTGTCAGTCAAACACAGACATCGACCTGCCCCTCCTCCTGAGATGAAAAGGAACAATTCCCCAAAGACCTTTTTCTTCCTTTTAATAATACAAAACAATTGATACATTTAAAATAACACGTTGACTACAAAAAAAGGATGACTTAATGTGATTTGGACTTAAAGCAGATGTTTACCGTCAAGAAAGTGACTAATGTAAAAGCACATTAAAATCCACAGCAATAACATCAGTGACAGTATAATGATCAACCGTGTTGATCTGTATTACACAATTTCACGTCACACTTCTTTTAGAATCTTTAGAGATCTGCAGCAGTGACTCACAAAGTGCAGAAAACTGCAGGTGTTCCCCATCACTCAAACACAAAACAACTGTGGTGACAAAGTGCCGGACTTCTGAGTCAATGTGACTCTAGTTCACAACTCGTAATTTGTAGTCAGGCAATGAGAACCTAAATGAACCAAATACAGACATTCAGCAAAGCAAACTTTCACACTATGGTTCAGACCAAAGAAAACACCAGGATGAACCTGCAGTGTGAAAGAATCAGAATCAGAATCATAACAGCTTTATTTGCCAGGTATATGTACACATAGTACAATGTACAATGCACTTATATACACACTATAAACAAAAACAAAATAGACAGATTGAGACAACAGTGCAATGAGCAGAACTTTACCAGTGTTGTTGTTATTATTATTATGTACATGTCAGAGGTGGATGCCATATACAGGTGCACATACACATACATGCATACATGTACACATGTACACAGTGTGATGGAGCACAGTGCAAAGGATGCTGGAATATATAAGTATTATGTGCAGGTGTTATGTACTTGAGGTAGGTGGATTTGGTATACAGTATATACAATATACAATATGAACAGTATGAAGAGCTCTGAAATAGAGAATGATGAATAAATAATAAGTGGTAGCCAGTAAACAGGTGGCTGATTAGAGACAGAGTTACTGGGTTGAATGAGTCAATGTGGTACCGGTTGGCTCCCCAGACAAGAATTATCTGGAGTATTGCTGTTTAGCAACTGCAGCAATATTTTGATGCAGCGCAGTTTTGGAAAATATTAGCATTCTGAGTCATTCTGTTGTATTTGGGTGCAACAACTGGGGAGGAAAAAGATTTGTCTGTGTTTTCTTTCCCTGTAAACAATGAGAGGTATGAGCTGTTTAATGGATAAAGTGCTATTCTTGGACTGAACACTGGTTACACAAACATTTAAAACAATGGCGTTTTGAATAAATATCAGTTCATTTCAATGGAATCACCACAATCGATCAAAGGAAACGACTGAAGAAGAGGGCATGAAAAGTTATTCATTAAGGCGTGTTCAGACACAAATTGAATTTTCACCTCAATTCACTTAATAATAATATAAATTATTATATTATTATAAATTGAGCCACTGGACCATTTGACTCTCCCATAGCCAATGTACCAGCTATAATGATGTCAGCTGTATTTATTTGTCAGTCAGCCAAAGTACAAAGTAGGCTAAAATCTACACAGGAACAAATAGATCAGACATAAACCAAACAAATCTTCTCAATACTGTCACTACCAACCCATTCAGTGGCTACTCCCAGTGTTTGCTTGGTGCGTTTACTTCATTATCTGGGGTGAGACTGTTACATCAATGGCCCTGGTGCTCCTATGCACTGTAAAAACCAACACATTCTCACTCCCGACTCATCACATATTGACGCTTGGTCATGGCCCTTTGTCGTCATTTTTTAACGCCCTTTTGTGTCATTTTTAGATGTTTAGGGCTCCGCGGTCAAGTTAGCAACGCTTAGCAACAACAAATATGCAACGTCCGGTAAAGTTAGCCCACCTCTGAGTGGGGGCGATTAATGGCAGTGGTTGACTGACATATGTTGGCTGGTGTTGCAAGAAAACACATTGCCCCATGAACATTGATACAAGACGGTTTTCCACTTTCTCAAGCCCACATGTCACTTTATAATATCTAATATCACTGCAGAAAAAATCAAGTGAAAAATCAATTCAAAACAAACACCATAGGCTACCAATTCCTTTTCAAAAGTTAGTTTCAATTTCAATGTGACTTTAAAGGTAAACAAGATAGTAAGCCATAGTGGCAGATGTTTTGATGTGAAATGTTTTGCAGTGTAACATGTCTTCCAGTCTTTGGTCTCCTTCATTGCAGATTAGCTCTCTGTTAGCTCTGCTGCTGTGAAACCTGTGAACCTTTGGCCCAGTGAGATAAGCACGCAGGTCAGTTTCTTCTCCAACACTGAAACCTTTTCCTCCTCCTCTCTAGAAAAAAATATGCTGGGACTGTGAGAGGCTGCTTCTATTTCCGACAGAGTTTAACATCTAAAGTACAGGCTGTGTTCACTTGGTTAAACAGACGAATGGATACTGTCCATGTCTTCCTAGCCACATAGTCTATATACACCAGTGCTTTTTTTAAATATTAGTTTCTGCAAACAAGATGGCACAGATGATCAAGGCAGCAAGTTTCTGCCTTGTTAGCTATTATTTCTAGCAAACAAACTTCGACCTGGCTTTGAGGTTTTAAACAAATCTTTAATTGATTATTGTCAGTAGCCAGAACAGTCTGCAGACGCCGACGGGTTGTTTTATTTTCTATTTACACGTACAGTGTGAGCACTCAGGAAGTAGCGTGACCATCAGACCAAATTGTGCTTTGGCTTTACATTACAGATGATTACATTTACGATGATTACTGTACGTTTGTACAGTAAATGCCCAGCTTCAGCGCAAAATGTAGTTTTGGGAGAACCAACCAGGCCTTGTGGAGCTGTTAACCTGGCCTGCAACAAGAGAGGGAGTGAATTGGTCCAAACATGGCTTTGCTAACCATCACACCTTTCAATATCCACACACACAAACATGTCCTCCCCTAATTCAGTGGAAGAGCTCTGGCAGATTCTCACATGAGAGGGTGCTCCTTCCCCATTCTGTTTGGATTACTCCATGGCTAAAGCTAATATACAGGGTGTGATGGAGCTGAAGTTTATATGAGCTCATACCTTTTAGCTGATCTAAACCTGCTGGCTCACATATGAGCTCCAACATAGCACCCACAAACCAGCAGCAGGACACCCAGAGGACCTTGACATCATCCATGTCTGAGGAAGACGTCATCAGGATTAAAATATTCACTGACTCCGCACATTTTTATCACCTGGTGCACTGAATGCTTAAATTGCAGAAGATAAATACAACTGCACTCTCACACTTCAACTTTGATTCTGGTTACTAGTTAGTTTTCTCAGATGTGCATGAGTAAAATGTGGGCATACATTCAATTTGTAAATGATATTGGCATACAGAGGCACAAATTAATGTGGTGTAAGGTTATTAACAGGCTCCACTATCAAAAAAACACTTTATCTTGCAGTGTCTCAATGTTGTTGATAGATGCAAAACTAGCTAAAGTTAAATATACTTCCCTTCCAAAGTGCTCATGATGATTCTAAGCTCACCCTTACAGGACTGGGGGAGCCAGAAATCAAACCAGCAACCCTCAGATTGTTAGACAACCCAATCTACCACTTGACAAATTTCTGTTCATTTTTGCACTGCTTAATGTTCAGTAGATTTGAAATCAAATTTGAGACAGCTTCTGTCTCTGCCATGCTGAACTGCCAACAGCTTTATAGCCAGTGTGCAGACGTGCGTGTCTGTGTGTTTGCATGCTGTACTTGCAGGCGCAAATTCCAACTGTACAGGCTAAACCCATATCTTTCTTTGGACCTGTTGTGTGATATCACATTTTGATAGGGCAGGTGTGATTTTTTTTACCACACCGTACGTGGAGTTAGGGAGCAGCTACCAGGATGATAATGTCCTCTCTTTTCCTGCTCGTAATATCAACAACAGATATAATCACCTCATGAGAAATGCAAGCTAGGACAGAGAACAGTATGACACGGGTCTATAAATCTGTACAAAGGTCACATTCAGACCACCTGTGTAGAATGAAATAGTGGAGTACAGTATTTTCAGAGATACCCATGGCCAATTTAACCGTCTTAGGGCCACTGGGGCAAAAACAGTTGAGTCCCTATTAACTCCATGTTTCTTCCTTTGTCTGTTCAATGTGTGTTCATTTCAACACAAATTCTTAAAAATATGCAACATGTAAGCACAAAACTAAAATAATGTGGTCTAAAAACTTCATTTTGACAGCGCCTCAAGTTCAGGTCACCTTAGCTGTTTATATTATGTTTTAGTGGTGTGTATTCCCAAACAAATGATCAGTTAATTACATTAACACAAACCAGTTGCTATGCACTGAACCAGCTTTGATAATTTAGGAATCTGGCTTCAGAGTGACCAACATTTGGTAATTAAAGCAGCATTGATTAGTTGTGTTTTTGACATTGGGGCAGCAGAACAAGCTAAAAACATGACATCCAGTAGTCACAGAGCAACATTAGCAGTTAGTTAAAGTTTCTGCTAAAGTCCAATATTTACTTTCCTTTAAGCTCTGTTTTGAGCTCCTCTACTATATTTTCTAGCTAGTCACTAACTTTGTCTGTTTGGTGCTGTATCAACCAAAACAGTAAAGCTAGAGCCCGTATAACCAAAGAATGTGCTGAAGGACAAAGTGACACCTTTCAAATTACACGTAGTCCATTGTTAATATATAATACTGCAGCTTTAAGGACTTCAGGAATCACTGACTTTATTATTATTGCTAATCATTAACAGAGTTGCACTCAAGAGGTGGAAGGAACAAATTACATTTACTCAGCTCTCTGTACATTGTACACGCACAATAACTGTCCAGATTTCACAGTCTCAGAGTGGGCTCTGCTGTTTTGAGCCAGACAGTCTCATTTTCTAAGTCAAATTCTTTAAATCTTTGAAAGGAAACCTGTTGACCTCCCCCTGACGATTTGTGTAGTTAACTCGCCTTACAGAGTGAGAGGTGACTTTGTGACAACACAGCAGCTCTTACTGTTCTCCGGGCTTGATGAATGAGACGGAAAACGAATGATAAATGCACTGGTTCCCCCTGCAGAGAGAAGCCACATGTGCATTCAATTCAATCTGCTCTGCTCACGTGAGCCTCACACAGGAAGAAAAGTATGTGTGTGAGTGCGTGTGTTTGCACAAGCACAAAAGAGCCTTTGTCACTCTAAGGCACCACAGGTGAATGACATCATCCATGCCACTGTGGGACTGCAGAGAGTTGGGATTAGAAGTGTGTGTGTGTGCTGTTTTGTGCGTCATTCGCTATCATTTTTCCCATGAGAAAATGAGAAAAAACACACATCAGCTGCCGCCAAAACAGATACGCACCCTGGTTTTAATCATATCCATTCAGGTAAAGCTGAAGGGGCCAATACATGTATACACAACACAAACATCAGCATGACTTCACACATGTTGCAGCAGCAGGTTTCGGTGACACCCTGTAACTGTAGCTCCAAACGCAGAGGCACCCTTTCTACCTGCAGCAAATTTAAAGAAGAAAAATACAAAGAATTTATTTTCATGTACAATACATAAAAAAATAAAGTGTTACCTGATTAGTTTAGCAGCTAAGTTATTTGACAGTTACTGTTTTCAGCCTATAACCTTAAAGGTACAATGTGTAAGATTGCAAGATTGGGGCCACCTGTCGGAATCATAGTCCAAAGAAATTGGGAGCAGCATACCACCATAGAGTAACTGCTAACAGCTGCTAACTGTTGCTGCTATTAGCTAGTTAGCTCAGTTAGCTGTGCAGCTAGTAGCGGTGCTGTTAGCTGACTCTGCCCTGACTTGGAGACTGGAGCACAGGGGGAGTGCTGGTGTTTATACAGTCCCCTCCAAAACTATTGGAACGGTAAAGCAAATTCCTTTGTTTTTGTTGTTCACTGAAGACATTTGGGTTTAAGATCAAAAGATTCAAGATAAGCAGACAAGAGTTCAGAATTTGAGCTTTTATTTCGTGGTATTCACATCTAGATGTGTTAAACAACTCAGGACAGACCACCCTTTGTTTGAACCCACCCATTTTTCAAGTGAGCAAAACTATTGGAACATGTGGCTGACGATGTTTCTTGTTGCCCAGGTGTTGCCTTTTAGGTTGATTGTCCAAACATTAAATATCTCTGCATGACTAGTCTAAGTTTTCATCCCTGGTTCAAACCTATAAAGACTGCATTTCCTGTTAGAGGATAAACCAACATGAAGACCAGAGAGAAAAGCAAGCCACTGTCAAGCTGAGAAAAGAAGAAAAATCGACCAGAGCCATTGGACAAACATTGGGCAGAGCGAGCACAACAAGTTGGAATGTCCTGAAAAAAAAAGAAACTACTGGTGTACTGAGCAACAGACGTCCAACAGGTCGGCCAAGGAAAACAACAGTAGTTGATGACAGAAATATCATGAGAGCTGTGAAGAAAAGCCCCAAAACATCAGGAAGTGACATCAGCAACGACCTCCACAGTGCAGGGTGAAGGCGTCACAATCCACTGTTGGAAGAAGACTCAGAGAGCAGAAATCTAGAGGCCACACCACAAGATGCAAACCACTCATCAGCAGGAAGAATCTGAAAGCCAGAATGAAATTTGCAAAGTACAGAGATGAGCTGCAAAAGTTCTGGAACACAATCTTATGGACTGATGAGACCAAGATTAATCTCTAGCAAAGTGACGGAAAGGCCAAAGTGTGGAGAAAGAAAGGAACTGCTTATGATCCGAAGCAAACAAGCTCATCTGTGAAGCATGGTGGAGGTAATGTCATGGCTTGGGCGTGCATGGCTGCTTCTGGAACAGGCTCAGTAATATTTATTGATGATATAAGTGATGATGGTAGCAGCAGAATGAATTCAGAAGTGGACAGAAACATTTTGTCTGCCAATTTATGGAGAAATGCATTGAAACTAATGGGGAGGAAGTTTATCATGCAGCAGGACAATGAGCCAAAGCACACTGCCAACAAAACAAAGGACTTCATCAGGGGAAAAGTGGAAGGTTTTAGACTGGCCAAGTCAATCAGCTGACCTTAACCCAATAGAGCTGCATTTCGCCACCTTAAGAGGAGACTGGAGGGAGAAACACCCCGAAACAAACAGGAAGTGAAAGAAGCTGCAGTAAAAGCCTGGAATAGCATCACAAATGAAGAATGCAACAGTTTGATGATCAATGGGTCGCAGGCTTGAGGCAGTTATTGCAAGCAAGGGTTATGCCACCAAATATTAAATGTTATTTACTGTAAGATTATTTGTTCCATTACTTTTGCTCACCTAAGAATACTGTGGTCTAATACAAACGGTGATATGTCCTGAGTTGTTTAACATCTAGATATGAATACCAGGAAATAAAAACTGAAATTCTGAACTCTTGTCTCATACTCATCTTTTGATCTTAAACCCAAATGTCTTCAGTGAACAACAAAAACAAAGGAATTTGCCTTACCGTTCCAATACTTTTGGAGGGGACTGTATGTGAATAGCTGATTAGTCAATTGACTAAACGTTTTGTTAATTGTTTTTCATGCAAAACATTTCATTGTTCCACCTTCACAAATTTAATTTGCAAATATTTGCTTGCAGATTTTGGCAGTGATATGCCGTCATACCGACAGTCGCTGGGTTCAGTGCACTCCGCGCAGCTGTGCACCGTCAAGCAATAAAAAGCTTTCAGTAAATGAGATTAGTGTGTGTACTTGTGGTGGTAGATATCCGGGTCTCGGCTTATGCGGTTCTGGAAGCCGATGTACAGGTCATCCCAGAGAAGGCCGTGCAGCACCACGTATCTCATCACCCCAATCCTGTTTTTAATCTTCAGAGAGAAAACCAACAAACATCAGGGTTACTGCTCTGTGAAAGAAGGAAGCTAAACTTCAAGGGCCACATGTATAAACGATGTGTTCACCTTTCTCCACACATGAACTGGTATTTATAACATTGTGTGGTGACAATGTGCGTACTTCTGCATCCTTCAGACCATACATGCACATGGTTTACAGAGCGTGTGTGGTATGGTGAAGTGGAAATAAAAAATAAGGTGAGACAAAGAATTTAACAAATAGTCAGGACGCTAACATACTGATGCGACATGGTATGCTAGCTTGGCTCACCATGTGCATGCTGTGTATTGAACTTTTTAATTGTTATATGCCTCATGATTGTATTCAGTTGATAAAGGACTTGTAAAAAGCTGTTTTGTTAAGAATGTGTTCCATTTGGTGTATAATACATATTTAGTTTTCAGTAAAAGAGAACAGTAAAACATTAACTCTCGCAAGACATGTTGCTTTCCTTATAGCTTTAACCACTGTATGTTGTTAGCTTTATGCTAAACATGGATTAGTTTCCTATCAGCAGGGTTAGCTGGATATGCAACTACAAATCCAGTTATTAAAGCTGTAAGCAGCAGACCAAAGACATTTGGAGAAGAATGTATTTTCTTTTATTTGCACATGAAGAATTATGAAGTATGGAGTGTGGAAATTATTATCCTTATTACAGAAACTGTATTTTGCTATATTGGTTTGTCATTATGTGACCTGGAAATTAGAGAAAGAAGAAAAATGTGAAGGATGGTTAAAACATACATGTGTAGAAATAAAGAATGACCGAAGTGGGGGAAGGAATTGCTCATGATTTCTCTATTATTATTTACAAGAAATTAACTTTGAACATTAATGGCATTTCTTCTCCTCCTTACCTTTGGCTTTAGTGAAATGTAACCAAGCTTTTGACTGCTTTGCACATTCAGCTGTCCTATCAAGCAATTGGCCAAATGAGAAACAAAGCATGAGGGTGTGAGGTAGGCCTTCACAATATGAGGAAACACTGTTCAGTTACCATGTTGATATGACATGCGACAAATAAACAAGCAATTTAGTGTGCATATTAGCTGCCTGGTTGTTTTTAAATTCAGGATTAGATCTTAACCCTTAAAAGGGCAACCATATAAAATTATTTTAAAAATTTTAAATAAATAAAAATTTATTATTTGCTATTTTCCAATAAAAGTAGTTTAAAAAAAAACACAATTTCATTTTTTTTTTTTTCAAAATAGGACCTTTATTTTCCAATTTACAGTCTGTATCTCCCGATATATGTTGCCCATTTTGTCACCTTTTTAATCAGTTCATTATCTGTTATTTAGTCTGTTGTGTTTTGGGATTCTGTCCTGTCTGTTGTCCTGCGTCCAGTCTCTTAGCGTTTATGGTGAGCTCTGCCTGATTTGTTATCCGTTTGCTTATTATCATTCTGTGTTAATCTGTCTTGTTCTGCTATCTTAGTCTGTTTGTTGAGTTTGACTATGTTGTTCTGTCTTCTGCTTGTTCTGTGTGGTGGTTCTGGTCTGATCTGCCATGTTGATATCTCAGTGTCTGCCTTAGTTCTTGTTCAGCTCTGTTCTTGTCTCATGTATTAGTTTCTGTACCATCATGCTTGAGTTCTGTCTGTTTGCAAGGTGTCTATTTATGTTCCCTGCCAGTTTCTTTAATTAATCTGATTTTGATCATTCTGCTTTAGTCTCTGTGTAGCCTTGTTTATTATTTTATTCATCCACATGTTTAAGTTTACTTAGTATCTGTCTTGTCTCTTATCTTAGTTTATTAAATCAGAGGTAATTACAAAATACAAAATACAAAAAAAGAATACGCCTATTTTTAAATCTTTTATACATTTCTGTAATCTCTTTGATTTGTATCAGTTGATAAAGGAACACACTAGAGTCTGTACTTCCACCCAAACCACTATTGACCTCATTCTGGTATCAGATAAGTCAAAGATATCTGATAGTGGTGTTTTAAACTATGGACTTAGTGATCATATATTTAAGAGTAGGCTTAAGACTTTCCTCTTTGATAAAGCTTATAGTTAGGGCTGGCTCAGGTGAGTCCTGAACCATCCCTTAGTTATGCTGCTATAGGCCTAGACTGCCGGGGGATTTCCCATGATGCACTGAGCTCCTCTCTCCTTTACTTTCTCTCCCTCTGTATGCAACCTCATCCCATTATTGCATGTTACTAACACAACTTCTCCCCTTTCTGGTAGTCTTGTGCTTTCGCGTCCCTCTCCTCTCTCCTCCTATCACTTCCTGCAGGTTTTCTGGCTCTGGAGCTGTGGAGTCTGGATCTGTGGCTGCGGGTCACCTGCTGCCCCTGTGTTCCTGCTCGACACCCTCTACTGCAATGACTATTGTTGCTAGTCTTATTGTTATTATTGTTATTATAATCATTAA
>NC_060165.1:3730406-3755636 GCF_021292245.1 Micropterus dolomieu | reverse complement strand
AACAAATGACATAAACCGATATTGAACTGACCTTTCTTAGTTTTTCCACCACAGTTGTGGACGTCACAGAACAAACAGACCTTCAGTCGCAGTGATTATAGTGGCATTACAACCTTTGCAAACATTCAATGTTTTAACTTAAAGCACTTCCCTTCTGTGACAGTGCAACTTGTGCTACAGCTTTGGAGCTTGACCCCAAACGGGGTATCTGACATTTCCTTTAATTATTTTCTGGTCTTGGCTTGGACTCCACTAAGCTGGTCTGGCCAACACTGTCTAGCCTGGAAATCTTACATAATGAAGCTAAAACAGGCTCAAAGAGGAAAGAGAGACCCATTCAGACAGAGTATAAGGACACAGAGAGGATTAGTTCGGCCTGCTGTGGGGTCCTCAGACACATTATGTCCCCACGTTTAATGGAGGATCTGCAGTCGTCAGGGAGGAGAGCGCATAGTTCTACTGAAAGAACACCAGCTCGCTTTGATGTTGAAGAGATGAGCAGCCATCTGGAAATAGATCATAGAGTTTACATAACTCAGGCACCTCATTTAACTTAGAATAGGAGGTAGAGTAGGGAGGAAGGAGGAGAAGGACGAGGTTGGTGATGACGGTGTGGCATCCATATAAGTACCTCTCCAGGGTTTTTCTTGGCTCAAATACGGCGGGGTTGGTGCCATCCTGATCATGTGCACACACACACCACAGCTTTAATTATGACTGAAGAATCTACAATTATCACGTTAATGCATATTTTATTTTTAAAAAAGTTTCCTGTTCAACATTAAATGAAATAAAACATAAAAGCTGAGTTAATTTAAACAGCTAATACACATCAAGTGCTGTTGAATCAAATCAAATCAGCTGTTATCTTCATAGTTCACAGGGGCCCTCCTGCACAGGAGTTTATGTGGATTCCTGGATATTAAATGTTTATCTGAAACTGTCTGTAGTGGTCCCAGTAGTATTTGTTCATACAGAAGCACATGATGACACAGAGCAACAATTATCATGTTTTTGGTCCAATAATAAATGTTTAATATTCAGTCTCCTTTAACTCTGAAGTATTATAGCCAGTATTTCCTTATACAAGCAGTGAGGAGAATTGGTATTGGTGTTGAGCTCGTAATATTGATCATCATCAAAAGCATGGCAGATGGTACATTTTTCTCTGGTAAAATGAGAAACATAGGCAGGAAAAACTAAACAAAATTTACAATTTTTTCCTATTTTTTTAAAATGTATACAGCATCATTCAGAGTGAGTTACATCAGCTAAAAACATCTAATCTAAATGTAAACCTAAATGCATATTTTGTATGGACTCTGCACAACAAAAGGATATGAAGAAAGCACTTAGTATTAAACAACGAAATCATAAAAGACATACAAAGTGAGGTCAATTTATTACAGTTACTTAGTACTGTGAACTTTAGGAAAAATAATAGTACTTAGTTACAATGCCTTGACCTCAACCTTCGCTGGATTAGTTACAATGTTAGGGTTAGTCACTCAAAGTACAGATAAATCATGTTCCAAATCCCTCTTTTATGAGGCCTCATATCCATCATCTTACCCATACAGAGCTTTTTCAAATGTGAACACACTGTTCTCAAAGGCTTTACATAACATTAATGCTGGGTTCTCACCTTGATGCTATGAATTCCAACCACTCAAAACACTCGACAAATGCATGTCACATTCACCCCGTTCATACACTTTCACACACTGATGGCAGATGCTACCATGCAAGGTGTCAACTACACAACAGAATGGAACTAACATTCACACACACACTTCATTATCCTGGCCAAGGACACTTTGACATGCAGAGTGGAGCGAGCCACAGTCACCTGCAAACAGCAACCTGTAATTACATCAGGCCATCTGATTATTTGATAAAATTATATGTCAAAAGAATAGGTAATTTGTGAAAAGACGCACAAATAAAAATATACATATATTTTTTGATCAGTCTTTGTACAGTACGCAATTTAGGATTTTATAGCATGAACAGCTATAATTTTTGCTGATTTTAAACCTAAATCAGTATATTTCTCTTTGACCCTATACCTGAACTGGCTTTTTTATCAAGGTAAGTAAGTAAGATCCCTATCACTCTCATGTCTGCGATCTATTTACAGCGAAGGAGCCAAAAGTTGATTAGCTTAGCTTAAGAATGAACTTTGCAGAGAGGTGTTTCCGGATGCTTCCAGTTTTTATGCTAAGCTTTGCTAATCACCCCCTGGCTTTTGCTTCATCTTCACTATACATGAGAGTGGTATCAATCTTCTCATCTAATATCTCTTTGTGCAGGTGTTTCTGGCTCCAGAGCTGTAGAGTCTGGATCTATGGTTGCAGGTTTCCTATGTTCCTGCTCGATAGCCACTGTTACAATTCTTATTTTAGTCGTATTATTAGTTGTATTATTATTATAATACTATACTTGTAAGTTCTAGTTTTCATTTTCATTGATGTCTGTACCACTGCCACCTTTACTATTTTTGTATTTCTGTGTGGATATTGTGGTGGGCTACTTCTGGTTCAATTATTTTTGTAGTTTTGGCCATCATTCTATTGGTTATGATAACAATGTAATTAGGAAAAAATGGCAGTTGCAAGTAGACATTACCTTTTTTCAAAGGGACACAAGCCAAAATGATTTGGCTGTTTGTGAGTAACCGGTACAAATGTCAAACTACTCTTGTTTCTGTCTCTGTTTGTCTTCTTTCAAGCAATGTTCTAATTATTTTCATGAGAACAATCTTTACAGATAGGAATGGTGTCCAGAACTACAAAATTTTTAAAAAAAAAGCTGAGTTATCCTTTGTTTTGTGGGAGAATAATTTTCCACAGTATGTCTTAGCTACGCTAAGCTAAAAGAAACATGTTTGGAAGTAACAGTTTGTACACAGTTACACAAGGGCATTTTGTTTCCCCTATGAACCCTATGGACCCTGCAAACTTTATATAAGAATCCACTGCAAAAATCAAGAAATCACAGAACCTAATTCTCTACCCTCTGTGTCTGTAGTGATTATCATTCAGAAGAGTTTCATAAACATAACTATTACCTGGGAATGCCGCTTTAAGTCCCACTGGAGCCATAAAAGAATATTTATGGAAATCATACTGTACCAGGTTCTGAGCCAGGAAGTTGCTGGAGCATCTTACATGGAAAATGAACTGTGGCTCCTGATGCAGACATGGAAAATTGCAGGACCATTTATGGGTTGTGGTGCAGTGAGAAAGGGGCTACAGAGTAAGAAGCTGTCAGTACAATCTGAGATAATCTGAGATTCTTGGGTTTTCTCGGCACCAGACTTTTTTTTCTCAGCTAATCTCTTTTTGAAGACTTGGAGGCTTGGACCGGGAAGAGAACAGTAAACAATCCGGTGACAGATTTTAAAACAAAGCACTCACCCGAGGAGCATTCATACCTGACAGAGTGACTCAGTCTGGTGAGGCAAGCTAGGAGGTTGCCAAGCTGCTATTTCAGACTTTGCCTAATCTGTTAGTGAATGTATGATATGTGGAGCAGATTCCTGTTTGATAGCTGTCGTGACTGAGGGAAACGCTAAATCAAAGCAGAGGTATATCCCTCCCAAATATAACCTACATATGCTCCCACTCAAAGTAATATGGAAAAATGCACCTTGCTGTGTTTGATAGCGATCTTGTTTGCTAGTTACTATACCACTCTTGGCAGGTCATGTGCTCTCAAAGCACTTTTGCTGTCTGCTGCACTTTACCTCAGCCAATATCAGCATGTAAGGAGTGATTACTCACTCCCACAGACTCTGGACATGAAAAACACAGGGAAAGTTTGGCATTACTTATGTCCAAGCAAAACTCCAGTTGTCTCAGAGTGAACGGTCACTGTGTCATATCCCGAAAGCCCTGGGCCTCCTCAAGAGGAAATGAAAGAAAGCCTGAATCTCCCTTTAACAGAGAAAGCAATATCTTGGAGAATAAATACCATTTCACTTAACATCACACACACTTGTAAACATTTGTTTCACATTTTCTTTCGACTGGAACACTAGCTCATTTTGCTGTGCACAAAGGCGAGCTTATTAGCTTTCAGCCTTCAGGCTAGGTTAGCTGGGTTTGTTTTTACTTAAGTCACTATAGCAAGCAGAGCCTTATTTGGCCTCTTGTAAAGCTGTTGCTGTTTATTGGTCTCAGTAGAATATTGAAACATCACGTATAATTGCATAATTTATCCAAATTTGGTCCAAAAGGGAATTGATTCAAGTCACTGAATTAGAGAGAGACTAAAACTTTTTCTGAACAGCCATTCTGTCCACAAGTTACATTTATGGAATAATGAGAAATGCTGAAATGTAGTGTGACAGCAGCAAAAGTAGAGAGGAGTCATTGCCAGTGCTGGGCAAGTTACTCAGAAGTTGTAATATATTACTAGTTAGTCACTAGGGGTGACTGTGGCTCCGGAGGTAGAGCGGGCTGGCTGTTAATCGGAAGGTTGGCCGTTCAATCCCAGGCTCCTCAAGATACTGAACCCCGAATCGCCCCTGGTGGCTGTTCCACCAGTGTATGACTGGTGAATGCAGATGTAGTGTAAAAGCGCTTTGATTGGTCGAAAAGACTAGAAAGGTGCTATACAAATAAGGGGTATTTACATTTAGTTATTACTCCCTAAAAAAGTAATAATATTACTTATTACTTGGTGATAAAAGTAGCTAGTTATGTTACTCTTTGAGGTGAAGTGCTCACCTCACACACACACACTCACCCGCAGTTGAATTGTCTTGAACCTTTTGCGCAGCACAAATCATTGGAAGAGAGACTGATCCTGTTTGAGAGTTTCCAGAATCTATTACTGTTTACTAAATAGGGCATCAATAGGAGGGAATATGCGGCAGATCCACAAAACTAGATGAAGGCCTATCAGATAAAGTTATGTAGCCTATAATTTTAATTTAAGCTAAATAGGCAGTAGGTCTTTTCTTTCTGTAAGTTTCATGTTGCTGACAATGTTCTTTGCATCTTAGACTGTGACACAATAATGGTGATACTTACAGCTGTGGAAAGAAGGCCTCTCTCCCTTGTTTTCCCTTCCTCCTTTAGCTTCTTAGCAAACAGCTGACTAGAACAACATATGATTGGTGCCGCTGAACTGCTGTGCAGTTGCGCATTCACGTCAAGGGGGGTGCGTTCAGTAATGCAATAACGCAGAAACGCAGCGTTACTTGGATTAGTAACTGCAATAATATTACTTTTTAGAAAAGTACTTAGTTACACTACTAGTTACTCGGAAAAGTAATATTATGACAGTAAGGCGTTACTGCCCAACACAGGTCATTGCTACGCAATAATGTGAGTTACACACGTTTGCTCAGCTAACATTAGCCACAATAGACTACTGGCTATGCCCATAGGCTGTAAGCTATACCAGACCAAGTGGCTGTAGCGGCAAAACTACTCACTCATTCTTTTTGTTTTATAGCGTATGAATTCAACCTTTAATTTGAAAGAGGAAGAAAGTGTCACATTCTTTCAAAAGTTCCATCGTCTCCCTTTATGAATTCAACATAATTTCAATTTAACTCTCCATAATTCACAATTTATTTCAGTCTTTATTGTCCCTCAAGGGGAAATTTGATTTCCAGTAGAGAGATAAAAACAGAAAACAAGCAAACACACATGAGATATGGAACATAGAAAAAAAACTGCCATTACAGCGTTTGTTTATACGAAAGTACTCAAACAGTTGAGATGGTAGCCTCACCACCATAAAGTGCTTCTGAGCAGTGCAGTCAGCCACTCAGGCTCAGTGCAAATCTAGGGCAATTTTAGCCTGTTGGTTTTTAACAACCTGTTGGTTTTTAACAACCTGTTGGTTTTTAACCTGGGGAACCTGTATCTTCACCCAGAGGGAGAAGAACAAGTTCCTCCAAGAGTGAGTGGTCAGACCTGGCTGTGACAGATTGTGCCTTTGTCAAAACTTATCTATCATAGATGTCTGCCAAAGAAAGCTGTTGTATGCCAATTTTAAATATTTATATTATAAAGCATGGTAGTTTAGTCCTGAAAGTATTTTATTTATTTGAGCTGTGTTTCTTCACCAGATTTCCGACTCCCTGAGAGATTTTGGACTTATGCGTAAAATAAGCTCTGTGGATTCTGCCTAAAAATAGTTCACATTCTGCCTACATCAGTTAAACACTAATTAGATATTTTTCATTTCTGCATGAGGAATAAATTTGTGTTTAACATCAAGCTTTTTCAGGGTTGTTTATCCATTTTCTGTTTTTCTTTTCAATGCTTTTTCTCATTATTTACACTGATGATTTATTGATAATAAGAGACTTTCATACCCATACAAATGCAACCAATGACACTGTCCACAGGAAAAATTAATAGAATTTTCTGGAGTCCTACAGTTGCGGCTTGATAGCATTACCCTGTCTGCACTATATTAGTGAGAATTTTACTGATCATTACAAGACTGCTGTTTATGAGATAAAGACTGTTAAAAGTCGACTTTGGGTTAATTTAGTTAAACAAGCTCCTTCTGTAACAGACATAACTTGGTCACAAACTGCCACTTTCAACTCTGCTTTTGTTTTGCCGTTAAAAATACCTGAGGAGAAACATTTCCATCATTCTGTTAAAATACACAGATATTTTAGTGAGCCATTAATTGCTGTTCAAGGTTTTTTCTTTCCCACCCTAACATGTCATCTCCTAAGGCGAAAGGAAATCCATGAGACAAGGTGATATTTGTCAAAGAGAAAAGCACATTGAGCTGACAGCTCTTTTCGGCAGGGCGTGAGTGATGACTGAACAAGTTCCTGGTCTGTCAGGACGAGCAGAACAGAGTATATTTTGACATAAACATGGACTCCTTGGTTTTGACGGAGGGGTGCTGTGAACCCAGTTGACCTCCAGTCTTCCGAGTTTGCCCCCAAGCGCTGTTGTTATGGAGTGAAATTAGACTCAAAATGGTCACAAATGTGAATTAAATGATCGACGAATGAAAAGTAAGATTTAGAATTGTGTACAATATGTGTATAAAAAATGCATGTTCCAATCCACACACAAATACCAAGCAATTTGAACATGTAAAAGTGTTAAAATACAAATACACACAACACAACCTGATAAATATTAAAATTTTACGTACAGCTTTTTAACTTCAGCTTCACAGATCTGATCACATGAAACACTTTGTGTACAAACGGATCAGGTTCCATTTGCATGTGGAGTTTTCAGACTCTTTTCAGGGTCACCAGCTTCACACAGATCCACAAATGCATGCTGTGTTTATGTGCTGGTGGAAAACTGGGACATCTGGGCTTTCAGTGTGTTTGTGGGTAATTTCTAAGTGCGAGTGAAGTTTTTCTAAACAGACAGACATTTGATTAGAACGCATACATTTCTCAACTATAGGCATTATAGAGTGGCCTATTAAATGTGAATATATGGTTTAAATAAACTACTTCTAGGTGACTTCTTTCAATCATAGGCCAAACCACAGGTGCATGTTTCTGGGGGCCAGCCTGATTACTGTACAAAAACACAACTTTATAACTTTATTCACTAATTTTGGTGAAACTGAATCATATTTTATAGAAAAAATATTTTCTGGTTTTCCTCCAGTTGTTCTGTCTCAACTGTCTGTGATTTATATGGAGTATAAACTTCATAGACTTTGCTGGTCATGTTTTTTCTTGAGCTAGTTGTGTTATTAGTTGTGGGTGTGGACTAGGGTAAACTACAGTTTCATGCCCAGCGAGTTTCCAGAGCCTTCTAACCCACCAGCAATAAAAGAGATGTTGCACTTCAGTGATACAGAGAGACTGTACAGAGAAGCTCCACAGCTTGTAAGCCTTTGCATGTCTGCATGTTAATCTCATAGACAATCCCTGTGTTATATTATCTGCCTCTGTATCTCTTTGTGTGGGGCCTTTTTACCATGCATGAGCCATGAGTAAATGAATTCATCGCCCACGTGGTCCACAAGCTCTGACAGTGGGCCTTCAGCAACACAGACTCTTGTTGTGCTTCATGAAATATACTGCAGCAGGTTTTCTCCAGTTGTTTTACTGGACAGTTTTTGTCAAAGCAGTCCTTGCATGTCAACTTTTTTGTCGGCAATTTTTTGTAAGTTTAGACTGGACTAAACAGTGACAGTTTGAAAATGTGAAAGAAAATGTGGCAGGGTTAGCCTACAGCTACTTTACTCCGATTGTCGATAAAACATTGTATCTTTTGCTTACATCAGTGAAAAAACTTGTACTAAAGCTTTGAATGCTTTAAATGGCGTTATATTGTCAAAATATAATGTTGTTTTAAAAAGGAATGTAGGTAGGGAAATCAAAATAAAGCTGCAATAATTGTTTTTATGTCAGTTGGGAGCGACTAAGCAAAGGTGATCACATTTTAAAGTTGATATGGCTAACGTGCTAGTTGCTTTTTTACTATACAGCCTATACTTTTACACATCCAGCAGAAATTGTGTGATATTCCCAGATCTGATAAATTCCATTATTCCATTAAAGTCCATTATTCACTCTCCTTTTAGTTCCCCTGTGTTGTCCACCAAACTCCTGAGAAAAATATCTGGCTTTTTAGTTGCTAAATGTTCCGCTATGTTCACCAGCTAATCGCTAATAACTTTTTCTGTTTGCTGTTTGGTGCTGGGACGATAGTGTACAGTGGGTTTATCAGAGCCTCTGAACACTGTTGTCTACTGGTAATGGAAACATGGTTGATGACAGCCATGAGTGAACCATAATAGTAAAGTTGAAAGATCCTAAACACACTGTAGAGAAGAGGCTTACTGCATAATTAGATGATAATTTTCAGAGGGACTCACTATGAACATGTTAGCAACGAGAATTAGCTGACTTATCCGTGGTAGGTAAAAATAGAGAAAAAGAGAAATCATCATCATCATCATAATCTGCCACCTCAGCTCATTGTCAGATTAGCTCATGTCCAGAATTAGGTCACTTCCACAATGTAGTTTTGGTAAAAGAGAAACTGGGAGACTGAGTCAGACCAGTCAGGGAAGTTTCTGCTTCCCCAATTTATCTGATCTTTTGCGGTGAGTCTCTTCCGCTTGTTTTGGCCACAGGACCACTCAAATACTGACGTTGAAGGCAGTTTTTAGCTGTCAGGGAGTTGTTTGGAGTGTCATGGGATGTGCTGGTGATGGATCACTGACAGGAGGCTCAGCTGTCTGCGTACCTCAATAATCCGGCCCATAGTTCCTTCAATAGCTCACAGATGAGCTGCTGAGAGAGAAGTTTCTGGTACACTGTGGAGAGGGTCCTGATGTGTTTGTGTCTGGACTGGTTCTCAGCCGGGGTAATTTAGTTGTTTAAGCTTAAAGAAAACCGAACAGTATGGTGCTGGTTAAAAGCTGCATGTGTTTGTTATATAAAGTGCAAGATCTCCAAAAGAGTCACTTTCTTATGTAACAGCAGCTGGTGAAATTTATGGAGTGTGGGGCATCTTAAAATCAACCTCAGCCACTTCATTTGCTTGCTCATCAACACTTTGATTCAGCAGATGCTTCCAACACTCACGCAAATAAACAACCACATTCTATCTTCGCATAGAGGAAAGGCTAACAAAAATAAAGAGATACATAATTTAAGCAGGGTGAAGTTCTGGCACGGTTCCTACTGATTAAATTGTTTTTGTTGGTCTGAATGAAAATAATCTGTGTCTTTTAACTTTAAACCACGATCAAATGTGTAGTAAGACAGAGGATCTTCCATATGCTTTCACAATAACGGTCTTCATAGGTAAACAGCAAGAACTTCTTTAAAGGTTGGTACAATGTCAAAGGTCATGACAGAGATAACGTTTGCCATTAAATGCTCATAAAGTTCAACAAGGAAAATATTTGTTCTCATGCTTTTCCTTTTATAAGACTGAAGCAGAAAGACATAGCAGATATTCAATAGAGTAATTTGTGAATTTCTTCTATGTCTTCCTCGTTCAGTCTTCTTCACCCTTCAGAGTATCTATCTTTCTCAGATTGGTCATATGTGTTGGTATATGTGTCATATTGGTCAAAATCATATGTGGCCAAAATTTGTTCTTTCTGCCTTCCTTGAACCAATCAATTGTTGGATGCTGCTTTTTAAAATATCTTACTGATACTGCCATTCTGTCTTTCAGACCTAGTATTGCGCAACCCAATAACTCCTCACTACTATTATTATCAGATTGTTCCAGGAGATTCAACTAGAGGATTTGTTTTACACTTACTGGTTTCACTAATCCATCACCAGTCTGGACCGCAGGTTTCTCTTTTTATCTTTATATAACAACATTGAAAGGATAATTCTGGTTTATTATAACTTTATTTAGTCTTTATTGACAGCATACAGTCATGTTGGAGGATCCTGCAAAACCCAACATCAACTTATATACAATAACTTTTCTTTTACATTCAATTCTAAAGTTTTCAAAATAATCATTTTCTACTATGGCATGATAAGGTGAGGAAAATATTGTATTTATGATAAATAAACTATTGCTTCAAAAGTACTCCTACTGCATTGACTTACATTTACATTTACTCATTTAGCTGGCGCTTTTATCCAAAGTGACTTACAATTGCTATTCATGTCAGAGGTTGCACGCCTCTGGAGCAGCTAGAGGCCCCATCCACACTACTCCATTTTAGTTTACAAACGGAGAATTAAAACAAATACAATCTCCGTCCACACTAGCGTTTTAGCTGCGTTTTGGAGTTGATCTCTGTCTACATTAAAAACGACTGAAAACACTGATCTAGTGCGCGTTCAGGTGCACTGGGCATGCGTGTGCCAGTATAAACATGAAGCAGATGGTGTATTCCATACAGAAGATTTGGCGAAAGAATAAATAAATACAGACCATTTTTTTTTTTGCATGCACCAATAAGGAGCTGGGACTGTTACTGAATGTAACACGGGAGTGTGGCGGCGGAATATAGACTGGGAGTCGTCACAAAGGAACATGCACAGTACAAATGTGAAAAGTGTTATTTGCGCGGTACAGAATATTTTAATAAAAATATGATGTCAAAAACCCGGTCAGTAGCATCGTGTTTCTGCTTTGCAAGACCAAATCAGAAGTCGTCAGTTTTGGCCCGTCTTCACTAAAACGCCCTCCGGAGTTTTAGGTCTTCGTTTTCGTCGTTTTAGTCTGGACAGGAGGTGCAAACGTAGCAAAAGGTCTCCGTTTTAATTCAAAAACACAGTAGCGTGGATGGGGCCTAAGTGTCTTGTTCAGGGACACATTGGTGGACGTGTCACAGTGGGAAGTTGATTGAACCCGGGTCTCTCATACCAAAGGCATGCATCTTATCCACTGCCCCATCACCACCCCACAACTTCCACAAGTTCAATAAGAACTCCCAAACAGCAAGTATGTGAAGTCAGTTTCTCTCTGTCAATGTATTTTCACATTAAGCCGGCCGCTAACTTTAGCTATAATACATGTCAGCTAGCAGAGAGAAACAGACTTACCTGCGATTTGACAGTTCCAGGTGAACCGTAGGAATAGGTGCGGTCATGCCAGAGGCTTAGTGCAGATAATAAAACAATGCCAGGAATCTAAACTTCAAATGCAGAACTCCAGCCACAATCACACTGACTGCAGTAACCCTCTGGCATGAACTAGTGGAACCCATTGTTATATGCTAGGTGTGTAGACACGGAGCGGACCGTTGGTTCAGGAAAAGTGACATTCTCTTTTTAGTGTGCAGGTATAAATCACACTCTCCCTGCACCCTCCACCCCAAAATGGTGTCAGAGCTGAAACTGATAACTAGTCACTTAAAAAAAAACGACATCGTACAAAAACCTAACAGGAAGAAAAAAATCTGAAGATGGATGCAAAATATAAATAATAAAATAAGATAATTTTTTATTTATTTTATTTTTCAGTGGAACTTCTTTCAGTTTTAATCTAAATATTTTGTTGGTGAATCAATACCAACGTTTCCTTTTTCAATCTTAGGTTTTGGTTTAGAGTGAATACTGGTAGTCGATTAGCTTAGTTTAGCATTAAGGCTACTAAGGCTACTAGAACATGGGTGTCCAATACACACCTACTAAAACCTTCTCTCATTTGATTAATCGTACAAAAACGATAATTAGTGGTTTTTGCAGAAGCCAGCAGAGACTCAAAGAAGTCTGCTGTTTGTTAAGAAACAGTTCATCACACAACCCCACATTAAACATGCAAGATATATCCTGTAAACTAGTGAGCTTTAGAGTTTCTGGTATCCCGTTTTGTGAATAGACACTCGTCATTTATCTCCGTTCCCAGTCTTTATGCTACTTGCTCTAGCTTCATGTTCAGTATACAGATATGAGGCCGGTATCCGTGTTCCTATTTAAGTTATCAAGAAAACGAGTAACAGCATTTCCCAAAACACTGAGCTAAGGCATTAACTCACAGTAAAGAAAAATGGACATTAAACCAAAAGTTCAGTTGCAAATCTTACACAGATCTTTAATGTTCTTTTAATTACATACAGTTCTTGACAAGCAAGTTGCCCTTTTCACTTTTCTTTTTTTTCATCTCAACAGCAAAACAATCTTGTACAGACATACAAAAGCCTTCTTTTGTCTCCCGTCCCCTACATACTTTTTTCCATCAATTACACAATTCATTTGATTTTCACCATCTCTGAGCAAGATATCATATTAACTTATACAAAAAGTTAATAGAGGTTAATGTCTTGCATTGACAATCTATTGCAGTTCCAAAACACCTTTATCCATCTTTTCTCTTCAACCTTCAACAATATTCTCTTATTTTCAACCAGTCTTTTACATGTTTAACTGTCCTGTCTGTCAGGACATGTAAATACACCCTGCTGCCTCAACTGGTGCAAGCAGTGTTCACAACCAAAGCTCCATGCAAGATGCTACACTGAAAAGTGATGTTTCATTCTGAAAAGTCAGCTTTTCAAAAACCAACATGGCTCAGTTCAAAATTTTGTTTCAAAACAAAATTCCTCATCTCTTCTCAGACATGATTTTGACATTGAATAATTTGCTAACACACTTCATAGTGATGTCTTTGTTCTAGAGAGAAACTGAAATCTCATCTGTTGCTGGATTTAAATTAATGCCTCTGACTGCAGTAAATGCAGAAAATAAAATAGTGTTCTGATCCTAATATCCGTCATTAAAGGAATGTATAAAAAATAAGACGTCATCAGACCTTTACAGAGAAATATGGAACTTAGTGTAGTACATCTCACTGTTTTGGGGGGTTCACTTCCTTTCTGGCCTGCTAAGCATGCTCGAAGTTTCAAACAACTTCACCTAAAAACTAAAACAGTGCTGCTTTATGAGTCCTAAAAAAATACAATACATTTTATGATATAAAAATGTAAAACTTTCATTAGCCCCCCCCATAAGGTCTAAATAATGCTTAAATATCAAATTAATAGTAAACAGGATTGAATGCACCACCTCTATCTTCAAGAAATCAACAAACTCATGACAGATTCATGTGTGTTTGCTTCTTATGCTTCCCTTTGTAGAGCTGGTATGAAGCCGTGCACGTCTCTCCAGAATACTGTCTCTGTGGGGTGCACTTGGATGGAGGTGTAAGATAAATAGCTGCCGAAGAGGACAGTAACATAGAACACTGTTTTAATAATACGCACGCAGACACACATAAATACAAGTCCCACGCTCCTCCATAGTTTTGGTTTTAAACATTGATGTACAAAAAATATCTGTCCAGGAGTCCATTTTCTCCTTTCACCTCAGTTCACACCATAGTCTCTTTTCTCTTCCCTAAGGAACACAGAGACTTCTTTTCCTTTTTGGTTTTGTGTGATGTGAGTGAGGAGAGTGGCGACAATGAAGATGATGATGTCGTCAACGAAGACGTTGAGGAGGAGCAGGATGAAGGGGACGTCGTGGTGGGGCTGGAGGTTGTGCTGTTGCACGGCGAGCTGGGGGCAGACTGAGAGGCCGGCTGTGGGCAGTTCTCGTCTGCTTCCTCCATGTGTACGATGGCGGAGGCGGAGGAAGGGCGTCGCTTGGAGCGAGCGTCGCTTGCAGGCGGGGAGGGTGTGGAGGGTGTGGAGGGTGTGGAGGGCTGGCTGAGGGGCCTGTAGACGGAAATGGCGCTGCGGAGGCAGTTGAGCCACTGCTGCTTGTGGAAGACGTCATTGACCTGCAGCGTGTGGGACTGCGCCTGGCTTGGGTCATGGGAACGCACACGGAAAATATTTTTGGCTGTGGAGAAAGTGGAAAAAGTGTTTTAGAATTAGCAAATAGATATATCTGACAGAAGACAATCTATGTTGCTACATGAACTGCTATGAACATTTTGACGTTTTTGACACCGGCCTCACCTTTGTCTGCGTTGCTAAAAGCGCCTCTGAAGGAGCCGCCCATTCTGACATCTCCGTCCTGCAGGTCCTCCAACACAAGATCCTGCACCGGGATTGGTTGCCGGTAAACCTGGAAACAGTGGCGCTCGTTCCGGGTGACGGGACGGGTCAGGACCAGCAGCTCGGTGAACAGGAACACATGCAGCTTCTGTAAGGAAACAAAAAACAAACAAAAACATTGAAACCAGAGCACTGATATTTTACATAGCCACCAAAAAAAGTTGTCTGGAAGCTGTTTACAGTTATCAAAGTACATTCTCATTTGCTTAAATCATAGGATGGTTGGCTGTCAGTGAAGCAGGCAGTTACAGCCCGATTGCCTTATATGGTGTGTGAGGCTTGTGTTGATGAGTGAAGAAGCAGCCGAAGGAGCAGTGTGTTGATGAGAGGAAGGTGCGTGATTGTTTTCCTCACCGTGCCGCTTTTGTTTCGTAGCTCCCCGTGACACAGCAGGCTCTTGCACTGCTCGATGAGAGGGTCTCTCTGCCTGTCATCCAGATACTCCAGCTTGTCTATGTAGTACTGGCACTCAGACTCTCCCTTCTTCATGTTGATGTCAGACAGCACACCCTGGATGATGGTGATCTGAACACACAAGGAATCAAAATATTAGCTTCGGTCACCTTTTAAAGATCTCACCAATCAATCTCAAGATAATGCCACACTCTGGATTAAACAAATTGGTATCCACGACTTACCGCTTCATCCAGGCTGGCAGCGTCTGGGTGCTCCGAGGGAGTGTGTTTCAGAATCTCTTTGAGAAGCAGTGGGTACTTGACCAGTCGAGAGCGTGGGATGTCCAGGAAGCTCCACAGGTCCAGCTTCCTGCTGAAGGGCGACTCAAGGCAGCGCTGCAGGAAGTCCTGCACCCGTCGGTCCTGTTTCTTCTGGTCCAGCAGTGCCTTGGCTGCTAGCTGGTTGCTGCAGTAGTCTTTGTAGGCGTTAAGCCTAGGCAGCTGGAGGAGAGGCGGGACACTTTTACTAATGCCGCCTTCCTTACTGAAAACTCAGCTGACTTTTAACAGAATGAAGAGGTTGAGGTATTTTGTGACAGGACACTTACCCAGCTTACGACAATTTGTCCAATCTGGCCCACTGTCCCATCTGGCCCTGTGGCTTTGGAGAGCTGTGCCAGGAGGTCCTCATGCAGAGGGATGTAGGTATCCAGGTTGCCGAAGATGTGCGTGAGCTCTTCCTCGGACATAATGGAGAGCTTCAGCATTGGGTCATGGTACGCCTGTGCACGGGAGCAGAGCCAAAACAGTCAAATAACAACATCCCATCAGATGTTAAGAATAGCTATTGAACAGATTTAGGGTTACAAGAGAAAGACACAGGAATAATTCCTGTCTTTTTATAGTTCCTGGCTGGGCTATGTGGAAGGCCTGCCAGACTCTGAATTAATCTGTTTGCTTTATATGTACTCCCTCTGCCTCAGAGAATCAAAAGTACAAACCTTGCGTGCGAGCTGGAGGTCCTCGATCAGGTCCTGTTCTCCACGAGACAGCTCAAATATGGCCTGAGAAAAGGGAGGAAAGATACTTTTTTAGCAAACCACATGAATCAGGATGTCATTACATTATTGCAACCAGTTTCCAGTAGACAAAATCTAAAACTGCACTGGTGCCAAATGACTGAGGTCAACTTCGATATCTTTGGCTTCAATGACTGCTCTCTCCCTCTACTTCTGACAGTTGGCTAAGATGTCTGACATATGCAGGACAAGTGGGGGTGGGTAGGTAGGGCAGGAGAGCGCTAGTCTGTTGGCTTGTAAAGTATATGTGAGTTTACATAGACTAGGAAATGAGCCATGGGTGGCTTTTAGCCACATTTAGACTATTTGACACAAATACCACGGGGATGTGTGAAACTAGTCTGGTAGACAGCTAGAAGTGCCCACGGTCTAGATTTCTGACTTTGCACACTCATTTATCTATAACTTGTCTCAGTGCTGATTCTCACCTCCTGTCGCTTGATCTCTTTGGTGGAGAAAGCTCCTTTCTGGTGGACGTCTAGCGTCTCCGACCACAGTGTACTGTTCCTCCTTTTGGGCGGTGTAGGGGCCGCTGCCTTGCTGCAAGGCTTCTGGGGCACGACCGGCGACTTACCATCTCCCCGGAAGGAGGCCTGCAGATGTGAAAGAGGAAGCCCCAGATGTTAGATGTGTTGCAATTGGAAGCCAATTGTTTAATGCAACATACAGAACAACAACAACAAAGAGGTGTTATTTGCACTGAGGAACTCTTTTTGTGGGATGTCGCGGCAGCTTACCTGGATGGTCTGGCCGAAGCGCCGGACGGCCCCGTTCTTCACCGGAGAGATTAGGTTGGCTAGCGACGTCACCCTGCCGAGAGGACGGACACGCTTGTTGCTGGGTTCCTGAAGAAGCAGGAGAAAAATGGAAGGACAGATAAGTAAATTTTGTCATAGCTCATGTCAAAGAAAACTCTCAACTGTTCTTTCTGTGTGCAGCAGCACTGAACGAACCGATCAGTAATGCCAACTGTGAGATTTTCACAGAGACCTCAGCGGTAACTCCCTTATGACTTCCTTGTGATAAGTCGGGTCATAAATCCTCATTACTGACCCCAGTCCTTGCGAGGAGACAGGAGTAGCTGGAGCTGAGGTCGAGCTGCAGTCAGACTGGCGGACCAGCAGACAGACATACTGCGGAGGAGGAAGCAGCTCCAGCAGCTGTTGGCTCCATCATGTGAAGAGTTTTGAGCCAGGACAGCCCACTGAGCACAAAGACCCTTTATGACTCCTGATCTGGAGGGGAAGGGGTTCTGGAGGAATGCCAGGAATGCACGAGACCCTGCTCTCAGCTGTTCAACACCCCTCCCCGCACACACTCTGCTACTATCTGGCCCGGCAACAGCTACAACACCACTTGAGAATGGATCCGTACCATCACTCAAACAGCGTGAGATAAACGCTTCCTGATTGCTCCAGCTCTTTAACTCCCTTTCCCAGAGACAAAAAGCAACAGCGACAGCGTGGCAGTGTGTCAGGACTGTTAAGTTACACGGACCGCCGCTGTAAGTCAGCGATAGGCCCAACAGTCATAGAAAGACAGTGAATCTGCCCTCTCTCAAGTGTTTACACGGTGCAGCGTTGCAGGGGATGCAAGGTGGTGTTTATGACTGCGAGCTGAGACAGGCTCTTCAAGAGGCCTCGCGTGAGAACAGCACTACACCTAGGCCAGGTGACCCCCCTCCCCCAAGAGAGCTGCTCGGCCTTGTGCCAACAACAACAGGCTGCAGGAATCAAAGACCTGAAGATCTAAGGTAATGATTTCAGCCCACAGAGCCTCTTCAACAAAAAACACCATGGGACAGCCACAGCCATAATTAGCATTTCCTAAGTTTGCATTCCCCTAACATTTAGCATTTTAAGAACAAACACATTCGAACACTGCACCGTTAAAAGCTGCTAGTGTTTTCTCCTGACTCAGGCCAAATGGGATTTTGCCTTGGCTCAGCGAATCGGGGAAACAGAGCAGCCATTGAGGCTCCGGGCCCTACGGACACAGCTGTGGAACAGATCAGCTCAGTCTGGTGTGGCCTGTGAGCTGCGGTCAAGTCACGGTCCACTGTGGTCAGGGTCTCCACATTGGACCAGAACAGCCAGACGGCCTGGAGAACCCAGGAAGCCCTCTAGTGGCAGAGGTCAGCTAAAATATTCCACATTTCAACTGCTTTGACTGCGGTCTACATGCAAAGAGAATATTTTGACTTCTCTGTGGGGACTAGACATGCCAGACTCCAATTTGCGATCTTTTAGTAGACAAAGAAAATAAAGTCAAAAGCACAAGTTACAGGAGGGCGGGGGGTTCCAAAGTCAATATTGGAAACGTATGATGGCTACTGTGCCCTTCCTGTCCTTTGGGAACCGGCCCCAGAATAACACAGGGCCACTAGTCCCACTCTTTGTTTATCAGCTGTTAAGTGCAACAGTGCAGGCAGACGGGGAAAGTTGCTATTCCTAGCAGTTTGACCCACGAACTCCATGGAGGTACAGCAAGTCTGGCTCACTTCAGGAAACCAGACAGATCCGGGGTTTGTGCTGATGCTTTGACAACCATTATCAGTGGAACAATGAACCCAGACATACATACTGTACATGTGTGGTGTGCTCCTTAAACTCCTAACCTAAGATTACAACCACATAAACATCGGGAGTTTTTTCAGGGAACCCTAAAAGCTCCCTTCCTGCGTTTTCTCTTTGATGTAACCCTGTGAGTGCTGTGAGATCATACCCCAGATGTCCCTGCAATTACAGCACAGCCTGAGCTGATAGGAGCTGAGAACAGAACTGCCAGAGCACAAATGAAAGAGTCATGGTCATCAGTAAGACAGCATAGGAAACAACCCTGTGTCATTCTACAAGAGTGTCTCAATTGTGGATTTCTGTGAAATCAGGATTCGCTTCATGAATTGTCCTTCTGCTTTATCAAGTGGTTTACTGTCAATGAAACCACATCTTCCTGCGGTCTATTCTGAAAGAGAACTATGCATGCCTTAAAAGGGGAAGGAAGGAACTAAGTAGTGGCTTTTAGTAAAGTAAAGAGAGCACACCTGAATTTGCAGCTGAAGGAATCCTCTCAGGCTGCTGTGCTGAATTTGCATGAAAGATCACCTGGTTTCACTTAAAATGCCAGAGGCCAAAAGCAGTGTAATCCTAGACAGGGCTGAACTAAAAGGATGCAGTTGTTTATTGAGAATTTGCCCCCTGTTGCTTCGCTGTTTGTGCTACTTTGAGTTTACTGACTGTCCTGAACTCTCCCTATCCCACCAAGGCTGAGCTGCCTGCTAGGATGCATACTTAAGAACGGACAGGGAATACACAACACTGAGGGGGGTCAGTTCACTATTCACTACTTCATAGGTGCAGAGCAATTCAATGATTAACATTTCCAGGTTAGGCAGTATCTCAAGCATTGCTTTTAGTGCCCAGTCACAAAGTTCAAAGTCTGATCTTACGGGCACAAGGCAACTGAAAGACCAAACACAAGCAGTGTGTGCCCAAGTGAGATAAAAACAGGGTTAGGCGCTGATTCACTCACAGTCTGACAAAGATATGACTTCATATGCATGAGTTCCGGTCAAACACTTACTGAAAGAAACAGGTAACAGCTAAACAAAGTAAAATATCATCAAACACCGCCATCATGTGCATTCTCACCTCTGACTCTTTGTTGGCTTGGTTCTGGTAGTCTATCACTTGCAGAGTCCGTTTGATAGGCACCAAGCTACCCAGTTCATCGTAAGCCACCATAGCTTTCAGTCAAAACACTATATCCTTATTTTAATCCTGGCGAGTCAGCTCCAAGTAATCCACGTCAGAGAAAAAATAAGTTGATAAAAATCAAAGGTGGTGTGAGTAAAATACCCTAAAAAAATAAATACCCCTTCCCCCCGTGTTCTTTCCTCATGGGCTGGAGCTCTCTGAAAGCTCTCCTCACACACACTTTCTAAACTTTGGTCTGAGGTGGACGGAGGGAGAGAGGGCTTTATAGCAGGAGGAGAGACGGGGGGGAGGAGCTCTGCTCAGCCCGCATGGCTGCAGATGAGGCAGGCAGGTTTACATGGAAGTGAGGAGCAGCTGCCCGCAGGCTGGTGAAAAGAGTAGTGATTCTTTTTAAGATCACGGGTGAAGCTTACTGCCAAAAGCAGCTGACATATTCAACCCTGATGAGGCTAAATGAAAGTTGGAAGAAGACTAAACCCTATCTAAGGTTATATGAGATTTTCTTAGGAAACTGGGTTAAGCAGTAAAGTCTGACAGTTTTGTGCAAATTTTTATATTTGAGGGTCAAAAAAACTGATACTGTGAGAACTTTTCAGCAGATATTTGTTTTTGTTTTTTTTACATAAACACATAACAGAAACATTACTGGCAATCAGTCTTCACATCTGGTTACAAGAGTTGTAAACAGATCTGCTACCGACGCTTCTGTTGTTCAATTAGCTTTACTATCAAAGACATCAGCATGAGCAAATAAAAAAATGCTACTTTTTGAACAGTAAATTTACCTGGAAATTACTGTTGATGTTTACTATTAGAGCTGAAACAATTAACCTGACAAGTTTTATAATCATTTAAGTAATTTATCAAGCTAAAATGGTTGCTGTTTTATATCTTTCTAAACATTTTATTTATTTACTTGCATAAAGCATAAAACAATTTTAGATAATCAGGCTGAAATATAAATGATAATAAAGCAGCAATACACCAAAACTTTAGTTGTTAGTTAGACTAATTGCTGAGACTAATAACTGCAAGGAAAGTTCAGAAACCAGCCAAAACACGGCTTCAATACTAACTTCATTTTACTACATTGCTGTAATCACTAACGAGCGTTACAGTCTTGTTGACATAAAAGTCAAATGACATGGCACGTGCTCCAAATGAATTCTGTTTTGTACTTTTAATGAACAAACTACAAAGTAATATTTACATGGCTATTTCTTGTTAGCCCATTAATCAAAGCAGTCGTCGCTCCCTGCTGTCCTCTGAATCTCATCAGCTGAACTGGGGGAGGTGATCAATTAGAATATAAATGGGGGGGGGGGGGGCAGTGTGACACACTCAGCCAGATGCTAAACTGAAACTTGTATATTGAATGCCACTGGAGGGGGAGAGGAGGCGGAGGGGGTCCGGTGCGACTGCCATATGTTGATTGGTCTAATAGGGCAGAAAAGGGCAACATGTTTGCCAGTTTCACTAAAGACAAAGAAGCATTCTGAAACCGAAATCAAACCTGTTGCTCTTTTTCATGCATATTTGCACACCCACAGGCACGGACACATGGCTGAAGGACAACCACACCTGAAGCCCCATTTTCTACATGCCCATACAGCTGGCGCACAAATGCACAGCAAAAAGTGGAGGTGTTAAGTCTGATGGGGTAGCTCATGTTGAGGTGCTGCATGGCAGGGTGTCATAATGTGTGTCTATGTTTTGGGCAAATGGACAAGTCTGTTCATGGCTCTACTCCATCCCCCTGGGTCGACATGAAGGTGAGAAACAGGACACAGGCTTCATGCTGTTGCTTTGGGTGACAAAAGACAGATGCTGATTGGGGTGTATACACGTTGACACGTTTTTCTTTGGGTTTGTTGACAGAGCAGTGAGAGGGGCTCATCTGCTGCAGACCAACAGGACGCCAAGTCCCCAAAACAAAGTGGAGTGGCATCATGAATCAAGTTACTTTAGTCTCAGAACAAATTGTACAGATCACAGCAGAGCGAAAAAAACTATGCAGACTGAGGAGTCAGAGAGGCTCTAATAAAAATGGATCTGTTTGTCTGTGTGTGTTCTGCGCGTGCCTTCAGAAGACGCTGTATGCAGTCTTGCTGTTACTCACTCTGAAAGACCTCGGGGTTGAATCAGCTGTACGTCTAGCCCGGCCAGAGCACAAAAACTAGACACAACGTGGCTGGACCTGCCTGGCCTCTTCGCCTCTAGTCACACTAACATGCAGCTGGAGTACAGTTGGGATTTACGCTCCAAAAACACAAACGGCAGTCTGCGCTCAGAGTGGTAGGATGAGTCACGCAGTGAGAGGCGAAGGCTCACCGCTGTCTAACCTATGCCGTGCCAGGGACGGACTGAGCCTCAGGGGCCTGACTGGCTGAGCTCAACTTAACCTTCGCATCAACAGCAGTGAGTACAGGATAGGCAGAGCCTAATTACAGCTCTGGGGACGGCAATAAGCAGACAACTATGGACAAAGAAAGACTGCTGACTGACTTAAAAAACAAGAGACAGGGGAAATGCTGCTGCCCTCTGCTGATGGAGGGCAGCAGCAATAGAAAGGAGGGGTGCTGGAACATTTCTTCTTTCTGGGTAGCAACAACTGACCTATCAGATCAGTCACTTTTTAATTGAGCCACAAAATGATTATTGCTCCACCACAGGCTCCCAAGAAGAGCTTCAGTGCTCCTTGGAATACTGCTTTTAAAGTAAAAACGTTAGACAACTCTATTGAATATCAGTCACATAATTGTATCCAGACATGACTACAGATCACAGAAAGACCCACAATGCTTGCACGAGTGTCATCTCCCAGTGTGCAGGACGCTTGACTCACTTCTTACAGTCAGTCCCCTAATTCATTTTCTCACGAGTTTCATCATTTAATGCTATCAGATAGCACATGCAACTGCCAGTGTTATAATGTCCAGTGCACAAGCGTATGACAGCAAGACACTAAGATGAGCCTTAATTACTGGTCGCTCACAAGCTGTTTGAAAAGCATTTTGCTGGATGTTGTTTGATTTTTCCAATGCAATTGACATGAATAAAATAATACTGTAGCTTATTAAACAATAAGAATTAGACATGTGGCGGTACATGGTTATATTTTTCTTTTAAAACATTTTTACAGCCTAATCTGACATGAGCAAAATCTTAAAAGGGCTTCTCTCACAGTGATTTGTGCTTTATTAAACCGATATTATTTTTTCCCCATGAGATGGTTGGGTGATAAATGTTTCACAGTTATTTAAATTTATTTATACACGAAACCCACATGTTAAACTGTCGTCACATTTAGGTAATATTGATGCCCATTTCTGAAAGGGGCATCTGCATTTGTTATATTCCTCTAACTTGAATATTAAAGGAATATTGAAGTTCAGAACCACCTCCACAGAGGGTTTAGAAGTGTTTCTACACAAGGCCCCCAGTTAGGGTGTGATTGAGAGATCTTCTACTATCAATAAAGCTTTCTGTTCTGAGGGCAAGGAGCTATAAATACCTCCACGTTCTGTGGCTACAATTAAATAAAGATGAGGAGACAGAAGATATACACTGTGATCTAATCACATGACTCGCAGCCTGTAGAAACAATGAAAACCACAGTTTCAAACCAGACTAACATCTTTGAGTTATTCAACACAGCTTTCTTGTTCTCTTTATTGTTGTTTTGTCAATGTTCACACACCCAGAGCAGCCCTGGTTGCTACCAAACACAGCAAAGTAACAAAGACTCACACTGAAACTGCGGGCGCTTTGTAAACTGAACAAACTGATACAATGATAAAGCTTGAGCGGACAGATACAAATCTAAAGAAATAATTCGCCAAGCTATTATTAAGTAATTGGTAATGGTGGTATTGGCACAGACACATATAGATGTTCTGTATGTGTGGTACTGGGCGACAGAATGTAAATGTAAATGCTATCCTGTGTATTCTTTCAGCGTTAACATGCAGACTTTCAGTAAAATGAAAGCAGAAGAAGTTTCATTTTCAAGCTTTGAGATTGTCCAGGAATACAGGCTTAAGTTATGACGCACATCTTGTAATGAAACGTAAAACAACGTGGGCATCCTTTAAAGTGAAATTCTTATTGCAACAACATTCTTACTGGCAATAAAAGGCACTCAGGCATGATGTGAAGGCAGGCCCAGGCCTGTGGTAGGCAGGGTGACACCTTTATTCATCTACTTAAGTTAACTATTACCTCACAGCGAGCTGCACAGCCAGCAGACAGGTAGATAGTCTGAATACAGGAGGGATTAGGGAAGTTCCACAGTAAATTTGGGTGATATAATATGAGGCGTCATAAATTTGAGGTTTTTACAAACCCTTTACTTCATGGTAGCTATTACACTATAGGGTGAGAGAAGTCATGAAGAATAATGTGGCCCTTTTTCCTGTAGTCTAATGGTGGACATTTCAGCAAGAGATGGTAGCTCCTGGCCAATGGCTTTTGATCCAGTGCGTACCATTTTGTCCAGATGTTTCATGTCTTGTGCGGAGGTGTTTCCATACAACACAGTCATTTCCGAAGGTGAGGATGCTCTTCATCCCAGCATTATTAAACTGCATCACACCTTCCTGTGATATTGAAAGCTTTTCCGGATATCTTAAAAAGAAAGTACTTCTGTACTCTTGATTTCCTACTTTAAAGAAGAGCAGATAGTTACACCAAAGAATGTGTTGTACTCCACCTGATAAATTTCCTGGCCATTTATGAGTAAGGGTAGATTTCCACTATGACTTTTACGTAAGTCGCCCACTTCTTCTTTTAAAACTTCAAGAGGATGACTAACATGTGTGATCAATAAATGTACTATATTTGTGGTAACATTTTTTAAAATCTCAAAGGTGTTTTGTAAAAGGACCAATGTCTAAACTGACCACCTTTATCCACTTCATCCTACCCAGTTACTTAATTACCATAGCTAGGGGGACCGACCAAATACACTGACTGCTATCCCCTGAGCCAAAATGCTAGCATGTGGAGATAAGGTTGAACTGAAGTTAAGTGCTCTGCAAACACAATCAAACATGCAAAATCATTTGCGATGACACCCAAATGCAAAGCTTTACAATAATATTGAACAGCTTGAACTGCAAGCATTAGCCTTATCATTATTAGATTATTTTATATATATATACACACACACACACACACACAGTGGGTACGGAAAGTATTCAGACCCCTTTAAATTTTTCACTCTTTGTTTCATTGCAGCCATTTTCCAAAAATCAAAAAAGTTCATTTTATTTCTCAGTAATGTACACTCAGCACCCCATCTTGACAGAAAAAAAAGAAATGTAGAAATTTTTGCAAATTTATTAAAAAAGAAAAACTGAAATATCACATGGTCATAAGTATTCAGACCCTTTGCCGTGACACTCATATTTAACTCAGGTGCTGTCTATTTCTTCTGATCATCCTTGAGTTGGTTCTACACCTTCATTTGAGTCCAGCTGTGTTTGATTATACTGATTGGACTTGATTAGGAAAGCCACACACCTGTCTATATAAGACCTTACAGCTCACAGTGCATGTCAGAGCAAATGAGAATCATGAGGTCAAAGG
>NC_060165.1:3664879-3730306 GCF_021292245.1 Micropterus dolomieu | reverse complement strand
GATGGGTACCAATGATCTTCTGAGCAGTTTTAATCACCCGCTGCAGAGCCCTCCGGTCCTGAGCCGTGCACATCCCATGCCAGTTAGTGATGTTTCCATTTAGGAGGCTTTCTATTGTTCTTCCTGTAAAAGAAAATGGCACAATCATTTTACCGTCTTAAGTCTCCTTAAGAAATAAAGTCGTTTTTGAGGTTTTTCTTCACCAGCGTGGAGGTGTGAGATGACCATGTTAGGTTCTCTGTGATGATGAAACTGTTCACCTGCTCCACCTCAGCACCACTGATGTAGACAGGAGTGTGTGTCTTTTTCTCCTTTTTCCTAAAATCCATGATCCGCTCCTTGGTTCTGCTAATGGTGCAGGTAGTTCTCTGTCTGCAAGATTACGAATTTCCTCGCAATATGAAGTCTGTATCGTTGTTTGAAATCCGGCTGATGATGGAGGTGTCGTCCACAAACTTCAAAACAGAGTTTTCTCCATGTCAGGAGTTGCAATCTCTGGGTACATCCTCCCACAATCCAAAGACGTGCAGGTTAGGTGACTGGAGACTTGTCCAGGTGTACCCTGCCTCTGGCATCTAGCGAATGGCTCCAGCAACTCTCTAAGGGTAAGCAGTAATAAATAATGGATGGAGGGATACTGCCTAGTTTTCAGCCTCTTTTCAAAATAAAATGAAACAGAATCAAATGAGCATTTGTCAAAGGTATAGTTTGGACATTTTGGCAAAATACAAGTATTCGCTTTCTTGTTGCTGCTTCAGCCTTGTTGAGAAGATTGATACAACATTCATATCTGCACTTACAATACACTACAGCATTATGAGTCGATAAACAGCACATATTAGTCGATAAATTGTATTTTACAAACTCAGCTGAATATTTCTCTCTATATATGGTGAATTGTTGCTTAATATGAACCCCAGATCTCCAATTTGAACTTCTTCTTGTGAAGACACTGATAACTGGCAGGTGCATTTCTCAGTTTAAATGTTCACACTAAAGTCTGAGGATTAGATTATATTTTCCAAATGTAAATTTGTCCTTTTAGCACTATAAAACATAGACGCCAGTGAGATCCAGAGTACGGGGGAAAGCCCCATCTGATATCTCTAAACATCAGCAAATCACACTGGAACTACATCAGACTCCAAGAAAAACAAACTAAACTGAACTTTAATTTTTTTAGGGAGAACTATCCCTTCAACCAACCACAGTGATCTGTCTCTGGCGTGTAGCGGAGGTATCTGGGTCACAGCAGTAAACATAAATACAGCTGCTCAGAGCTGGTGAGAGCAGGATAACAGGAGCTGTGTCTCCAATTAGAGAGCATGATCCATGGCCACAAACACAGCTGGGTCAAACCATCACAAGTGTGTATGTGTGTGTGTGTGTGTGTGTGTGGGGGGGGTGTAAAAGAGAGAGAGAGAGAGATTGCACAGGTGTGACCTGAGTGATGAGCAGGTTCCTCGCTAATGAGGCCGAACTCCAATTTACCCCCCGCAGAGATTCACCTTCTGACAGAATGAGGCCCCGGTTAACACACACACACACACAAACACACACAAGGTGAGCTACAACAAAATAGACCCGCAACAACCATGTACCCCCTACCTGTCAGGCAGTGTGTGTGTGTGTGGAGATAAAGCTTTATGAATGTGAAGTTGTTGCAGTGCAGGGCAAAGGTACAGCAGTGCCACGCCCAGCCGTCCCAGCCATTCACAAAACCTGGTCAGATTCCTGGAACACCAGCATAATGTGGGGCAGCAAAGTGCTGAGTCAGCAGTGTGTGTGTGTGTGTGTGTGTGTGTGTGTGTGTGTGTGTGTGTTTGTGAGCGAGAAAGAAATGAGAGGCAAATAAATAAGAAGTATGTGTGTGTCTGAAAGGCAGAGAGTGAGAGAAGGCAGGTAGGAGCGCTGAGAAAACGCGTATGAGAAAGAAAGTGCATGGGTGTGTTTACGAAGGAGACTGTGTGTATGTCTGTGTCTGTGTGTGTGTGTGTGTGTGTGCAACCCTTTGCGGAAAGTTCAGGGCGGGACCCATCAGCATTTAAAGCGGCGACATTTTGGAATGAAATCAATTCTTTTCAGTGGATTCATTTGCAGGAGTAAATCCAAGTTAAATTTTGGTAAAATTGACAAATGAATGGTGCTGACCAATGGCAAAGCAACTTGACAATGCTGACCTCTGAGGAAACAAAGAGTTGAAAACAGGGGTCCTATTCATTTTTACGTTACCCTTTTCTGTCAGGTTATAGCCTCAAAAGAATGATTTGTAGATGGTTATGAGACAGGAGTTGATTGGACAAATACGTTTCTTGAACAAAGTGTGAACGTGCTAGGCGACAAGTAACCCACATGTGCAAAGTGGGAGGAGCTATTTCAAGTGTTCTGGTGCTGGAAGTAAAAGTCTCATTCATTTATTTATTTAAAGGTTCAGTGTGTAATATTAAGGAGGATCAACTGAAGGAAATGTAATATAAGATCCATAACTATGTATTCAGTGGTGTATAAAGACCTCACATAAAGAACTGTTATATTTTTATTACCTTAGAATAAACCATTTCTATTTACATAACCGCGGATCCTCTTACATGAACATGTTGCGCTGCCATGTTTCTACAGTAGCCCAAATGAACAAACGGCTTGTCAGAGTGCGTTTCATCACTACGTTAAATACGTACAGGAAGAACAAGTAAAGTTAGTATTAGTAGTAGTACTAGTAGTAGTAGTTGACTGATTTAGACCAGACCAGAAGAGACATTTGGACAAATGGATGACCACACGTTTTATTTAGCACAAGAGCCAACGTCCAACCTAAACAACAACATACTTCGTACTACCCTCCAAATATGACTCATATAAGCATATCCTAAAATAGTGCCCCTACTGGTGCCGTTTGTCTATGCCTCTCAAAACGGAACTTTTGAACTCTGTTTCCCGACCGGACCTACATTTTGGAAATCACCTGAACTACGTCACATGACATAAACACATGTCTAGCAGACTGACCGTGGGTTCACCGGTCGACATGCATACAATCACTGACTTAGGTTTAGGCACGCACCCCTGAAAAGGCTAGGGAGAGGGTAAGGGTCAACGAGGGGCTGTCAAGGCCTTTAATTCTAGTACAGTTATCTAGCTAGCTAATGCTATGAAGCTAATGTAGCTAGCACTAATGTAGCTAATGCTAACGTAGCTAATGCTACTACATAACTTAATTTTAAAAAATCTGTCTTGTTTCACATGAGAACAGAACGCTGGGAAACGTAAATATGAGTTGTAATTTTGTGTGGCTAAAACAACCTACATGGTCGTTTTTCTGTGGAGGGCAGGCTCCGTGACGGCCACCGCAGCTTCTCCTGCACGCTTGTACAGGGAGGGATGAGCGGGTGACTGATGGTGCATTCATGTGGAGTTGGAATAATCAGAATCTTTTTTCCTCCTTAAATGTTTATGGCAAAAAGAAAAAAGAAAATGTCAATGAGAGATAAAGAAGTTTACAGAACTTTGATTTGTGTAAAATCACGTATTGTATATACATATTTTGCAAACATGTAATTTGTAATATGGTTATAGCGGTTAGTTTGCTGTCCATGTAGAGTGAACTAGATGTCTGCGTGTTGTTTATACGCTCTGATAATGCTACTCCAACACATCATTGTAGTAGCGTCCATGTTGATTCGACATTCTGACTAATGAGCACATGAACATACACTGAAGTCGGAAGAACCAATTCACAACTCGTGAAATGGGATGATCCAAGGAGCATGTGAATGCACTGTGAGCAGCTGGTTGCCATTTGCAACCTTCATCAATAGATGCCACTAAAACTTACACACTGAACCTTTAAGTACAAGTACGAGTACGAGTCTTGGTTATTTCACAGGAACTACCACAAGTGTTTCCAAGTAATCAGTAAGCCTCTTTCCCATTACACTAAAAAACAGAATTAAAAACAGCTAGTTTAGCATTTTGCAGCCATGATCAAGTCTTATTACACAAAAAACAAGTGTTTCCTGGTAACAAGTTACAGCATTAAAAATATCATTTGTAAAGTCTTACCTTGAAACCAAAGGTAGTTTGGACCATAAGGGAGGATGAATTTCAACATTATATAATATGGTACTAAGCTGTTCGTATTAATGGTTAATAATTGATCTCTAACTGCTTTACAGTTATAATAAAGCAATTAGTTATGACTTATAAATCCATTATAAAAGGGTGCCATATGAGAACGTGCTACCTATTTTGTGCATATCATACATACAATTTAAGTCTTCACTGTAACCTGTTAGGAGGAAACTTTGGTCACAAGTTGAAAAAAAACTGAGAGAAAGTGCTGAGAGAACAATAAATCACACAAACTCCCAACACACACATCAACACTCACAAGAGAAACATTGGAAGGTGCCTACTGTGTCTGTGGTCCACTCAACACAAAGCTTCTTCAGTCTGTCTGTCCGCTTCCCTTCAACAGACAATGTCTGAGTCCGTCACGCAGCCACTGGAAACTAATGAGTGTGTATGTAAGTGTGTTGCACCATCATTCATACTGCAACGCCATTAAATGTGTTGTCACACCAGCTCTGTCTCAACAGGCAAGAAACAACCAGAACCACCTCCCACCGCTCTAATCTATCTATCTGCCTGCGCTTTTTCTGCACTTTTAGAAGAAACTGTGTTTTCAGAGAGTGTGTGTGTGACAGAGAGAGAGAGAGGGAGAGGGAAAGAGAGAGAGTGTGTGTGTGATAGAGAGAGAGAGAGCTCCACAGTAGTTGTTATTGCTCACAAACGTCACTGCTTCAGCCTCAAACCACAGAGCACTACATGAAAACACACACAAAACATAAAACTCATGCCTTTGGTTTTGATGTGTGTGTGTGTGTGTGTGTTTGACAGGTGCTAGCTCACAATAGGAAGTGAGTTAGAGATTAGGAATTCAGAGAGATGCCTTCGGTTTCGATGGCGGGAAACCACCAAGGGGCAATTTGCCTGAACACACACTCATCCATGCACAGACCACACAATATATTCTTCATGCGTCACAACTAACCCTTTGTGTGTGTGTGTGTGTGTGTGAGAGAGAGAGAGTCATACCATTCTCATGCTTATCATGAACCTTCACCTAATTCTGCATCAGTCCATCCTCGTCCTAAGTCACCTGATACCCTTATGGTCCCAGCTTTTTACCCATAATCCCAAGCTGTCATCCACAATATTTAACTCTCTGCCTCAATCACTTTCTCATGTGGGAAAAGTATTGATTTTTCATTGCAGTTGAAATCTCCCAAGAAAACACTCAAGACACCTCAACAAGTGACAAGTTATAGAGTCACAGCGAAATGGTAAATATTCACCATAACTATTATGTTGCCATTATTCCCTTCTATATGGTCCTTTAAAGTAACTTCATACTCACTGTAGCTAAAGATTTTCTTTGAATACTGTAACTTGAAAAAAGTGGAAAGCCACTAACTCAAGATCGAACAAATTATGCGTTAGTGTGAATTTGTTCGAACGCAACACATACAGTTGGTGTGTCTGTGTGTCTCCTATAGAGCACTTATCAAAACAAAGTACAAAGAGCTTCACAGAGACACACAGAGAAAGATTAAATGAAATACCACAGTGAATGATACACTATATGAGGGGCAAAATAAAAATAAGACATATTAGAAAATAATAAGAAAATAAAAAGCCAATAAAACAAACAGGCAGCTCGGATAAAATCAGTATACTTTCTGATAAAAGTGCATTTTTAGAAACTTAAAAGTAGGAAGGGTCATGTTACAAGAAACAAAACTAAATTTATTCGTTCATTCATTCATTTATTCATTCATATGCAGTCATGTCTTGAGTAAGACTTCTACAAATTACACTAATAAGGGAGACACAGCAATAAACTGGACTACATAGACTGTGTAAAAGAAGTGGACTCAACTGAAAAGACACTGTGAGAGGGTCAAAGTTCTTAGCATCGGCTCCACTTTTCAGATCCAGAGGTTGCTGCCTGCTTGGCTGCAGCAGCTATAGGCAAGTTAATGATATTATAGTCTAAAAGTGAGACTATACTTTTAAAGGGGGAAATAAAAAAATCTTCTTCTTTCACCCACAAATTAAAAGTTGAAATAAAAAAAAACAACAACAACCATTTGAATAAACTTTTTTCTGCTGCAGTCTTGTATGACCACATTCTTACGGTGGCTAATATTAGCTAACGTTAGCAAACTTCAGATGGATATAAATAACATTACTGTGTCAACTCACTGACTTTATGACTTTTCTATTCTTGCACTGTCACGCTACATTTTTACCATTTATATCGCTACAAATGTTTTTCAAATATTTTAATACAATATTTGCTAATGCATTAGCATGAAGCAGAAGACTAAAGGAGCTACCAGGGACACATGCGTCATTGTGTGATTCACCACTTAATGGATAACTTGACCAACAGACCAACAGAAATTAGGCATCTGAACCTGTGCCATTTTCTTACCACTTCCTTTGCTTTATCACCTCAGATCAAATAAAACACCTACTAAAACAAGAACTCATATGCAACACAATAGACCTCATTCTCCTCATTTCCTCCTTTCACTCTTCTCCCTCCATTTATCTCTCAACCTTTTTATCCTCCCATCCTGCTCGTGTGCCTGCCAGCATACATCACTGTCATGTGACTGCAGGGAAAAAATCCACACATATACACACACCCAGATGAAGCTGTAAAGGCAACGTAATGCGGTTAGGAGGCAAAGTTCACAGCGAGAGGGAGTGGCAGGGTAAATAAGGGCCAGAGAAACACACACATATACACCCCTAACCTAATTGTAACCCTAACCCTGAGACCATGTCTTAACCCTCAAACAACGTTTAAACTTGTGTGGGTCCAAAAATTTGGGCTGCTAAGACCCCACAAGTATGTGACATCCTGTTTTTTTGACCCCACAAAGTCAGCTAAACAAGGCGACACACACTCACATACACACAGCCTTTCACAACAGGTAGGATCACGCTGTTCGCCCACACACACACATTCTTCTCGTTCCACAGCCAGGTACACGATCATAGGGCACAAAGCAGTATTAACCACACACACACACACACACACACACACACACACCACACACACACACACACACAGCATCTTCAACTTGAATCCTAATGTGATCTTTGTGCTTGCAATCTGGATTTTCCAAGAATTGTAAAGATGATCACGAGATGTTCTTTGCAGATTCATCAGTTTTGCCCTTATTTAGGGACACACACACACACACACACACAAGGAGAGGGATTCAGACCTTTTTGCCGGTGGGTGCATCATTCCAGTCCTGCTTGCTTAATTGAAGGCCATAGGCATCTGCAGCATACATTAACTTCCAGTGAAGCCTGGTGGAGAGAGAGAGAGAGAGAGAGAGAGAGAGAGACCAGATGGTTACATAAGAAGTCCCTGTGAGATGGACAGCATCTCTTTCCAGCCTGCCCTCAGTGATCAGCAGCCTGCCAGCCAGCCTCACAGTCCCAGAGGAGAAAAGTAATAAGGGGAGAGACGTTACATAAATGCCATTCAGCATTCAAGTAAACACACACGAGGCGACAAACGAAGCCACGAATAACGCACACACGCCTGCTGTAAACACGTTAACAGAATAATCCATCTCTACTCAGATCTCTATTCCCACAATGGTCTCTCTAACACGATCCGTCTCTGTTTACGGGAATAGGATCATCACCTCTGACCTCTCCTCACTGCTGCTGTTTATGGTGCTCAGAAAGGCACCGATGCTAGCTGTGCAGGATAAGTGCACGCTGAAGATGGCAATGCGACGAGATAAAGCATTACTCAGAGCACAGTATGGTGTTCACGGTGAACTTTGAACAGCTTGGAGGGCATAGGGATGTCACTTAGACAGTTAGGTCTTTCCAGTACTTTGGTCCAGGGCAAACATACTGAACAACAACAAGAAATTTGGATGTGTGTATTTTTAGGTACCCTCCAGACCTTTCCTCTAGTGACACAATCAGGGCAAAATATTATTCACAATTTTGCACAGATGATGAAATATCAGAATATCAACTATGTACACGCAACATATCACATTCACAAGGGGATAAACCGATCTGGTTTTGCAATACCTTTGCGTAACATACTCAAATGAAGATTGTGAGGCAAGAGGGCAGTAGTATTAGGGCTGCAAGTCAGCATTATGTTTATTATCAATTGATCCAATTTTTTTTTTTTTCGAATTGTTTGGTGCCTAAAATGAATTGAAAATGACACTTGACAAAGCTTCTATAGACCAACAGAATGGCTGCATGCAAAATCGGCACAGTGCCCCTATATGTATGGAGGTGTGGGGTCGTGGTCTGATATTATTTAAAATCATATCTTGAAGGCAGAATCTCTCAAATTGCCTATATGCGACATGAGGGAACACGTGTCCTCTGACTATATAGTCACATCACTCACATCGCAACTAAGGGTTGCGCTTTGGTCCTGCAGATCCCTGAGATTTGTCTGATTGAGGAGCAGCAGCAGACACACAAAGCTAACCAGAAGGACAGGAACAGCACGTTAACACAGGACAATGGGCCCCTGTGTCTTTACGTGTGGATATATTTGGCACAACAAACATGTCCAGCTCATCTTCTCTGGATTCTTTTCATCTCTGTCCCCTCTGGCTCAACATTTTTTTCATACCTGCCTAATGCTCCTGTTCCTCCCTTGTGCTGCATGATGTTCCCAAAGCACCTGCAGGAGTGTCACAAGGGAGTTTACAGGCACATATACATTCCGTTACTGACAGCTGCTGTGGTTCTCTTGAGTGCAACACTGATGCAGCCTGATTCATGGACTGGTAATGCCCTTAATTCCATATCCCAATCAACACATCTAGCACACTTCATTGTTATACAGTGCCTGGTTCTGTTAAGTGACAACCTGACGATGGTATAAATTCCATTTAACCAAGCTCAGTTCTCAGTGCAGATGCAGAAACATCGCCCCCTTGTGGACGAAGCGGGAGGATTACACTCTGCTAACAATGGCAACTGAGGGTTCATGGCCAAATGCCAACATAATGGTGACCTGCTGAGTAATCTGTGGGAAGACCTCAAAGGCCCAAGGAGTGTTTTGTATGCAGTTCCCCTAAGCAGTGCAATCTAAGCAGCTGGGCTCAGGGGAATTGCAGTAAGCACTGTTTGAGCTTCTGTATAACGCAATACAGTGTGTGTGTTCACAGGCCAGTCACAACCCTGGCACACACGCCTGGCAGAAACCCACGGAGAGAACATGCAAACTCCACACAGAAAAACCCGGGCTGAGCGAGATCTGAACCCGGGCACCTTATTGTTTTGAGGCACCAGTGTTGTCCACTGGGCCACCATGCTGCCCATTGAAAGAGCTGACAAACAGGGTTTGAGGGGGGAGTGATGTGAGAACTGAGAAACGGGAGAGAAAGGGGTTATACAGGTTTATATACTTATGTGCAGGTGATTGGATTAGAGAGGCACAGGTGGATGGAATGAGTGAAGCACGGGTGTTTGGATTGGAAGAATTGAATGAGGCGTAGGTGGTTGAATTAGTGAGAGAGAGAGGCGTGATCCTGTTATGGGTAAAAGATGAAAGATACATTTGTTACAGATTAATAACTCCCCACTGTGAAACTCTTGCTCCAGTCCATGTTACTAAGCTGGTAAGGGGAACAGGTACAGCTGAACCAAAGTCGTGTTTACCAGCTCTTCAGGGCCCGCCCTTCACTGCTTCTGACTGGCTAGTAGTCCTTAACTAGGAACTGCGCATGTGCAACTCCTAACAAAGATCTTGTAGAGGTGAGATGTATCACTCCATAGCTAAAACGAAGCGTTCAACACACAGGTTGAAAAGAGGAGCTGCAGCAATGTATAGTCTGACAAAAATATGGTGTTTTTTGAAAATTAAACCATGTAAACCTGTTCTGGTGCAACCCCTAAATAAGATTATGAACCTGCAAATTTGCATAAAATGACCACTTTAAACCAGTATCAATCACTCAGTAAGGTACTGACAGATTGGATTTAAATTAGAGCCCGACTAATTTCTCGACCGGCCAATATTATTGGCCAATATGAGCGAATTGCATTTAATCGGCATTGGCTGTTTAAAACAGCAGATATATGACTATTAAAAAATAAACAGACAAGAGTCAGATCCTTCACTCATGTCATCGGTGTTGCATAGTTTGCCCACAGCTGCAGCTCCCACAAAAAACACAAAACCACAAAAACCACAGAAAAAAACAATCAGCTGACCACAATCTACCGGAGTGAAGCCAGCACTCTGCATGTAGAAACACGCACAGTGCTGTGTTAGCAGTGAGTCGGTCTTTTGTCACGTTAATTACATAACTTAAATAATTATAATAAAACAGCCCCAATCACTTCTCCTCTCCTGAAAACATTCATGACTTGGTAACCCTCCCGTTTTTTGCTGCACTCTCGGGGCTTCCTAGCAGTGTAATGTTACAGTAGCTGGGTGTTGAAAGCTGCTGACAGTAACTGGAGATTTAATCTGAAACTTTAAAGTGTGGCAGTTCTAGTGAACGGTCCTCAATTGTCCCTAGTTCATCACTTCTAAATATTCTCTAAAATCACGTAACGTTACAGCAGCTAACGCTGCCTGTTGCTAAATTAGCCACAAAGCTAATGCCGTGTTTATCTGTGGAGGAGCCCTAACGTTAATGAGCTGCCAGCCGCCTGTCTGCAGTTAGTTGGCATGTCTGAAATGATTAAACCAGAGCAGACATGTAAATAAACGTGAACTGAAAAAGAAAATAACGCGGCTTCCTGTAGCTCCTCTTTGTGTGAGAGCCGTAACGGCTCTGATTATAGTTATAACGTTAGTCAAGTGAAATCTCAAAGCTGCAGGTCCTCGGTGTAGACAGTTTTAGATGCATTGAACAGCAGCTCACTGTAATGTAGACGCATGATTTATACCGATGGTGGTTAAGAAATAGTTTCTTGTAGCTTGGTTAGAATTAATTAAAGAGTGTTGGTAAAGGGATGAACTAGATGTGAATATGCTACATTTGAAGTAAAGTGAAATACACATGCTTATTCTCTCTCACTCTCTCTGTTTACAGACGGCTGAAAAAGTTGCACCTTCCAGCAACAAATATTTATTGATGTGCAATTGTTTACATATTCACTTTTTGAGACAGTAATCTATATTATTAACATAATTCATTTAGATAAAGGTTTTTTAGCCCACATACAGTACATACCAGCTTTCAATATCGGCCTGTTCTAAGTGTAGTTAGTTAGTAAAGGGGTCTACTATCCAAATCATTCTCTATATCTAAATATCAGCTCATAAATCGGTTCTTTTTCACTTTAATATCAGCATCGGTCCCCAAAACCCCGTATCGGTCGGGCTCTAATTTAAATAGCAATGTAAAGACAACCATCTCTGCTCTCTGCCCACTGCTGACTGCTAGTGTCCCACACAGAGGGGACAAACCTGCCTTGGATGCAGAGCGACACAGGGGTAGCATTGTTCCCATTGCCCTTAGACTCAGAGATATATATGCACCATGTTTGACAGACGAGGACCTCAGCCAGAAGAGAGAGGGACCTGTCACAGCTCAAGTGACTCTAAAGCATTAATGCAGTGTAACAACTGTAGTATAAACATGACCGCTGCCAGGAGGGCAATGTTAGCATCCCACTGGCTGGAGGGAAACGTCAATCAACACCAATGCCAAATAAGGTACCACAGCTTCCTTAATGATGTAACCGCAGCACTATGACAAAGCTCCTTTCCTGCCAACCACCTCAGCAGTGTGTGTGTGTGTGTGTCTCTGGCCGCTGGTTTTGCTGCATCCAGAGCACCGTACATCGTGTTCCTGAGCGGCATCTGACAGTAGCCCTGCGTGCTGCCAAAGAATGTGCTTCCTGGCATTCGCCCAAACCTCTGACTGCACTACACACACACACACACACACACACACACACACAACCTTTCCCACTATCAAACACACACTAGCATCTTCCTGATGTCCCTGCCTTTTCACCTTTGAGTTGGCAAAACAATAAGAGCGGCTTGGTATGCGATTCACACACTCACACAAAAACAATCTTTTCTCAGAAACTCATCTGTTTTCTGTTATTCCCCACTCATGATGTCCAGTATGTTTCCTTATTTGTTTTGTATTTGGTTTCTGGATGTACTAACTTTCCCTAAACTTGCATCAATAACTTCTATTTCCATAATGGATTTCCTACATTTCCCAGAATGCATTTCAAAGCTTTTGCTAATTCTTCTGAGGGACGAATGGTGTGTTCCATCTGACATGGGAAGTCGGAATTTCTGTGTTCCAAATCCGAAATTTCAACAGGAACATCCCATTAAGTAGGATTTCCGACTCAGAAAGTGGTGCAAACCTCACCAATCTAAAAATCCAAGATGGCTGCTACCGGAATCAAGAGTAGCGGAAGCTGTAGAAATGGTGCGTTCCATTTACCTCCGAAGTCGGAGGTCAGAGCTGGGAATGACGTGCTGTAGAGCAATGTTTTAACAATTAGATCTCTATATTGCTTGTGCCTTGTGTTCCAACAGCACGTATGCAAAAACAAACATGGACGCCATGAACAGGAGGCAAACGTGATAAACATCACTGTCACATATAAACACGAGGGGGCAGTGATGTGCTGTGAAAGAAACTAATATGTAAAACTGTGGCTCTTGTTTGAAAGTGGCAAGGGGAAATCAGCATGGTCAGGAAAGTTGAATATATTTACAACCTGTGGAGTTTTCACTGGTTCTGTCCAATAAAAACTGGACATGGTATCTTTGAAGAGCAGCTTAAAAGACGCTGAATCTTGTTTTTGCTGACCTTCACTAGTTTAATGTCTCACCTTGCAGCAGTAATGTAGTGTACTTCAGGGTGTGTCAGTACACTGTTGGGTATGGTGAAACAGACTGGAAACTTTCAATAGACCAGCATTGACTGACAGGTCAACTTATCACCCAGCCATGGTGGTCCATCCAGTCTCCAACCAACTGACTGAATTTGTGTTTTCTGGCAATGACATTTTTATGCTATCAAACTCCACTAAAGCTACAAAATAATTTGAATGATTTGGTGATTATCTACAGGAATAGCTGTGCAGTATACTACTGAGTAATGAGTAATATATGAATTAGAAAAATAAAAGTCCCACTCAAAGGGGATTTTCTTGACTAAATGTCTAAGTTAAGGATTAAGATGCAGATAAAGATTGAGACTATTTCCAATAAACTGTCACACCATACTTTGATCTTGTGGTCAGTTGACATCCAGTCCCCGTCTTTGTTTGTCCTTTCGGTCTCATCCATGCAAGGTCTGCCATTTTCATAATGACATCAGAGGAGGATGAATGAATATATGGTTGTGTGTGTACAACTTTCAGGGTGGAAACCCCAGGGTAGGCAGTTACCCCACTGACACACAGTAAAACCAACTGCAACTGTTGAGTCATAATACAACAGATGAACTCTGACACTCATTAGAGTACAGCAGTATGATCGCCTGTTTGTGGTACTCTCACTGCTAGGAGAGAGGAGCGGTTTACCAGATAAAAAGCGAGTTTTGTCCTCACTTGATCTTGCAGATCCTAACCCAGCAATTTCTCGACCTTTCAGGACTCTTCGCAGGGTCATTTCATTTGCAGGAGGACTAAATAGGCAGATCTGTACAAAGATTAGTACAAATATTTCTAATAGAAAAATTGTTGTTTAAAAGTTTAGCATTTCTATGCATTTCTATTTCTGGTACTCCCTAAATAATTGTGAATAACAATTATACAAAAGTATGTCATACTAAAATTCACCAAACAACTTTCCAGTTGCTGGTCCTGACAACCTTTGGGATCTAAATGAGAAGACAACAAGCCAGAAATGGCTGAGAAAAGGGCAAGAAATGTTGCCATAACCTCAAGGATGTCCCAAATCCTAACTTTAATGACAAGCTGAAGCTTTTGACTAAGCTTGTTGGGGTCTGTACACAGACTCCAGGGTAAAAAAGATCGTGTACTGCAACATATTTTGTTCTTAATTTACACAAGCAAAGGAAATAGCAGAAGGTTTGCAGTAGGCAGACCGGAAGAGCCTAAATTTCCGTTTTCCAAGCTAAAGTTTCGCAGTGAGTAGTAAGTTAGTCAGATTAAAGGAAGCAGGAAGAGATTTTTCTTTTGATAATTTTTCATATTTAGTGGTTAAGACTGATACTCAGCAGCATCAGTAGAGTGAAAACATGAGTCAACCTTGGTCGGACATTCAAAAGATGGAGAGAACGTTTTGAAAGTCTTCGCAACCGATCTAGAATTTGCCCTCTTCCTCCTAGACAGGTACGTAATATATCAATTTGTTTATGAAATACATTGCCAGGGTGGCATGGTGGTGTAGTGGTTAGCGCTGTCGCCTCATAGCAAGACGGTTGTGGGTTCAAACCCCCAGTTGCCCCAGCCTTTCTGTTTGGAGTTTGCATGTTCTCCCTGTGTCTGTGTGGGTTCTCTCCGGGTGCTCTGGCTTCCTCCCGCCGTCCAAAGACATGCAGGCAAGGTTAATTGGCGTCTCTAAAATTGCCCTTTGGTGTGAATGTGATTAGTTGTTTGTCTATAGCCATGTTTCCATCCAACTGTCATACAAATTTTAAGCATACTTTTGAAATGTCGCATAAAAGAAATTGCGAAATATGTGCATTTCCATTAGCTGGTTTAGAGCGAATAAACCAGGCTATGGCAAGCGCCATTACATCAGTAGTTGACGTTACACATGGCTGTAATAAACAAGACGTTTGGGTTCCAAACCAGAAACAAAACTAGTCGCATGAACCTGATGGCCACTGATCTTAGAAAAATGGAGAGAGGTCCTCAGAAATGTGTTTCAAGCAGGCTTGTCTCTGCACGTTATGGGAATCTGGTGTTATGCAAGTTTTGCACGCCTCCCGAGAATTGCATGCACCTCCAAATAATGCTTTTAAATGCTATAATATCCTTTGTGGGGTTCATCAATGGGGATAAATTATTCTAAGTATATAGCCTATACTATGAACGTTTAGAGTCATTAATATTTTATTACACTCAGTAGAAGTAGCATTCAGCAAAAATATGCGGTGATAACCCCATTTGATCAGCGTGCAGAGCAAAGTATCTGAAAAGGACCTTTAAGAGGTGAATGCATAATTCAGCAGAACAGATGATGAAGGCTACCTGCTGAGATTTGTATCCACCTCTTTTCTCAGCACAAATGAGCTTCACCAGCCACGAGGTACGTGAAATTATGCCGTTTCCATCGACCTTTTCTAATGCAATACTTCAAAATGCACATTAAAAAACGTTGACGGAAACACAGCTATTGTGTGGCCCTGCGATGAACTGGCGACCTGTCTACAGTGTACCCCGCCTTTTGCCCGATGTCAGCTGGGATTGGCTCCAGCCCCCTGTATGCAGGATAAGCGGTTTACGATGGATAGAAATACATTGCCAAATGTGGAATGGAGGTATTTGTACATACAACTGGCTTACAAAAACAACATTTTATGTTGGCTTTGCTACCGAACCATAGCTTCCTGTTGGCTTATTATTATTATATAGACACAACATAACAAAAATCCCTATTACCGAGCAGCCTAATCTAGTTCTAATCTTAGTTGTAGGCTTACATGTACCGGGACGGTAAGAAAACAAAGTTTACTTTGTTTCACCATCCTCATTAATCTTACAAAGCAACAAATAGATACATAAACTCATTGCTATGCACAATGCAAACAGCTGTGTTTAAAAAAAGAAAAATCGTTAAGATAAGTTGCATCTTTCTTTTCCTCGCTTCCAGAACAAAAGAACAAGTTAGCCAGATCAATATCTTTAAGATACCAGGAAGTTGAAACACTACAGCTTTTTTCCACAGAGGTCACTAGAATCAACGCACGCTTTTGGAGTATTTGTTCTGCACTTGGCATTTCCTCAGAGCTCTGACTGGACTTGTGCTGAATCAGCATGAAGCTCTGGTAGCAAAAGCAGACACGTCCAGCTGACAGAAACGAGTAAACAGATCTTTATTTCCCAGATTATTATCGTGAAGACAGTACGCACCTCCTGCTTTCCCACATACCATGATTAAGTTTTTTCAAACATAGAATCAACTCAAGAAAGGCAGTGGTGATATGACGTGCTGAGGCACCCGGCTAGTATGTTTTTTTTCTTTTCTTAAACACCAACCACTTCCCTTGCTTGAGAAGTTGTCACAAATTTTTGCAGCATTTTGCAGCGCATTCCTCCTTTTAAAGCGCGCCCTCTGAGCTCTAACTTCTCCTGTTTTTATTTTATCCTGTGCTGTCTTCTCCACTCTGCTCCACCACTGACTGAACGTTGTATCGATGTGTGTATTTGCATGTGACCAATCGCGTGTGAATACAGACAGAGATCATACCATCAGATTAAAAGCAGGCAGGTGGTGGACGGACTGAGGGACTTTATCTGCCTTGTGATGTTTTCTCTTTGATTTACTCATATCATTTAGCTTTTTAGCACTGCCCTGACACTCCAGGTCAATCAGTTTGCCAGGCCACCAGGAATTGTCCCGGTTCTCCCGATGGTCAGTCCGCAGTTTGGGTACAGTATTCCTTTGGATCTCTGCTGTAAATGCCGCAGTTGATGATAGAAGTCGACCAGACATTAAACCATGCATTATTAGGGTTATTATTATTACTAACGCTCTACAAAGTGAGGAGTATTTTTATTCTTTATCTGCTTTATAGGAAGCTTCCTAACTTCATCATCTTCATTCACCTTTCAAGGGGAAGCTTCAGATATAGTTATAACAGTGGAAATATTCCTGGAGTACTCAAATACAAGTTCAAAAGTCTAATCAGTATTGTTTAATCACCTGTCAACTTTGGTGTAATTTTGTTATTGTATGAGCTAGGACAAAAATGTCATCACTGGAAGGTGCTGTATCTGCTCGTTCTAAGCTAGATAAATCATGCAAAGGATGTAATATATGCAAAACTTAAGCTCTTTCACTTCCAGGAGGTACTGAATTGATGTACTTACCAAGTTCAAGAAGATTAGAAAGCTACTCCATTACAGTAATGACAATATTTTAAATTCATCTCAAGAACATATGCTTTATATGGCAACTTCTTTCTTGTTGCAGCTCATTAAAAAGTGTAGCATTATACTACTTTACACAGTGAGATCTCCTCTGCAGGAGAATGTTCCCATTAGTGGAATAACCTTCCTCTGGGTAAATGATGTTGAATAAAATGCAAAATACTGCACCTTTGAGCAGTGACTGGAATTCTTGAGATAATTTATAGACACATGAAAAAAGAACTAAACCCCTGCTTCAAACCGATCTATGAGGAAGCGTCCTCCAAACACACGTGTGCACTTTGGCCTCGAAGCCATGCTCCCATCTCTCCCAGTCACACCAGCCTGAGAGGCGCAGAAAAACACTCCAGCAGCAGCCAAGACACTTTGATCTTTAAATAACAGCCTGAAAAACCAGGCAGATAAAACAACCTACGGGATCTCAGAGTACTCACAGCTGTGTTTTTACCCAGCATGCTGCACACGGCGGAGAAAGCAGAGGGAATAAATACTCCATCAGCTAGCGATGTTCTCCCTGGTTTTGACAACACAGTAGCGCTGGCTCTGCCTCGTGTGATCATGAATGAAAAAAGGAACATGACTCACCAATAGCAGTCCCACTCACAGACCACAAACACAAGAGTTCTTAGTAACCCAAAGTGCATGTATGTGTATGTGTATGCAGTGTTCCTTTGAAGCGTGGCCTTCACCTTTTTGACTGGATGAATCATAGCAGCGAGGCAGAGGAAGACGATGGATCTGCGGTCACGGTCTGACCTTAGCTTGTACACATACACACTTAAATGAAATATTTAAAGATGAACAGATATATGGAGAGAATAGAGAAGCAGAAGAGGAGATAAAATAATTACCTGTGCTGTTCTGGCTGATTCAATTTACTTCAAACTCCACAGATAAAAAAGAGCCTCAGTTACAAAGTGAAATCAAGTTTGTGAAAGAAATATCAGTCAACCTCATCAACGCGATCTGAACTGAGATGGAGGAAAGTCCCAAACGCAGTCATTGTTTTCTCAGAATAACTACTGAGAGCATCATCAAAAACCACGCTACAAAAAGAGTCATAGCGGCAGATCTGATCCGGTTCACGCAGGCCTTTGGGCCCAGGAGAACCAATAAGGAGCTGCCAGGGCGGAGTCTCAGTGAGATGTCATAAACAGGCAGGTTACAGGGCAGCTCAGAGTTACATTCCTGGTTCTCCTATCAATACATTTGGGTCTGAAGCTCAAAAACCAATGCCAAGGAAGGTGAACAGGAACCTTGTGGTGTGTATTGCTGTTCTCCCTCTAACAGAATGCTGACACTGACAGCAGAGAGATGACAGGAAATCAGGGGAATGACCATCATCAAAGGTCCCCGGACAAAAAATCAAGGGACATCAGAGATGGCAACCCCTAGGTCACCAGGGGTGCTTCATGTACTCATGAACAAAACTTGACACACAGACACACGGAGCACATCTGTCTATTACAGAATGAAAAGGGCCATCCAGGTATGTTTAAGCACATTAACTACAAAAACCTGTGGATACTTCAGAGTCCAGATGGGGGTGGGGCAGGACCGTTTTTTATGTGATTGGCTATGTAAATCAGTCACACACATAATGAATTGGTTGAAACACAGACCTAACCTCTAGCCCGCTAATTTGTGCTTCAAAAATTATGGATAAAAAGAACACAGCAAAATGCAGAGGTGAGAAAAGAAAAAAACAAGTCGCTCAAGGCAGGTGCAGCAAAGTGCCTCAAACAGACTAACCACAAGTCAGATCTGTTTCTAGGTTAATGAAACAAAAACTACTGATATGTTGGCCCTGTAATTCTCAACCTGCGGTAGCCGCTGTTACATGATTTGAAATGAGTTAAAATGATTCTGTTGCTACAAAGACTGTTGCCTACCGCACCTAATGGTGAACTCAACCCTGACCAGTACTATACTATTAAAGGTACATTAACATACTAAAATCATGTGCTAATTTTAAATACTACCATTTTAATAATTTACTGATTATGTTTTGTGTTATGTTTTAGTTGTATACTAACATAACATCCTCTGATTACATCACTATGACATCATCACAGTTATTTTTTCAAATCTCAAGAAGCTCCTCCAGAGCCACATTAAATACACGTTATCACATGCTGAGCAGTAACGCTCATGACTAGTAAAAATAACTTTATGTGTAAAATCAGTTATGTACCCCCTCAAATATCGTTTTTAAGAATGAAAGAATTGTAACTAAGAACATTTTACTGTTCAAAAATATACTCTTGGGTGAAAAAACTACTTGTAATAGTGACACCCCGCACACATTTTTCCAATTCTATACTGACATTTGTTGTTATTTTATTTTTACCTACCTACCTAACACTGATACTATCTCAAGCAAGTTTCAAATCTCTCTAGTATGCTCAAAACAACAGCAATGAATGTCAGCCTGGAAGGCTGAAAACCAAAAAGGTCAGCAGTAAAGTGAAGTAGTCGCAATTTATTATTTAAGGGCTAAATATGCACAGCCACTATTATGGTGCCTTATATTACAGCCTCTATACTTGTATTTGTATGCAGTGAACCTAAACACACACACCCACACACACGCACAAATTCAAATTAAAGGGACTAATGCCCTTTAAAGTTCATAAAATGCCACTTAAATAAAAAATAATGGTGCAAAACCATAGCCATTAGGAGTGGGTGTTCCTTTTATACACACGATTTTTTTCTATGGTCAAGTTCCAGGCTGCCCAGACGTTTTGAGGGGGAACAGCAGGTGTACAGCCTGAAGCAGCAGAAAACACTGGTACCATGTATGCTGTATCAACGGTTGCTAAGGGTGTGCTCAGCATCCTAACTGAATGACACTTTCAACCAAAAGCCACATCATAACTGACCTAACAGTCCACGTCAAAGGGGGTCATATCATGATCACTTTATGACTCAGGGAGGGTCTGATTAGTCTACATTGACAGGAAGTGAGATGTAGAAAAAAAGAGATGAGCTGACAGTAAATGATCTGAGGTTTTTCAGTTCTCTGTTCTTGATGCACATCTCCAACTGGACTCCATTTTTCTTTCTCCTCCTCCTTCCGCTTCAAAGACCCTTTAACAAATCCCTGACTCCTAGCCCCTCTTCAAGACCGTGTTCTTCTCTGCAATAGTTTTAATTTAAAAAAGTCTCCAAAATATCTCCATATTTATATATACACACAGGAAGTAAGTTGTTTTCTACAACTCTCTTCTTGTCGGTGTAAAGTATCAGACTCATCAGTGATCATGATATGACCCCCTTTGAAGTTGACTGTTGTGAAGGTTATGATGCAGCTTTTATATATATATATATCTTTACTGAGTACTCAGTATACTGTATATATACAGTATCTCACCAAAGTGAGTACACCCCTCACATGTATGAGTGGACTACATGAGTGCTGTCGGCATTGGGGAGCTCCAGTTCATTGAGGGAACCATGAATGCCAACATGTACTGTGACATACTGAAGCAGAGCATGATCCCCTCCCTTCAGAGACTGGGCAGCAGGGCAGTGTTCCAACATGATAACGACCCCAAACACACCTCCAAGACGACCCCTGCCTTGCTACAGAAGCTGAGGGTAAAGGTGATGGACTGGCCAATCATGTCTCCAGACCTAAACCCTACTGAGCATCTGTGGGGCGTCCTCAAACGGAAGGTGGAAGAGCTGAAGGTCTCTAATATCCACCAGCTCTGTGATGTCGTCATGGAGGAGTGGAAGAGGACTCCAGTGGCATCCTGTGAAGCTCTGGTGAAACAAAAAATTCTCTTTGATTATGAAGCATAAGGTATAATTCTGTGGTTTATCAGTGAGGTGTGTGAATTACACTGCTGTGGAGTCTCGGTTAACACTGACGAACAGTGTGATGGCTGTAGCTACTAATTGCTCCACTAGCTTCACCAGCTAGTTGCTAACTTTGTCTGTCTGCTGCTTTGTGCTGGGCAGGTAGTGTACTGTGAGTTTATCAGACCTTTCCCTGCAATCAGTAGCCTGCTGTCGCTGGAATTGAAAGTGATGAGAGTGTTGAGGCTGGTGAAAATGTGGATGTGTCACTACAAGTGACTCTTTACCACTTTATCACTTTAAACATAGTAATTGGATTCATTGTTTATATAGAAATAAGTGCAGATTTAAGGGGTTATACTTAAAGCTAAAGATGATTACCTGGGAAAAGAAACCATGGCAATTTCCTGTTTTATGTAAACAAGATAAACAGAATAAACCATGCCGAGATTTTCATTTTTCCTGTCACGGTTTGCTCCTTTCCCTCCTTCACCAGTTACCTGACCTACTCCACCCACACCTCACCTGTAACACATTCCCAATCAGCCCTACTTGCTGACTTGTTCTTGCCACTTCTGTCTTTTACTATGCGTATAAACTGTGTTACCTGATTTTTGTAAAGTGACAAATAAAATCAACAATCTTGCAGAGTGTTGCACAGAGAACAACCTACTGCTCAACGTCAGCAAAACTAGGGAGCTGATCATTGATTTTAGGAAAAAGGAGTAAAGACACACACTCCTGTCTACATCAGTGGTGATGAGGTGGAGCAGGTGAACAGTTTCTGTTCCTGGGTTCCATCACAGAGAACCTGACATGGTCGTCTCACATCTCCACGCTGGTGAAGAAAGCTCCGAAAGTAAGTTCCTATCAGCTTTTACAGAGGAGCAATAGAAAGCCTCCTGACTGAAATATCACTAACTGCCATGGGATGTGCACGGCCCAGAGCCCAAAGGATACTAAAAGACAGTACCCACCCAGGCACAGCCTGTTCACCCAGCTGCCTTCTGGGAAAAGATGTATCTGCTGTTGTACCACCAGACTGCAGAGCAGCTTCTTCCCCCAGGCTGTGAGAGTCCTAAACTCATACACCTTTAGAAAATATTTGTGTACATTAAAATTACATTACATTAAATTATATGTATTTATAGCTGAGAACTTAAACTTTCAGTTGCTGCTGGTTAGAATATTTTAACACAAATTACGCGAGAGAAAGTGTGCCAACCGAATTCCGGTTCACCCTACACGAGGACACTGAAAGTTCGTCACAGTTAGTAAAGCTGAGAGGTCCGTCTATATACTGATGTAATATTGAATGGTGCACGATATCCATTTTTGTTGTATTAATTTGAAAAGTGAGGACAGCTTGTATCAAATAGTTATTAACAACAATATGATAAAGTTTCACACCTCAGCAGACTTTAACACCAACATCCGGGATATCAAAGCAGCTTCAGAAACTAAAGAGTCAGGAGCAAATGCATGAGAACTGAAGGAGATACGCGCGTGGACAAGAGATGTGACCCACGACCAGTTCATCATAGTTTATAATGATGCAGTGAGGATACAGATGTTTCATAGAGGAGACCAGCTTATATATAGCTCATACGTTCACAGATAAACCACTGAACTGTAGATTAATATTAGGCTTCATATGTACTTCCCGGGTCCATGGGCGCCATATAGGGGGGAAAAGTTAGGACAATTCCAAGGGCCCCTGACTGACAAGGACCCCAAAAAATAATTATAAACTAATATTATATTATATTATCCATTGTATAAACCATCATCAATGAGTATAAAATGAATGAATGATCTCTTTGTTTTTACTTGTTTTTGGCAGTAAAAGTTAAATCTCCCCATTGACCAAAAAGTAAACATCCATATTGACCGACCACCCCCCTGTATCTGCATGAAATGGTCTGGTCCTGCCTCAGCGCGCTCATCAGTGACGGTTTTTAATTGCAGTCAGTAGACGCGCCAGAAATACAGAATGTTGCCTAGTAAACCAAAATCTGGTTTTCAGAAAAAGAAAGAGAGGAAAGACAAAGGAAAGGATGTCAGTCTGGAACCCAGTTTTTCCCCAAGAAAGGTGGGTAGCCTTTAATCTGTGAGTGGTGTTAACCTGTCGGCTTAATGTCCACAGTGAATAAGCTAGCTAGCTACAGACTAGTGTTAGCCTACATTTCATCAACATTTAATCAGTGCAGGGAAACGTTTAGCAAGATATTCATATTAACTTGTTATCCCTGCCCCTTTTAGCAGACTAACAACAGATGAGTAAAGCTTTTGATGGGACAGTTAAGTCCTAGAGAAGTAGTGACAGCTCTGTGCAGAGGGGGTCCAATTTGATTTTTTTGTCACGGGGCCCAAAATTCCTGGTGGCCCCCCTGCCCGGGTCCATGCCTATGCACACTGAGTGAAATAGGTAGTTTATGTTAAAAGTGGGCATCTCTTCTTATTCTTGGCATTGTACAATATCTTTGCAGCACCAGTAACAGTAAAGTTATTTTTACTATTGTTTCACAACTTTTATTATATACACCTCGACGTCAATGGTGGGTACAACCATGATTGCAAGGATGTACATTGTGTTTTGGGTACAGAAACAAAATCAATATTTTTTGAAAATCTTTATCTGTGTTCAATACTAAATAAAATATAATACAAAAACAACTATAAATCTTAGTATGTATAAAGGCTATGGGAATACATTCCCATTCAATAACTAAGTCATTGAAGCTACTTGATATGTTTTCATATTACATGATACAGAAAGGAAAAAAAAACCTCCCAGTTCTTATTGATAGATATTCTTTTACTGATCAGGTTGATATTGCTCAAAAGATTATTGATTTTACTACTAGCTGCCAAGATTGGAATTTCTTTAGATTACATTTTAAGTAATTGCACTTTAGTTTCCTTTTTTTGTCTTACAAATATACTAAATAAATACTAAATGACACAATTTATCAACTACAGTAAGTGGCAGGCCAGTCATGATAACATCATTTTTTAATTGTCAATTGTGTTGTATCTTAGAACTGTTTAAGAGCTTATAACTACTCTAATTTTACTCATTACAGACCAATATTAATTATGTATTCTAACACAAATTAATAATTAATTAATAACAACGGGTTTTGGTATTTTATTATTGTATTGCGTAAACTGCACAAGTATGGATTTCATGACACAGCATATTCATTGTTAAAAAGTTTCCAACATGCAGAATGGGTCAGATTTAACACAACAATATGCAATTCAATATTTAAAACATCTAATTATTAAGGTATTGTATGGTATTGGTCTTGGAAAAATTGGAAATCTCAAGGTAATGAAATTCCTCAGGTCCCAGCTACTATCATTATTGAATCATCATTCATGATAATGTCAATTTGAGATTACACTACCAACTAAATTTAACATTTTATTAGAAATAATAAAAACAATAAGTAAAAAAATACTACATGTTGCATTTAGTTAAAATCACATGCCATAAAAAAGTCTGAACCCAGTCTGCTAACATTTCATGATACTGATGCTTGTGACTTTAATTACTAGATACATTTCAGAGAAGGAAATCTACCAGAACATTTAATATCTTATTTTCAAACAAATTCCACTCTTACTCAACCAGACATGTTATCTGATCTTTATCTAGACAAATTTTTCATTTTTTAACTGACAGAAGTCTTTTTTTTTTGGCTGAAATCCCATCTTCCCTTAAGTCCGACTGAACATGTTTCATCATTTTGTTTTTTTACATAAATCTCTTTTCTTATTATATTATTTATTTTTGTTATTTAGGGGTGATCAATAAGCCTGAAATTAGCAAGAAATAGCTAGATTTTGAAAGTATCCAAACTAATTTCATTTGGACAGAATGAAATGATTGGTCGTGCTTATAACAGTCCTGCGACAGACACCAATACCGGATTCTTCCATTTTTTATGTCAGAGCATTTGATTTACTGATTGCTTCTGAAATAAACTGCCTACCCCAGCTTAGAATTTAAAGTTTCTCGATTCTAATAACACTGATGCAATCAAATTTACCAAATTTAGCTGAGTGTAATAACACCTGCCTGAAACCACATTGTTCTCTGAATCAAAACCAGAGCTCTTTTACATATTAAAGGGCACATTAACAATAAAAGCCTATTGATGTCACATTAAAAGACAGAAAGAAACAGCGTTAATAATGAAGGTTTAATCTTAACATATCCAGTGTTGGGTACGTTCCCTTCTCTGCAGCAGTGAGACAGATGTCTGTCTGCTAGTGTGGTTTAACCAGTAATAACCAGCTTGATGGGGTGGATGTGAGCTCGGTCAGCCGTTATGTATGTTATGAGGACAGGTTTCAAACTGACTACAATGAGAGGCCCTTTCAAATTAAAACATTATTTAGTATTAAACCGAAGGATTATGGCTCTGCCAGTCATTTCTCACCGGCTCTTATTTGGTGTACATAGCAATGAAATTGAGAACTTAAGTGCAACTGTTTCTGAAAAGATGAAACATTTATAAATAAAGCGCACCAATGAAGCAAGATTACTCTCAGCTAATCGGCTAAACAATGCAAACTACAACTGTCAACACTTATTCAGAGTTTGCAAAATGTGTACTCCCTGATGGATGGGATTTCATGGGTAGTGAAAAGATACCAGCAAAAAGAATTCTCAATAAAACTGCACTTACTAAAATACAAGTACATCAAAAAGCGACTGATGGACAAAAGTTTAGTTTTGTAAGTAAGAGGAGCTCATTGAACCAACCAAAGAAAAAAGTTTTCCATATTAATGCTAGATTTAACAACATTAAATTTAATTTATTAACCCTATTTAAAATTATATTTTGTTTCCTTGTTAGACAAGATAATTTGCATGTTTACCTAAATGAGCACTGTACTTAATGTGCTAGTTTATTTTTGATTAGTTTTCAATTCTAGCATCATCCTATAGCATAGGTCCGCGGACCGCGGTCCGGATCCAGACCTGGACCAATATTTATTATTGAGAACTTCCACCTCGTGACAGAGCGTTTCTGTTTTGCAGCTTTTCTAGCATTTACTGGACTGGTTTAGCGGCCCAGGAAACTCACAGATCAATTGCATGTGTTCCAATCGTCTCACGTGATGCTGCTCAGTCAATCAAATCTGTGCATGCCAATAAGCATTGCAAGTCAAGTCCGCGAGTCAGATACACAGGGAGAGAGGAGACGAAAGAGAAAAGAGATTTCACGTAGCTTTTAACCAAGAATGTACAGATTCTTACATGTACATTCTTCCCCTGGGCAGTACAAAACCAGAATATCTCACATATCTCCAATCCTAGCTGGCAGGACAGCTCACGTTTCTCACTGAACAAGAGAATGTAGGGAAGTGGTAGCTATATACTGTAAGAGGGAATGAAAGAGAAGAGGAGGTATTAAAGCTGTTCATTTGTTAAGATGTGTTGAGTCACTTCAAGCTACACGTTTTGTTTAATTTTTCCTGAAACTTTTTTAAAACTTGAAATAATATTTGATTTGACAGTCAGTTGTGGACTAAAAATATATGCTGATACAACTAGGCTATACGTTATGGTAGGCTACTGAATGATGATGCAAGTAAGTAAAATTTGGACCTCTTTGAATTTTAATTGAATAACCCTGTCCTATACACTCAGATGGCAGCTTATTATAATGCTATCTAATACAACAGGCCTGCAATAAATCGACCCTTCATGAAGGTTACAAAGTTCAGTTTTTGTTGAAACTGTTTTAGAGAGGTATTGAGTCTACTGTACGGTCATTCGGGGACTCTAGTTTGTGGTGCTGTATAAATGTATTGCAAACATTCACTTAATGAGCACTGAGGTCTTCCTAGGAATCAACAAGCAGAAGTTTCCCTTTAATCAATACACGGGGAATTCACAAGAAATTCACTTGATTGCTTAACATGGAAGACCAGATTGCCCACATCAATGAGACAGCTTTTTGTTTTCTTCAGGATTTACAGAAAGGAAATGAGACTGTGATGGGCTGTCGAGGAAAGTGAACAACCAATACATGGGAAAGACAAACATTTAGGTAAACATGCAAATTATCAAACACACACTGCCTAAATTAACTGCGTAGTCCTTCCTTCCTGGAACCTTTTGATGAACACGAGTCAGTGACAGCTTATATATGAACTGGTTGTTCATAAGCAGAATATTGTTTGAGAAGAAAGTCTCCTATTATGGACATCATTTGTTAATTCTGAAACTGAAAGAAACACCATGAATCCTTTAAGAAAGGGAAAACAGAGCAAGACGGAGGTAGGCCGACTATCTGACAGGTCCTGTTGACGACACGTGCAATATAATAGTGAGCCTGATGGATGACCAAGCCTCCACTGGGAGCAGAGCGGGGGTGGATCAGTTGGGTCGACAGTGAGTCAGATAAAGCTACCTGTTCTACTCGTGACAGGAACACGCTTACAGGCCTATACACCCACATGACTTGTGCACAGACATTAACAAATCTTATGGAGTTGGAAGTCTGAAGAGAAAGAAAACTGCTTTTCTACGCACGCCTTGTGTTTTCATGAAACAACTCTGAGACTCCAAGCAGGACAGTCAAAAGAACATGCATGTAAATCAACTCATAGAGGCTTCATTTTCTGCGCAGACTGAATACTTTTAATGTGGACAAAACTTTGATGACTCTATTTGATAAATCTTTTATTGAATCAATTTTAACTTTTTTGTTACATACCTTGGTATGGGAATCTTACAGTGCAAAGCAAAATAAACCGTCTAACATTGTTAAGGTAGCCAGCAAAATAATTGGAACAAAACAGCTTTCCTTAGCAGACATCTATAAAAGAAAAGTTATACGTAAGGCTCAGACTACCACAGCCAGCTCTGACCACCCTCTATTGGAGGAATTTGTTCTTCTCCCCTCTGGGATAACTAATTGTTTTGGTTTTTACGGCCGCAGCTTAAGTGTTTTGTGACTGATCAACTCTGTTTTCAGCTAAAAACTTACTAAAAAGGCCACCAATTCCTACCACACAAAACCAACAAAATGTAATAACCCTACACATCACACTCATAAGGGGCGTAGGTATAGACAGTTTTATATAGACACATTAGGGCCTGTACTGTACAAGGGCCCATGACAAGAGAGGGCCCTACCAGGTTATGAGCAGGACTTTGTCAGTTACATGGTAATAATGCAACTACGTTCATTATGCATCGGTAGACACGCAGCTCCCACTACATAATCAGTGAGGTAATGTGGTATACCCTCAAATGTGCATATCTCCCTTTGCTGTGGTGTCAGTCAGTAGATTTACCCACAAAAGTCTTCGGCAAGCAAAGTGTTGGAGCCAGTCTGTGTACACTCAAAGTATAACAAAATTAGATTTCACAGAATGAATATTGTCTTATTTTCTTTTTTAGATTCGTGTCACAAAGCTACATATGCAATGGGGATTGCTGGGTAATATGTGTATGGCTGCCCAATCTTAAGTTTCTATTTGATCATGTGACAAGCCTTTGTTTGGGTAAAAGCAGGTGAAATGCAAAATCTGACAAGTAGAGTAGCAGAGCACACGTGCAAGCAAGCAGTCATGCTATTCACACAGAAAAGTTGTTTCAAGAAGAGACAGGAGGAGAGGGGAGCTTTGCGATCCAATAACATTGTTTAGGATTTTTTACTATGGACATGGTCAAAGATTTTGCTCAATGCAAGGCTTGTCGGATGCCTTTCAAAAAAGTGGGTACAAGTGCCGCCGAGCACCTGTTGGATTGTGTGGATGTGCTTGTGGGTGTTAACCTGTATGTGGTGTGTGTCTGGCCTGTTTTCAGGACATGGTGTTGTTTTTTAAGCAGCCAGCTTTTCTTTGTTATTTACCATAAGTTCTTGCCTCTCTGTTGAAGAGGAATGTTGCTGCCATGATCGGGAGGCTATTGTACTGAAATTGCCCGAAAAAGTCTGCGTCATTTCAGCACAGTGGACACTTCCTGCACTCAGCTGTTTGTAGAGACGTTTCAGGATTTTGACAATGACAGCACTGGCCATGCTCCTTACTTACATAACTTACTTACATAACTTTCTCTTTGACTTCTGTACTTTGCAAATACAATAGCCTAGGTCACACAGTCTGACTCTAAAATCCATCACTTTAGATTGCTGCGTACAAAAATGCCACATATATATAAGAGAAGCCCATAAAGAGAACTGTTAAATTTCATATGTTAATTTGAACAGAAATTGATTTAATGAGGTTAAGTAAGTACTGCGTATAATCTCATCAGTTGTTAAACCGTGCACAATGAGGAAAGGCACACAAACATGCCAATATAGGAATCCCTTCTAGACACAAACACAGTGTGTGTGTGTGTGTGTGTGTGTGTGTGTGTGTGTGTGTGTGTGTGTGTGTGTGTGTGTGTGTGTGTGTGTGTGTGAGCTTAGTAACTGTGGAGCCCAAGGGCCCATTGTTACAGCCTGCACTGGGGCCCATTGTTACTACCTCATACTCCTGCACTCGCATCACAGCACACACAGAGCCAACATTAGTGACGTGTATATTATGACTGTTTTCCCAAAGAAATGTAACATACACAGCGGCATCAGCAGCCAGAATGATATCAGTTGTCATGGCAGCCATTTAAATGAGAACTGATGACTGTTTAAATATTATTCTTAGAATAAAATTGGCCCTAACGGTTCCCCTGGTGGTGCGCACCGTGTAGCCAACGTGCACTGAGAATCGCAATGAAAGATAAACGTGGAATTTGAAGGAGCAGGTGTCTCTCCTGTAGGGACTGCAGAGTCTTCATAGACAGGAGTTGGACAGGGTGTCCTTTTTTGTCCTCTGCCAGTGCAGATTGCTTTCTCTTCTTTTTCTGAAATTATGCAAACAGTCCCTCTACATGCATGCAATGTCTGTGGACAGAGGGGTCAAGGACAGAGCAACTCTCGTAAAACTCAAGGTCAGTGAATCCAACACGTGTAAAAGAGAAAGGAAAGCCATTACAGGCTCTCCCTCCCTCCAAATATGCCTCAATGTCCGTTTTTCTCTCCTCTGTCCCTTTTCTCTCTCTCAGTTTAAGGAATGTTTACATTTCGCACAAGAGAAAACAGAGATAATAAAACCCGGTTTATTATTAGGAAATGGCTCCTCTAGCCCCCCCCCCCATGGTTGTTATGGAAACACGCCATAAGAGGCCGTGCTTTTGCCTCTCTGAGTGGAATGAGTCACTGAGGAAACCTGTGGATTCAGGCCAATCAGGCGCTGCCAGGGAGACTGAAGGCCAAGTCCGAGAGCCAATCATATGGCAAGATCCAGAAGATAGAGATTAACACGCAACTTCTGCTTTTCATTTGACTAATGATTTCTAGGCATATGCCAGTTACACTTTTCTACCATCCTCAAATCATTCCGAGTCAGTGTCACCATGACTCAGTATTACAGCTCACGGGTCACTGCCACCTCTGACTCTCTGCAATGAGGAAATGATACAACAACCAATAGCACACCAGTATGAAAAGTGTTAACACATTACCTATTTTTTGCAGGCTTAGCTGAACCTTTAAAAACGTCAATTTTTCAAAGCATGTTTTAAATATATTGTTAATGCAGTTCCTGTACAAGCAGCCTCTCTCTGTCCAACACAATAGGCTGTTTGTCAAAAACAATGTTTAACGTTTGGTTAAGTTTAGGTAACAAGAATTATTTCATTAGTGATGTATGAAAGCCTATAAGGGACTATATTAAGATAATGTAAACTTGAAAATGAAAATGTAAATTTCACAATAGCATTATAATATTCCACATAACATAAGTATGTGTTATTTGAGTAGAAATGAAAATGCAATTAATGTAAAATGCCATTTTCATTTTGTTAGAAAATTGCATTTTAATTGTGTTGTTGACTTAAATAATGCTTGCACAGATTTTAATTTTCAAATTTGATTTTATAAGAGGAAGAATGTGTTATTTCTACTTGCCTTTGTTACATACTCTCACAACAGTGAAAAAACACACACACAGAAACTTTTTTGTCCACTTCTAAGTGTAAGTAATGCTTCCCTCAAACTAAATTTTTTTTGAAAAACTGGGTTAACAAAAATTAAACATGAAAGAACTAATAACAAATTGCACAAAGGGATCCACATTGAGGCACTGACTTTAGTTGCTCAAGCCTGAATCAAACATGTGATCTCAGAGATCCAAACTTCATCTTTTGTGATCCTGATTATTACAGCCTAGCCTGTTTACCATTTAGGCAAAGTGGGAAACTGCCTCAGGGTCTCAGACCCTCAAGAGTACCAAAAACCTCTTGTAACTGCAATTGAGGGTCCATGTGTTAAACTCTAGTTTTAATATTTTTAACGATATTATGCTGGCATTCTTAAAAAATGTATTGAATCAAATCATAATCAGACAAACATGGGAAAGGGAAGGTAGTGGGCTGATTAAAGGCCCACCAGAGTCTTTTTCCCAGTGCCCCTTTGTGGGTTAATTCAGCTCTGATGACCCCTGATCAGCTCACAGTTCCTGACCAAGAAATATCATTTTAGGAAAAAAACACTTTCTACTATGATGAACGAGTTTATAGCAAAGAGGAATATCCGGCAATACTGTGAGTAAATGGACACCAGTTAGGGCTCTGTTACTTATTGACACCGCTTTGGTGGCGTCAGCAGAACCTGCCGACACGATGGAGGCGGTGCGGGTCGTAAAGATAGGACAGCTTCAAATAACGTCTTTTAGTACTCAACTGCACAGTCCGATGTTATTTACCTTGCTCCTCCTGTGGGGCGATGAGGGCTCTGAAGAAAAGTGCTTGCTTACTGCAGGTGCTGCGCTCACACGCAAACACACACCAACATCATCGACTTATGCAAATACACTCCCAGCCTTTCCTGAGTAAACACTTCCGCAGCACAAGTAAAAATCTAATCTCCCGTCTTCTTCCTCCTTTTTCCCCAGCACAAGCAAGTACACGCAAACACACACACACGCACACACACTTTTACTCGCTTATCCACCCATGCCTAACAGCCATTACAATCACACATTTTAACCATCTTAAGTAAAAGCACCAACCCCCGGAGCAGTAGAGCGTAGTGTTTATGTATTGCTTGCCTTTCTCCCTCATAAATATGAAATTAGCTCAATTAGGTTCGAGCACGCTGCGTGGGATCGCTCCTTGACATGGCTCTAATTGAAATGAACAGCAGCTTGGCCTCCCCTGCCGAGGCCTGCCTAATGCCATTAGAGGGGATCTGAGGGCATGGCGTGTGTTTGTGTGTGGTTCATTTGACACTCCCACACACATCCACCTCACTATTTAATCATACACTAATCCCCATTCATACCAACAACAGCAAGGACACTTATTGGATGAAACAGCACACGTACAGAGGCAGCACATATGCTCATCCTGTGTTGGAGAAGCTGTAAAAAATGTGAAATAGGAAGAAAAGAGCAGGCTGCGTGCCATCAGCACATAAGACACACCCTACCCATCATCCATCACATCATCATTACGGACTTAGGCCTTAATGAGCACAAGTTTTGTTACTTGCACACTGTTCCCATCTAGTGGAACTTAAACAGACTGCAGCAGGGTAAACTGAGAGCACACACACACACACACATGCACACAATATGTATTTATGCCCCTGGTGCAGTCACTAATAGTAACGCACTCGCGTGTGTCTGAAGGCTAGTCAGACCTGAAAGCTGCATGTTTCGCGCTTGATTTCCCAAGCTCTGGGGCGGCCACAGAGACACACACAAACACATGCACACACAAGCCGCAAGAGCTGCTGTTATGTAACCAGCAGCCACGTGTTGCCGTGGGAACAGGGAAGGTGGGGTGGGGAGACAGAGATCAGACAGGGAGGGAGAGGAAGAGACAGAGAGCGAGAGATCGGTTGAGAGGAGAAGTATCAAATCAATAAGATGACACTGTGAGATTTTGGTAACAAAGTGAGTCTGCCCACTCCTCCCAGCACCTTCTAAAAACACACAGAAACACACCTCCTGACTTGGTTGAAGTGGTTCAGCCAATGCTAGGGTTGCATGATAACAACAGCCAGGTCAGTAACTTTCTTCTGCCACATAAGAAACAGATGCTGACTAATACAGGATAAGCGGATATTTTGTAACTTCTTAGCTTTAAAGCTGCATTAATCTATAGTTTTTACATTAACAACGTATTAAAAGGCTATGTGTAGTGCGAAAGTTGTCGTTTGTAGTAACAAAGCCACAGCTTTAATGTTTGGGTTCACTCTCACAAAGCTGCGATTAACCCACAGTCAGTGCTTAATCTGTGCCGGAGCTAGCCGGAGCGCCGCACCAGTACCTCTGAGTTTAAGCCTTTTGCACCTCTAAAGTGCGCTTCGTCACTGCACTGCCCTTACACAAATAAAATCCATAATTTCATCCAGCCTAATAGAGTAAGTCTAATGGATTTCCTTATTTACTATTTGATTTGGTAGCTAATAATAGTTTCTGTTCACCTGTTAAAACAACTTGCAGGTACGCCGTGCGTTTTAAATAATTAATTATTTGATAAAAAATTATTAATTAATTATTTATCTGTGGGAGGCACATTTCATGCACTCCGGCATCTAATAATTTACAAATTAAGCACTGCCCACTGTTCAATACCTGCCCAGCACCAAAAAGCAGAGACCACAATCTAGCAGATGAAGCTAGGTTTGTTTAGCAGCTAAAGAGCCAGATGTTTTCCCCATGAGTTGGAAGAGACCAAAACAGGTCTTAAGTGTTCATCAGCTGGCAAAAAACTGAACTCCAAATAAATGTTAATGTTGTTCCATGTCTGCTGGGTGAGAAAATAGCCAACTGTTTGCTAAAACATTAGCTAACTTAAGCATAAGCAACTTTATAAGCTGATAATGTGTCAGTGTTGCGTTTGCAGATTTTCTCCCTGCCCCCATTGGACCCAAATAAATAAATGTAGGTCTAAAGAATTACTTAAGAACCTTGATATGTACTGAGCTCTATATTTTTCATATTTAGCGTACAGACATGACTGAAAGTGAATAAGCATTTCGCCCAAAATGTCAAACTATTCCTTTAAAGAATTGTGTTCAAGAAATGTACTGAGCAGGACGGTTGAAATACAAACATCAGTGCTCTCTGGTGAACAAACTATGTAACAATGACATTGTTCCTAAATGTTCTCAAATATATATGTGGCATTTTTGTACTGCAGTTTCTTCTTACTAAGTGTGTGACACATACACCCTGTATACACGCAGGCATACTTTTTACTTTTAACTTAAGTTGAAACTTATTTTCGAGTGATTTGTTTTTGTGTAGTATGTTCGTGTTGCACTCTGGGGATAAATAAAGTATCTATTTGTCTTACTGTCTGTCTAATCTATAACTGGCTGATAATATTGGCCATGTTGATGTATCAATCTAATAACAAAGACATGCTTATCATTTACTAAGCATGTTTATGCATGTGTGCTACATAATTTAGTGAGTGTGCGCATTGATTGTGAACAACAGTATGTGAGTTTGTGCTGCTGTGAACAAAGTTGGTCTCTGTTCCTGTGTGTCTGCTTCTTTGGCACAAGGGTGCTTGAGTTGGTGTGTGTGTGAGGTTGTGTTACAGAGGCAAAGACAGCCTGGAGAGATTAACTGGAAGTGCTTCATTGCAAAATGCTTTGTGATTCCAGAACGGTCAACAGATGGCTGCATTCTCAAAATCATTTTACATCCGGGCAAAAAGCAAAAAAATTACAGTAATATTACCCAGCATGATGGAAAAGAACTGGTCTGGCCTGTAAAAGCAGCAGCCCTGTCTCCTTTCTATTGTTCTGCATTTAGGAAAGGGCAGCCGAACTTTTTCTGGGAAAGTCGTGCTCTGCTGTTACATCAGGGAGAGACAGAGGAAAGGCTATAAACGGCAAGTGTTCCAGGTCCATTTTCAACAATCTAGGCCAGTCACTCTGACGTAAAAGCCAGCGAGGAAGAGAGGAGCTGTTGCATCGCTCAAAAACATGTAGAAGTGGATGTGGTTGACAAGGGATGAACAAGTGTGTGTGTGTCTGTGTGTGAGTGCATGTTTGTGTGTAAAAAAAGAACGCCACAATATCAGCAGCACCAAGTTGTATCAAGCTTTCTGAGAAGTCAAAGCCTTCTGTGTGCTGTTTTCGTGAATCCGCAGGAACCCGAGATCTTGTATTATGCCCATGTGAGCCTGGCACTTCCTCCTGCAGAGTGAACTGGTATGGCCGGTCTATTTGGTTCCAGTCGCTGGGGAAACTGGTGCCATGGAGAGAGCCTCCCCCTCCTCCTTACGCTGGACAAAGGCAGATGACAGGTCAAAGAAATTCTCCCAGAAACACTGTACAAACATGCAGGAATGAATCCACAAGCAAATACAGCAGTGTCAGTAGCAGGGTTAGCGTCGGTGGTTTGTCTGGTTTTTTTTTTTAGTCCTCTGTCTTCTTTTTTATTCATCGCTCTGACCTCAGAACTGTTTCTCTAACCCTCCCTGCCTCTTTGCATTTCCCCCCCATCTCTCTCACTCCCTTCAGGGCTAGTGACGCCATCCCTTCTGTTGCCTTGGGAATGTATTTCACTTTAGCGGGCTTGCAGGGTGATGGGTGTGAGAGAGTGTCGATAAGAAGAGGAGGAGGAGATGGTGAGAGCACGCCAGTTGGTAAACAGACGACAAGGGACTGGTCAGAGCTGTGTTGCCGTGGGTTGTCTTGACGCTGATGACCAGGTTGAACTTCCTGTGGCCCTCGTGACCTCGGATAAGAGCTGGGCGCCGGCCCTCAGCACAGAGAAATTCCCCCGACTCTGCTGACCTTCGGCGCTGGTTAAAGCGGTTAAGGAAAAGGTCAGTGCGGTCTCCAGGCCAATGGAAATGAGTGCTTCCCCTTTTCAGCAGTGTGGTTTTGGGTGTCATGCACCGACGTCAAGCAGCATGGGACACATGACGCACGCTAAGCGCTCTCTCTCGCCCTCTCCCTCTCCCTGTCTCTGCCTCTCCTCCCATCTGTGGCTGAACAAGACACTGGAGAATGGCTAACATAGCAGCGGTGGTTCATGTAACACTCCCCTGTGCCTTTGGCCTACTTTGCAGAGCTGTAGCAGTCTGCACCTCCACTCTAACTATCTGCTGTTGAACTAACTCCTCTCCAACCACCTCCAGCTGTCAAAATCCAAGGACAATCTCAGTAGCCATCTCTCTGACAAAAACCTCTGCAATTCTCTTTCCTCTTAATTTTTAATATCCACTAGCCCCTCAGTGAACTGTCTCTTTATCCTCTGCAGAACCCAACCTTGGGCCCATCTTTGCCATGTCTTGATGAGTGACCAAGCAGTTTTGAAACCCACATTATCAAATGCATTTTTTATTAAATTCCCAAAATTCTCGAGTCAGCTGATTTACAGTAAATATGTCATCATAAGGCGAGCTAACTAAGTGGAATGGAACAACAAGCAGGGCACAACAAACAGGTCTGTGGTGTGGTACAATTTACTTCCTGAGCTCAGTGATCTCACAGAAATCATGCTGCTGATCTGCACCTTTGAGCTCTGATTGTGTCTGGAGGGCAGCACTGGGATCAGTCCAGGAGTTGATAGCATTATAAGGTGCAGAACACACACAGATCGTTGCTGCAAACCATTCATCGGTTACCATTTTCACGGTAACTCTGGCCCTGAGTGTAAAAAGAGGTTACAGTAAACTCTCTGTAAATCTCCTGTCCAACTAACATGCCTCTGTTTACAATTCTCCAGAACTACATTTTCCACCTTTACCTTCACTACCTATCTAAGCATGTCCCCTTAAACTAACACCCCTCCGCTTCATCTTTTCTCCAACTACCTACTGTCCGTCTATACATTTACTAACAATCCCTTCTAGAGCTTCGTCTCCAAAGCAGCAGGTATTTAACTCTTTCGGAGATCTTCACCAAATTACTGCTACACTAACTCCAAGGAGCTCCTCTCAGACTTTCCAAAGCATCTCCAACATCCCTAACATCTTTCCCCCCCTGCCTTCTTCTCCTTTCTTCCATCTGACTCTCTCTCTCTCTCTCTGTGTCTCCAAAACGATGGAGCAAATCAGGGATAATGTTACCTCCCTACTGCCCCCACTCAAAATATCTGTTATCCAATTATATCAACACCATCATTTTCCTCGAGTAGGCTGCCTTTTCTAACTAACTCTCTGAATCCCCTCAAACTATCTCTTCAGTGACTATTGTTTTCTGCGTTCTAACTGCGTCTTCTATAACGCCTCATTCAGATATTTCCATGACGACCGGCCCTCCTTTTAAGCTTTCTTATTCAACTCCGCTCCGACTACAGTACGTCCTTTTAACTAGCTAATATCTCTCCTCAAACAAATACCTGCAGCTTCATCCTTTCAGACTATATTATCTAACCCCACCCCCCCTCCAAACTGGTAACACTCTCCTCTTCAGCTGTCTTCATCCTGCTCCTGTGAATACTTCCTGGTGCCCTCATGCTCTGCAAAACGCCTCATTCTGACTGCGAATCAAACCAAACAAGGAGAGCGTGTTTGTGTGTATGTGTGCGCGCAAGTGTGGGTGTGTGTTTTATGTGTACAGCAAGTGGGGGAGGGGGAGGGCGCTAAGGGAGAAAATACACTATCAAGAGCTTGTGGTGTCTTCTGTCTAAACCACATCTACGACCCCCAACAATCACCTTTTCTTCTCTCCCTCTTTACATTTCTGTGTTTATATCTCGCCCCCGCAGCCCATTTTTATTCCCCATCGTATGGTTTAATTGCCGTGACCAGCAAACATATGGATAGTGGGCTGTTGCCAGAAAATGTTACATCTTTGTTAAAGCCAGACCCGATGTTCCTACAGTACAAGAGCTCTGCCAAATTAGAGGAAATAGAGGAAAATAACAAACATACAAGAAAGTAAGATGAGGATAAATACTGAAATGCAAACTTATTTTCAGTCTCACTCCGACATCCTCTGTCTCTCTGTTGCTCTGTCTTTCCTCCCTCATCCCCTCTCTAATGAAGACGTGGGACGTTTTCTCCTCCATTACCCGAACTGCTGAGGTTTCATTTCACGTCCTCCCCAGGCCGGTTGTATGCCAAGCAGCTCAGTGCCAGGCTAGACTCTCCCTGCCAACTCACCCTCCATCCCGCAGGCTGCTTAACAATGCAATCTGCCGCTCACCTCTGACCAGACCAGCTCCATTCACAGTCACATCAGAATGCTTCAAAGATGGCACGCAATGCAGTTACAGACTTTAGAAGTGTATATACCACTGGAAGTAAATACAGTAGTGTAGTGGTTAATAAAAAGGTGATAGCCCATGATCTAGAGTCATTTCACAGCAGATTAGAGGTGTGGTCTATAGATGGGAATGTCAGACAGTCAGTGTGTCCATTCATTGCTTTAGTCCAGAACAGAAAAACTCAACAACTGGCCAAACTGGCGTTGAATTTGGTATTTATTAATTAATTAATTAATTAATAATCCCCAGAGGATGACCCTTTATCACCTTGGTGATCCCCTAAAGTTTTGTCTCTTGCCACAGACAGATTTTCCCTGACACCTTGACCAAAATTTTGGTCCGGGTCGACCTGTTCTGAAAAATGTCCAGATTTCATAATATTATTATATAGAATTTGCTTTGGATATTCCTCATCCCCAGCAGATGAATACTACTGATTTCTGTGCCCCAGAACATTCTTCTAGCAACACCATCAGGCCAGAATTTTCTAATTATATTCAAACATTTTTTGCACAATTACCATAAAAATGAATAGGCACATTCTTGCTCCCCAGAGGATAAACCCTTTCTATTTTGGACACTTAATGAGCCTCACCATAGTGTTAACAGGCCACAATATCAACTTTGGAAGCAATATATTTCACTTACTAACTAAACACATTCATGCTCCCCAGGAGATGGTCCCTTTCCGGCATTAAATGAGCTGAGCTCTCTAGCTCAGATTTACAATTTTAGTCTAATATCAGTTCACACATGGACTTATTGCCAACTGCAGTGGGTGACTTACAATCCAATAAGCTATTAAACAAGCTACCAAACAAGATAGGTAATGTTATAATAGCTAACATAGCAGTCATGGAAAAATACATCGGTTATCATCATTTTTGTCATGACTAATTTATTAATGACTCAGCTCAGAGAGAGTAAGTACACTATGAACCTAATTGTTGAGTAAACCGATTTTGACTGATTTTCTCTTCACCTCTTCCCTGAATAATACATTCTGTCAGACGGCTCCTTGGGCCTTTCGTGAACTGCTTTGAGAACCATCTTCCCATGTCTATTTTGCATCCCTTAGGAAGCCCAACATTTTCTGAGGAAATATTTGAGGAGTGTCCATTACAGAACCTGTTATGAAAGTCTTCTATCAGCCAAAAGTTAGAGTCTGCACAAGTCTAAAAGGGCAGCTGGCCAGAGACACGATGACTGTGGATCAACCAGGGAGGTTGGCTCAGAGCTGGAGCAGGCAAAGCTCTGGACAAACAAAACCCCGTGTCACTACTTTTATAGTGAGCGGAGGGTAAACACATTTCATAATCAAATTCGCACTTGCCCAATCTACGCAGACACTGACTAATTTTTATTGCATGTTTGCATTTGCTTACAGTGAATCCGGCAGCAGAGGCAAGGTGACGATTTTGCAGTCGACAGCGGTAATGAAGAAAGTGATCGCTCATTAGTTTCTTTGTTCCTGTCCCACTCTTTTATCTCTGTGGTTTTCCTGCCCCGTCCCCTCTTCTCTCTCTCTTTCTCTGTCTCCCTCTGCAGCGGTGTAATGTCTGCAGCTCTCGCCCCTCTGCTGCCTCCTGCGTCACTTCCCTTCCTGGTCGGCTGTCATGTAAACACAAGCACACTCCTGCTCAGAGGCGTGCTCTCTCACATACAAGCTCAAAAACACTCACACAAACACACACATACACCCAGTCACATGGGAGCTGCTAATTATGACCACATAAACCCAGCGGAAATACAACTTTCACAGCTGGCTGTTTGAGCTACGCACACATTGAGGCACATAATTCATAGACAACCCCCCCCCCTCCTCCCACACACACACACACGCACACACACACACACACCATTTACTTCAATTATTCAGCAAACGCACACCAGAGAAAAAAAGTAATGTGCTCATTTCTCAGATTAGCCTCCGATGCTGGGGCTACAAATAGCAAAGATTTCTCTGTACGGGTGCTGGTGAGGCGAAAGGACCATGAGAGCCACGGACAGCGATTAAGTGAGAAGGATGGAGGGAGGAAGGTTTAGCTGCATGAATTGAGCATAACAAGGGAAAAATTGGTTTCAGCGCCGGCCATTTTAACGAGAGAGCGGAGGAAACGATGAAAACAACACATGCTCATTTATATCCGAATGAAGCAGATCTATTTGTTGAGACAAGGCAAGCATAAACATCTGACAGACGTCATGCATAGTCTGTGACGCAGATGGGAAAGTCTGTCTTCAGTAAGCATATGCACGCACCCACAAAAACAGACACAGATAAACAGGAACACACACAAACAGGCAGGCCATGTTATTACCACTAGACTCGTCTGACACACTCCAGCCATTTCAAGCATGTCACTAGTCTGAGGTTCAGGCTCATTGGTGGAATTGCATATAGGTTTGCCAAGGAATGCTCTCAAGGGCGGAAATAACAGCTTACAGCTCTGAAAGTTCGCTTCAAAAGGCTGATGGATTTGTTCTCGGCTAATAAGACCAAACACGAGATTAATGCTGGTTAATGGTTAATGCTGCAGGATTATTGCAAATTTCATTATCATGCAAGTGCTGGAGGACAGCACAGGTCATGTTCTACCCTGCTTGTACTTGTCAGGGCAACAGCTTGATTTGTTTACCAGGGGAGGCAAGATAATTCCTCCGTCCAGAGAAAACACATTTAGTTGATAAAAACAAAAACAAGGGAGTGCGAATACACAGGTGACGCAAACATGTAAGTTTCTACAGCAGGATAAAGAACTAACATGAAACAAGTACTGAAACTGTGCTATCAGTTCCCTGAACTAATTTCTTCTTTCATTTTTGGTAAATGGTTTTGACATTTATCCAAAGCACTTCACAAGGTTTTTGCCGCTCATGGTATAATTCATACTGAGAAATACTGGTGTCAGAGGTTTTGTTATTGTGTTTGTTGTTGGCTGGCTGCCCTGGATTCTGAAGTTCATACGACACATTTCACAACACAGAAAAGCATTAAACTTAATGCATACATTTCCTTCAATCCTAAGCAAGCAACAGCAGTAAGTGGGGAAACTGCTGACATTCAGGAGGGGGCCCAAACCTTTAGAATTACTGCTTTTATCTGCTAACAGGAAATAATCAAAATCAGGATTGAATTAGGTTCTTGACAGCTGGCTTCAGTGCGAGCCTTGACAGAACAACTGTGTTCATTCAGGATCTGTTAGGGCCACACCAAATTATTATTTTCATTATTGACAATCTTTTAATTATGTAATCTATTGCGTAAATAGGAAACTGTTTTCTCACACATTAGCGAATTAGCTATAAAACAGAAAGCAACAATCCTCACATTTCAAATGCTAAAACTAGACAAAGTTTGGCATTTTTATTAAACAGTCCATTGATTGATGGATCAGTTAATTTTCTGTCAACTGCATAATTGATTAATTGGCAAACCTAATGGTTTCCGCCCTACACCAGGGATTCAATATGAGCTGGTGAATGTTTTTGTGTGGTTGGTGGTTTGAAATACTGCTAAACTACTGCATTTGTGTCATGCTGCCTGAAGATTAGCTGAGGAAGGATGAAGAAGATCAATTTAATTCTTACATGATGGAGTATCAGGGACTGAAGAGGATTCAACAGGCCACCAAAAGTCAAACCATGACTGATTTGTATAAAGCTGAATGTTGATATAAGGGGGAATAATAGGTTGTGTCATAAACTGCATGTGTCAATGAGGAACAATGGCATGCAAAAAAAAGTTTCCCTGTTTCATATTAGCCTACTTTTAACAACTTGTGCTGCAAATGTGTGTCAAAAAGAAATCATTTTCTAAACAGTTTCATGGGTTTCCTCTCCAATCCTTATGGTGATGATCAGTCACATGTCTAGATATCTACCAGCCTTTTACATCAACCGGTGCTTCCTCCAGTTGGCCCAGTCAGCATCTGCTGCTGGTAAGCATCTCCGGAAGAGCCACTTGCATTAACTCAGAGATTATTTCCCTTTACTGCTCAATACTGAAACTGCAGCCAAAATTAGAGGCTGTTTGAACTATATGTGTCATGTACACACAGATGTGACTGCCCTGTTATGAATCAGCAAAATGTTGACTGGTGTGTGTGTGTGTGTGTCTGTGTGTGCGAAAGAGAGAAAGAAAGAGTATTTGCGCAATAGCCAAAGCAGCAGGCAGGTGGTTTTCTTGTTTTCCTCACTGGCGACTATTTAAATATTGAAGCCCTGTCTGCGCCTCACAGGCACGTTTCCAGACATCCCGCAGGAAAACTGGATGATCTGTTAAACAAAAAGGACCGTTGCTTATAAGCTAGACACTCGTAATTACGTTCACAGTTAGAACAGTGTTATAGGCCTACTCACGTCGTTATAAACATTTCCAATAAGTTAGGGGACATTTAAAATGATGGGCTACTTTATTATTAAACTTGTTATAGAGACAGTGATTCTTCAACAACTTTACTTGTTCTTGGACGCAGAGCTCAAGGTTGGGCTTGTTAAAGAGGGGCGGGATGTTTCCAGTCAAGCCTAGAGCGCCGTGCTGAGCCTCAAAACACTGTTTAGAAGCTCCAGACGAGGCCCTATTCCCACTTGTTTACTTCAACTTCAATTTCCATGTGCGCAACACCACCTGGAATGCGGACACTGGCGAACACAGAGTTCGAGAAAAACGCAAATGGCACACGATCAAGAATCTCCCCTGCAGGAATGTTGCGCTTGCTCCAACAAACACTTTTGTGGGTGCGGGTCCTCACACTAGAGAATGTAGGTAGCACACTAACCGGGCGTAAGCGCGCAAACGCACCTGCGGCAGCAATACAGAGCCGATCAGCCGAGCTATTACAAATAGGCCAACTTCACTCACGCTGAAAGGCGCTCCTCTTCTGCTCCGGGACCAAGGGAAATTGTCCTCCTCTTTTAAAGTGCGTGTCACAGCTGGCAGGTGCAACTGCGAAAAGAGAGGTCCCGTGTGATGAGGCGCAGTGAGTCCGGCTCGCCCCGTCCGCGATCGGCTGGGCTCGGCTCGGCCACGCTGTCCCTCTCCCGCAGGCTGCTGGCGGTCGGCTGATGACTGCGTACATTTCGGCCTCTTCTCCATCAGCCGAGAGCTCAGCGCACTCTGTCTCTCTGCTCCTGCATTTCATTATATCATGGCCATGTGACACGCTCAGGCATCTGTCAATGGAAACTTAAAGGGACCTCCCACGTGACGGCGGATCATGCGCGCGCCGGGCATTGCGCGTCCTGGGGAAATAAGATGCTGCGGCTTTAATAAAAGTAAACCAGCAGGCCATAAACAACCACCCAGACTGGTTTTACTGTTTTTACAGGAATGATGGTGATAATGATGAGGATGAGGATAGTTGTAGTGATGACGATAACACTTAGTGTGATGATGATGATGATGATGATGATGATGATGATGAAGATAACTATTGAGTTTGTGATGTTCTATCTATGATGATGAAGATATGTGTTATGTTGATGATGAGTATAACTGTTAATGGTTGCGATGATGATGATGATGATGATGATGATTTTGAAGTAACATCAAATGGGTGGTAAGGATGGTGATAGTGATGGTGATGATGATGAAGAATGTTAATAGTGATGAGGATGATGATGATGATGATATTAGAGGTGGAACCAGTGTTCATGATAGAGATGAAGGTGGGACTGATGATGCCTGTTTTTTGGCTATTTCTTTCTTCCATCATGAGATCATACTGTATGTGACATCATCATAGGGTGACTAACATTGTGGGGAAACACAGCTGACCTCATATAAGAGACAGTCAGATAGACAGACAAGAGCCTTTCCCCCAGTCCACAGGTATAGTATGTGCTATGTGCAGCTTATGCTGCAGGCACAAGGTTATCCTGGCTTAAATTAATTTCTTTGTGCTCTGTAAGGTGCCAGTAGAGCTTTCTTTGTTGATCATTTCCTCTTGTTTACATTAATACATTCTCTCCCAGAGGATGCCCAGCATCCATCCATCGTCAACCGCTTATCAGGGTAGCTGGAGCCAATCCCAGCTGACATCGGGCGAAAGGCCAGTCCAGGGTGTCGCCAGTCCATCGCAGGGCCTCACATAGATTAACAACCACTCACACTCACACCTAAGGATAATTTTGGAGACACCAATTAACCTAGCCTGCATGTGTTTGGATGGTGGGAGGAAGCCGGAGCGCACGGAGAGAATCCACGTGGACATGGGGAGAAAATGCAAATTCCACACAGAAAAGCCGGGGCAACCAGGGTTTGAACCCACAACCTTCTTGCTGTGAGGCAACAGTGCTAACCACTGCATCGCCTGCCTGCCTGCCTGCCTGCCTGCCTGCCTGCCTGCCTGCCTGCCTGCCTGCCTGCCTGCCTGCCTGCCTGCCTGCCTGCCTGCCTGCCTGCCTGCCTGCCTGCCTGCCCACCCAGTGTCCATGAGGCTTAAGATACATTTCCTGCCTCGTAAAAACATTGCTCATTGCATCAAATTATTAAATACTTTGGAAAACAGCCAGGAGTGATATCAAATAAATAAGACTAAAAGTCACGCTAGGCCGTGAGAACCTGTGTAGTTAAATTAATACCGACCATGTTAAGAAATGCTGGATGTTAGAGACCCTATGGGTAACTGCATGGATGTTGTCTGCTGCAGTGTCCTTTTCATATCATATCATAAGGAATGACCAAAGTCAGAAATGTGTATATCTTTAACATGCTGATGTTTAGCATATGACCTTTAGCATGTTAGCATGCTATATTTGCAGTAATTTCAAAATACAGCTGAATGCAGGCTGAAATTTGGTCATTAGCCTTAAAGGTATGCTGTTATGAACTTAACTGTTAAAGCTGCTCTAATTAATATTTTAATTTTAACTTTATTAATTAACAGAAAGTTAAGGACTGCCATCCTTACTGAGCTGCTACTATCATGGGATTGTGAATAGGTTCTATGAAGACTACAGTATGACATAAACCTAAACTAAAATCTAATCTACACTTAAAAATACAATAAAAACCATGGTCAGATTTACATCATAGGGTGTAGCGACGTTTGCCGGTGTTACCTAATAATAAAACCATTCTCACTTGTATTCTCAGTGTCTGGATTTACATCCCCACAAACAAAACTTGACCAGTGCCTTTCCATTTGCAGTAAGTGGAAGCAAGGCCCTGCCAGACCCTGGACGTGCACTTAGAAGAAACTCCATTATCATTCCCTTCACGTCATCAAGCCTGGAAGAGATTCACTTGCAGATGATTCATCAAAAACTAACACTTTCACCAGAATTTTACAAAAATATCAAATCCAAAGCAACAGCAACTGTTACTGTGCCTCATTCCACACCACTGGGTGCCTTCGCTACTAATCTCTATTGTAAAAGAAAAAGGCATTTGATGTATTATTGTGTCCCCAATACATAATTTCCACAATTTTCTTGAATCTTGTTGCTTCTAATGCAAATATTTTTCTGTTATTTACTTCATTCTAGTAAAGTGAATTTCCCAACCGCCTGAAATGCCTGAAACAAGAGAAACGGCAATTATCTCAGCCCAGCAGGTTTATTATCAATTTATTTTGAAAGAAAAATCGTGTTTGAAAGCTGAATGTTAGACCAAAATTAATTACTTAATAAATTACTTGTGTCAAAAATATGCAAAAATAGCCCACTTAAAAACGTTGATGAAAACACATACATACAGAAAATAATGTAGTCAATGAAACTCGTAAATTCTTTCATGAATACTGTTTGACTTGATTTTCTCTTCAGTGTGATGGAGGGTCTCGTTGGCAGTCAGGGCCGTGTGAACATACCAGAGGTCCAGGAGTCTCTGAGGCTCGCAGACCCCCTGTGGTTTAATTAGAGCGGATTACAACTCTCAACAACAAAAGGCACCTCTCTGCTTCCCCCTTTTTTGCCTGCTTGTATGTGACACTGCCAACTAATAGTGGCTCCTTGTGTGCTGCCAACCCATTGAGAAGGCATAAAACAGACATCTATCACATGCATATTATCCAAACTTGATTATTATTATTGATTACATAGTTAATTTAATTTCTTAACTTGTCTAGAAAATGTCAATATGACAGATGACTAGCACATGTCATCAGGTGGTTACCAGTTAGTAATCAGAGCCCAATGTGATGTATCAAGTAGACAACCATTTAATTCATAATTGACAAAACAATCCCACCCCAAAGTCCATTTAGTAGTTGTTTTGAAGCTTTTGATCATATTACACAATCTCCATCTACCGGAGATCATGTCCATGATACAACTGAAGGCTCTAGAGCAGCTAAACTTGTAATCAGATTATTCTGTCAACTAAGGTTTCTTTCTCAACTTGATTTATGATATTAAGTAAATAAAAGTAAGCCAGCAAACATTTTCTAAGTGAGTCATTGTAATTGCTTTTTTTAGTTGACTAATCAGTTGTTGGATAGATTAGTAATTGTTGAGCTCTAAATCAGGGATTGTAACAACAATTATGTTATGTTATGTTATTATGTAATAACTAATATCATTAGTAATAATAACTAATAAGTTAGCTATTAAATAAATAGTACCATAAATTAGCAAATGATAGCATTAAAAAAACTGATAGCACTCACATTGAGACAGAGTGCTTAAAGGCATAATGAGTAGCATTTGGGAACATCAAGAAAGACACCAGATTTAAAAGCTTCACTATACTGTGAATACAGAGAGATTTATTTATGTATTTTTATACATGTATTTATACCAGTCATGCACTCTAGCTTTTAAATTATTGTTTTTGAATACATTATTTAGGCTTAAAATATTTTTGAACATTTTCCATTTTGACCTTAACAGAGTGTTCCTGAGAGTGCTCCTTTATTAGCCACGCTTCAGGTGGCTCTGTGGATGGAAATGTCTCTCTGTCAGTCTACCACTTTGGTCCAGGCTGAAATAGCTCAACAACTTTTAGATAGATTGCCATGACATTTGTAGAGACATTCATGGTCCCCAGAGGATGATTTCTAATTACTTTGTGGTGATCCCATGAGTTTTCATGAAGCACCATCATCAGGTCAAAAATTATATTTGTCAGTAGCCTACTTTGGTTTACAACTAAATAGAACTAATGATGTTTGTATTTGGTTCTAATTAACAAATCTTAGCATGCTTACATGGTGGTGACCACAGCAAACATGATAACTGTTTAACAAAGGATGCTAGCACTGTCATTTTGAGCATGTTAGCATGCTGATGTTAATATTTAGCTCATAACACCGCGGTGACCTTTGAGCATCCCTCCAAACAGAGGGTGGTGTGAAAGAGGTGGGGTTTGAGGGATGGAGGAAGAGTTGTGTTAAGCATATAAGTTATCTCATTGCACATTTTAAATAAGAATACATGTTAAATATCACATTTAAAAGAGGTCCAGTGTACGGGAATAAAGCAACGTTCATATTACTCACCCGATGATTCATCCACCCTGTAAACTACCAATGACTCGACATGTAGTGAAAAACTGAGATCACCCAGAGAGGTGTGCTGTCTTTGTTTCAGAAAGGAACCAATGCAATATCAAACAGGCCAACAATCTACAGTCCAATAATGACAGGACAAAAAAAAAAATGAACAAGGCCTTGACAGGACATAGCACATTTAATTAACCCCTGAGGTGTCACTGGGGCATAGTGCACAGGTCAAAAAAGCACAGCATACACACGGTTAATAGTAGAGTTAGTAATGACCCAACAGTAGCAAACCCTATATACCCAGATATCTGTCTGTGTGAAAATGTACAAATAAAAAGTATGTAGATAAACATATAGTATACGTTTATATAATATAAGATAGAGCACAGGTGTGGTATCTACAAACATTTATGTAAGTATTAGACATTGTTTCTGGAAAGGGACATTAGTTTTCAAATGCAATTTCAATGTATGGGGTAATAATGAGGTAAGTAGCAGCCTAACTAATAAGGCTTTATTGCTATTTTTGTGGGTCAACTGCCCTTTGAACTGCAGCTTTTAAGTACTAGCTGACTGGTTAAAGCTTAATGATGTGAAAAATATGATAACGTGAACACCTGATGTTTTATCATGATGGGTGTGAAACATAGACTGTATATAAAAAGGTGTGGAATATCTGGCTTGGTAATGGTACTTTGCGCGTCTTTGTACAAATAAAATAAGCCAGGCTGTACTGTCTCTTTAAGGGCTGTCACTGCTCACGCCTGCTAGCCTCCCGCTGCTTGTTATTTTCTGCAACAAGATGGCTGTCGTTCCTGAGAGCAGAGTCCTCACTTTCAGCGTTTTTAAATGGAGCTCTTACTCGTCTACATATTTACCTGAGTGAGTAATGCTCACGTCGGTTTGCACGGCGTATGCATTAGGTTTTGTGGTTACAGGGGGTCTTTTTTCATCGCCTTTTTGCACAAGTGTTTCTTCCAGCCGGCCTGACTGGCCTAGCGCGTCTGCGATCCCAGCTAGCTAGCGTTAGCTTAGTCAGTGGCGATAGGGGCGTTTGATTTTGATACGTAGCCGCCCGATAGTGATGTTGCTGGTGATCCAATGAACCGTTTATGGTAAACAGTAAGCTAGTGTGTGGAACATTGTACGTTTGATAAGACAACCTTTTAGATATTTCTTTGGAACTTGAGGTCTTTCAGCAGTGACGTTTAGATAATGTAATAGATAACGTTGGGAGTTTGTCTCTTGTTCACTGCACCTTCGTTGAAGGTGCTTTATGTACGTTAAGTTAGATTTTCTTCTCTTGAAAAGAGCTTGTTTTGGATCAACAACCTTCAGTACTTTGTATTGACACTAGGTCAGGAAAACACAGACTAATGAGTTGTTTAAATATTAATGTTAGCATATTTCGGGTTGCAATGCGCTATCCGGTAAGTTACCCTCGTAACGTTAACGTTACGTGGAGTAAAAACGAACGTCCACATTAGCGTTCTGGACTCCAGAGCTCAAGTAGGCAACTATAGTTAGCTGCTGTTAACTAACGTTAACCAAAGAGCCCTGCCTTATAAACAATAGCTAATCACCTTTCTTCACCGGGTAACGTTACCTGAAACTGCTGTTACAAAACGAACGGTCCCACTTTATGGTTGGCATACAATAACACAAATAACCCATAACCCAAATGTTCGATAACTAACATTCATAACAATATGAAGTCACACATAAAACATTCGCCTGTTGCTGCTTCAACACACAGTTTAGCTGTAACTAAGCTAGCTAACAACAACAGTAGTCTGCTAGCTGATAGTAAATATACTGTAATGTTAACTAATAATCAATGGGCTCATTGCACGTGCTAATACAATTTAGCTGGACTGCCTCAGCAGTAGTACTGTTATGTTTCCGTTAAAGCTAGTGTATACACACACGAACACACACCCTTGTTTATGTCACCAGTACTCGCCTTACCTTTCTTTGTTTGTGTTCTTTAGGAATATCTTGGTAGACAAGCCTAATGATCAGTCTTCCAGGTGGTCTTCTGAGAGCAACTACCCTCCACAGGTAGGTCTACTGATGTTGACACAAATTGTGTCTTTACTTGACTTGACTTTTCCTGGGAGCTTGACATGAGAGTTGACCGTGTGCATTAAGAACAAATTGTGAAGTTAAGGGTGTCTGATGTTTGCGTCTTAATAATACCAGTTGCCACATCTTTCTGATTTCTTTACAAACTCCTTTCGGCTAGTTTTCCATCTTGACCGAAAACAGCAGTGTTTGAGGTTAAAGATTTAAGAAACATTGTTGATATGAGAGCTGTTGGTTGAAGACGTCACTTTGGGATTTTGAAAATTTTGATGGACGTCTTCCATAATTTTCTTAAATTTCATAGACCAAACGATAAGTTGAAAAAACACACATTAATTCATACTTAGTTACAGCCCAAATTGATCATTATTATTGATCTAGGTATTTTGTATGTTGATAGGTGGCCTTGTCATTTCTTTCTTGCGGTGTGTCACTGAAAGACCAATAAAAACCCAACATAATTATCTGAGATACCTAAACTATGTGTTGCAGCTGATAGGACTGGGAAAGATATTGCATATTGGTTTTGGCTTCAGAATACTACATCACTTTGAACAGGGGTGAGTGCCAGGCCCAAAAATACAGTAGACTATACTAGGAGAGGGGACTGGAGTTCACTTTAAATCCATGTCCAGAGTGCTGAGGTGGGGCATCTAGCAAAGAACTAGTTAAATCTGATCTTTACAAAATAAAACATGTTCACAGAAAGTAAATGCAGATCAATGCCTGAGGGCTCATAAGTCAGTAAAAGTACTTTGTTGAAAGTGTCATGTGGTAAGACTCGGGTGTAAACTTTAACGTCCTGCTTTCCACTAGCACATTTAATGAATGTTCTGGCCCGTGGTCTCCACTCGTTCTGGCCTAATGGCCACTGGTGATTTGTCATTAGATGTCCTGGCTTGTTAGACCATCAGTGGCATGTGGATGTGGCTCATAAATTGTAATGCCACTTACCTGATGCAGTAGATTGACCCTGCTGTAGTTATTTAGATAATGAGCAAATCTTTTCACAGTGGCTGGCCTGCTATAAGCACAGGCAATTTCCTGCAGTCCTTCACACGCTAATAGCATCGTAACTCTGCTCTTTGCCTTCAGTCTGTTTCATGTCTCCTCTCTCTTTCTTCAGTTTTTAATCTTGAAATTGGAAAGGCCAGCAATTGTTCAGAGCATCACCTTTGGGAAATATGAGAAGACTCACGTCTGCAACTTGAAGAAGTTTAAAGTGTTTGGTGGGATGAGTGAAGAGAACATGACAGAGCTTTTGTCCAGGTGAGATGTTACTACTAATGCCAGTCCAACTGTTTATTTTTTGTGAAAACCTAGTTTTTATGCGCTTTTTGGTAGGTGAGTGGAGTTCAGTTGTGGGACAGACCACAATGGAGAAAGCTATTACTGATTTGCTGTTTGTTTCAGATTTGCATGTAACTTTTTAAAGGTCAGAAAAAGTCAGTCAATAGAAGGGCCCTACTTGCAGTAGGACACTATGGACTAAAGTAAACTAGTGCAAAATAGCTCAATCGTCCTTCACGAGAAAATCATTTGTAGATATGCAGCTTTTGGTCATGCTGCCCCGCTACATAGTGACAAAAATAGTTTAAAAGTGGAAGCACTTGAAGGTTTTGAAAATACTTCTGAATAAATCTGAACATTACTGAACTTGGCTTTAGTACTACCCAGAAGCGTGTCCCCAAATTGGGCAGAGAACAGTGGAAACAAAGGCAGAACCTGTTAATAGAACCACACTAAGTTACAGGTTGTTAAAGTAATAATCTCCAAGATTTTTATTTAAATAAATGTCTGTAAAGTCACTATCTATAGCCGAATAAAGTAACACAATGGTGATTGTGCGCACTGCAAGTTTGGCAATATTTACATATTTGCTGCATTACGAAATGGGTGAAAGAAAGGTTGTATAAAGGTACTGCTGCTGAAAACCGAACTTTTCCTACTGCTGCAGCTTCACTTTAGAAGCATTTAACTGGCAAAACATGAGTTGAGTTTTATTATGAAGTAGATGTAGGAAATGCAGTGTGTTTGTCAATGAGCTTATGCTGAGAGAGAGAGAGAGAGAGAGAGATAAAAAAATAATAAAACACAGAATAATAGACCAAGGCCATTTAGTGCCTGGCTTCTTTATTAAAACGCCAATTTGTAGGAGTAGTTTGCTTGCTGTACCTCGAACTCTGGAATGTGTGGTACTAAGCTGCATTTGCTGTTACCACCAGTAACTACGGGCGTCTCCAAATAAACCAGGACTAAAATATTAAGGGTTACATAGTGGAAAAGCCCTCTATGCATTGATTATTTGATCCACATAATAGTTTCACTCAGTTTTTATCAATGTACTTTCTTACTTAAAATGTAATGTTTTAGCTATTAATTTCATTTGTCGTGGTTGGCTGGTGGCCCTAGTTTTAGCATTCCCTAGTGCATAATATTGACTTTTATTGTCACTAAATGCAACAGTGTCAGATTGCAGATCGGGATACCCTGACTTATGGTATCTGTATCATTCTTATGATTAGATGATCACAAATTCCTGGAAGAACTGTATTGTGGAAAAGCAGAAGAAAAACAATCTTAAGCTTGTGTATTAGCAAATTTTGCATTTGTCTGCCAGCTCTGGTGATACCTGATAATTGTAAAATGCTGCCATTTCTAGAATATATTTTGCTCATACACATCCACATGTATACTGGGATTATTATTATTATTATTATTATTATTATTTTTATTATTATATTTGAATGACTAACATAAATTTACCATCTAATGGAAGAAGTTGGCATCGCATCTCAATAATCATCAGTAATATAATTTATGAAACAGCTGCATCATCTCCAGTCTCTACTTCCTTCTCTTCCAGTGGCCTTAAGAATGACTACAACAAGGAAACGTTCACCTTAAAGCACAAGATTGACGAACAGATGTTTCCCTGCAGATTTGTCAAAATAGGTGAGAACTATAGGTGACAACCACTAAGCATGTGGTTTCTGAAATGGTTTCTGTTAGTCTTAGGGGAAAAAAACCCCACAGTGAACATTTCGGTCTTTTTACACTGTTTTCTCCATCTTTGTGTGTCTCAGTGCCTCTGATGTCTTGGGGTCCTAGTTTTAATTTCAGCATCTGGTACATTGAGCTGCACGGTATCGAAGATCCTGATGTTGTGCAGCCCTGCCTTAATTGGTACAGCAAGGTAAGCACCTGAGGGTAGCCTGGGGGTTACAGACATAGGCTCGGGCTTGAAGAGTGGATTATGAATTCAGCAGGTCTGAATATGGAATTGGATTGATTAATCAGTAATGAAAAAGAACCGGGCTGATAAGTGTATGGATAAGATAATGATACAGTCTGAACAATGTCCAACCCTACAGCTGGCTAGTGCCTTCACACCCACATTGGGAGGATGAGCAAATCGCAGTTCAGTTCATAAAAAATGGCTTCACAGTGGAGTCACATACATTGATAGCTAGATACTGTGCAGTAAGACCTCGGTTGAGTCCATACTGTGGAAATTAGCAAGCATTAAATAATCATGTTCAAAACACAAGATCAAAGATATTATGAAAAGCTGGTAAATTTATCAAAACAAAAACATTGCTGCGGGTATAAAGGAGTTCTGTAAACTGTGTTGTTCCTCCTTGAGTCTCGAAGTATTGCAGTGCTTCAGTTTTACTCTTAAAAAGCTGTATAAACCCTGTATTTAGTGTCACCCAAGTTCATATGGCATTGGAGACCAGATAAAGTAAAGTAAAGTAGGGCTTTGCCATATGGCAAAAAATTCATACCCCGATATAGGTAATTTCATATCCCAAATACGATATATATCCCGCTAGAGAACATATTTCTTGTAAATTCAATGAAATATATGACATTTCTGGATCTTGGAATATTTCTCTGCATTATAAAGGTGGGGTAAGCGAGAACTTAGAAGGGAGAAATCAAACACCATGACAAATGCCACGATGATGCTACTTGCTGCTGCAAAGCTAACATGAGAGGACAAGCAGCACAGCAGCTCCAGACAGCGACACAACTCTCCTGCTGCTACAGCTAAAGCCTCGTTCACGCTACACGAATTTTAGCCCGATTTGCCACTCGGCACATAACGACTGGCGACCGCCAATCAACTGCTGATTTACTCCCGATCACAGCCTGACGGTAGCCAGCTGTTTCGAGTGTAGGTTCATGTCATTTCATGTTTCTCATTTCACGTGTTTTCTTGACAAAACGTGGTTTGGAGTCCAGCGTCGGGTGACACAGCCGCTGTCAGCTCGTGTAGTGTGTGACCCACTGTCACCGACAGTCACGTAGTGGGAACGCCACAACGACTTCAAGACTCCCGTACACAAGACGGCAAGTTGTGTAGTGTGAACGGCACGGCCATCCGCTGACGCTGAAAGTCCTGTAGTCTGTACGAGCCTTAAAGAGGTGATGTTATGCTCATTTTCAGGTTCAAAATCCTATTTAGGGGTTGTACCAGAACAGCTTTACATGGTTTAATTTTCAAAAAACACCATATTTTTTGTCACACTGCACATTGCTGCAGCTCCTCTTTTCACCCTGTGTTGAAGGCTTCGTTTTAGCTATGGAGTGATACACCTAGTCTCTAAATGATCTTTGTTGGAAGTTGCACATGCTCAGTTCCTAGTTAAGGACTACTAGCCAATCAGAAGCAGAGAAGGGCGGGTCAGTGAGAAGCCGGTAAACAGCTTTGATTCAGCTATAGGCTACATGTTGCCAGGCTGGTTGGCAACATGGACTGGAGCAAGAGTTTCAGAGTGGTGAGTTATTAATCTGTAACAAAAGTATCTTTCATCCATAAAGTTTTAACTGAGCTCTGTCTCTACATCACAGGAACAACTTTATGTCCACTGACTGTTTGGAAGGGAGAGGAGAGCTGTGTGCTGCAGCTCACTGTTTTTCCACCGGTGTTTTTGAGGGAGTGTCGGACTAGCCGCTCAGCGAGCATTATGACACGTATTTTCATTGTGTCGTCACAAGAAAGGGAAGTAAAGGCTGGACTACAAACGAGCTGTTTTCAGGCAGTTCAGAGCAGAGTTTTCTGTGGGAGATGGGAACTCCCTTTGGGCTGGACTTTGGGCTTTTTCACTTTGCAAACCTGTTACATTCACAAAAAAGGGATATAACTTAATAAAGGAGAGGAGGGAAAAAACCAGATACCACCTCTTTAACATCACAACAACAGCATGTCATGATGAACTCTAAAGCAAGCTGGATGTCTGTGGGCAAGTCATTTAACGTTAACTGACTGACACTCACATCATGGCTGGAACGAATTCCAACGTGAAACTAACTTCACCTCAGTGCATAGCGATGTTCCCTCATCAAAATATTACAGTAAAGTGTAGAATTTGCGAGACAACAGTATCATAATCATAACAGAGCATAATTGTAAACAATAGACGTTTTTCTATCATCAAATGATATCGTCATATAGCACAGCTCTAGAGTAAAGTGACAGTCGTTGCCAGCTCATGTAGTGTGTGTGTGTGACCCCCTGTCGCCTATCACATAGTATCACCGACTTCAAGACTCTCGTTACAAGTGTTGCAGTCTGAACAGCTCAGCTATCTTCTGACATTGTAAGTCGTGTAGTCTGAACTAGGCATAGCAGTAGTTGATTATGTTTGTGGGTTGATTGGAGCCTGTATCTGTTTCCTCTCCATCATGCCCTTGCAGTACAGAGAACAGGAAGCCATCCGCCTTTGCCTCAAGCACTTCAGACAGCATAACTACACAGAGGCCTTTGAGTCACTGCAGAAGAAGACTCGGATAGCACTGGAGCACCCAATGCTGACCCACCTGCATGACCGGCTGGTGCTGCAAGGAGACTTTGACGCCTGCGAGGAGCTCATAGACAAAGCTGTGAGAGGTATAGTACCATTACAGGTTACTGCTGAGTTTAAGATCACTTCAATGGTTTTTTTTTTTTTTAAGGGTTCTTAGTCAAATCCTATATGCCTTATTTCTGCTTGCGTTAATAGTGATTTTGCAATATTTGATCCTCTTCTTTCTTCGGTAGACGGTTTGTTTAACCAGTATATCAGCCAGCAGGAGTACAAGCCCAGGTGGAGTCAGATCATCCCGAAATGCAACAAAGGTACAAGCGCCCAAGAAATCAACCGAGACGACTTGAACAGTGAGAGCATCTATTCAAGTGGGAATTATTCCCAATCTGTCAAACATTTCAGCACACAGTGAAAGCTCTGTGGCCTAGTTGCTAAAGTGATGCTGCCTTCCCTTTTTGTTTGTTTGTTGCCTCCCTCTCGCCCTCTGCTCCTCCCATCGTTCCACCCATTCTACATTATCTCTATCCATTTCCTCTGCGTCATCTTCCGTCTCCCACACTCATACACCATCCTTGTCTGCGCCTTCCTCTCCTCTTTGCAGGTGATGGTGACGACAACAGGCCAGGGATGAGGGGAGGACATCAAATGGTCATTGACGTCCAGACTGGTGAGACCCACGCAGCCAGTGTTATGACATGGCTGTTTAACCAATGCTATGACTCATACCCTCCTACACAGACTGAAAGCAAAGCTCTATTACTGTTCAATGAAATGAACTCTCCCTTCCCGTCCGCTCCACCTCCAGACCTTCTCCGCCAAAAGAACAGTCCTGAGGGCATTTTTCTTCTAAGAGCACATTAGTCACAACTTTTGTTTTGACAAACACACAACTATTGTTTTTGTTTCTGTATCTGGCGACATTGTTGGTGGTGTACTTCCCCACTGGCCATCTGATAAACAAAAGCCTGCATTGTGTGTGAGTAATGCAGCGTCTGCAACTTGTGTCAGAACTGAGAGAAGGCATTGCATCCCTCTGGTCTGTGTCTCAGGCCTCACACACTGATTTCTCTGTTTTGTAGCGGTAGTTGATAGTAGGGCTGCACCTAATGATTTTTTTTAATATAACAATTTATCCAAAATAAATATCAAAAACATATCTTATTATGTATCATCATCCTGAATTAGAGACAGAAAGAATAATTGCATGAACGAGTCTAATTTCCCAGTCACTGCTGGTTTATGATATCAATAATAACTTGTGCAGGTTCACAGGGGCCGATGTGACGCCTCCCACATACAACACAATGTTGTTTATTAGTCGTTATACAGCACAAGGCTGCATAACAAAAATTTGTAGTTCCTTAATGCTACACACACAACAGATAATTAAGTGTAGGCCTATATTAAAATATGGTAACATATAAAATAAAACAATATATACAGTTATTTATATACATTTATACAGACACGTATATACACGAACATTCCACAGTGCATTTTTTGAATTTGCATCTGGGGTGAATGTGAACAGCAGCAACCAGATGTGACCTTTGGGAAACAGAGTCCATCTTGACTGTGTTTGAGAACCAAGCATCATCGATGTAAAACACAGAGTCCGCTTCCTCTCATCTCGCCGAAGTCTTGCTCTGACAGCTTGAAACATGGAACGCCTGCCGAGTGCTTTATCCGGGATGTTGATGGGGCAGGTCTCTGTAACGAGTTTCTCTGAATTCCGTTGACTGGTCCAGACCGGCTCTTTAGGAGCAGAATTAAGTCCAAGCTGGGCCAGCATGGCTCCTCTTCTAGCTCTCTTTCCTCTCCTCTGAGCGATTACAGCACCCGCCGTGGCACCTGGTCCGATGTGGATCGTGGTCTGTTGCTCTTTAATCTAAAAACGTTGTCTTCATCTTCCAATGACTGTATTTATATCAGAGGTCACACGTTTTGGCAGTAAAACCGGAAAAAGTAAAAACCAAAAGTGTAGCAACGTTTGAAGAAGCTACCGGCTGCTGCTTCTACAAGCGCTGCCGGTTGCCTTCGTTTTGTTTCACATACAGCATTAATAACCCTGAAACAACATGACAATGGCAGAGATTGGCTACTGCATATTCAGCACTTCCTTAGAACTTCATTAAAGTCATAGCTTTGTCAAACAAATTCATTTCTAACATATATCAAACCTCCTTTTCAACAATTAACTACCACATCGGAGCATATAAGCCCCGCCCATGAGATCGTGCCTGGTATAGAGCAGAGCGGCTCGCACTGTACTGCAGTTTATTCAAAGTTTATTCTGAACGTGTCGGCTGTCCAGATTACACCAAATGTGACACTGCGCTCCCTTGGGTCCACAGCAACACACCCGCCATGTGTGAGGTCAATCGGAGGAACGGTTGTCGACGCAATCGAAACACACACAGATTCCTGCCTTTATTAGAGAGATAACAGACCATAATTGTCAGATGCTTGATCAGAAAATACTGGACCTCAAATTTAAGGATTGCAGTGACACATTGATTTATGTCAACCCTTCCCTGAACTAGAGAATCCAATTTTTTTATTTATTTTTTTTTTTACTGAAATGTAAAATGGCTCTGACATGGATTGATTTCATCACTGGAGTAATATGCAGTAAAATAATCACTGGCAAATGTATTTTTGCATCAGTGTGGGGGAAAGAAATGAACTGAACTGAAATGATTCAATCTGTTAGGTTAGTTTAAGCCATTTTCTCAGTCATATGTGGCTGTTAGCTGTGAACGGAAAATATAAACCCGCTGAATGTTAGATGACGCATAGTGTAACATTACGTTACCATGACTGCAGCGGTGCAGGAATTTTTATCATGGGGTGACGAAGAAACATTTAGAAAATCAATTTTAATGGACTACTGCTAACACTCCTCATGTTGATAATCCTAATGTATGGAGCTTGTGCGGACTAACAGTAAACTGTCTTGCCTCTCATCTGCACTGCTGTGAAAACTGTCTAAAATACTGCCAAATTTTAAATGGTAGTAGGTGAGTTTTTTTCAGCTGCAGCTTCACCTCTTCCCTGCTTTGACCGTGTGCAGTACTTCATTATACTGCACACAGCGCCACACCGACACACGTCATGTAATCGATGACGTCGATTGCATAGATGAGTCGCCCCAGCCCTAGTTGATGGTAGATGTTGATATGAGATCCCACATGATTTCTTTGTTACCAGTCCTGGCACATCCTATTCCCACCCTGATCCAATTTTAACTCTCTCTAATTACTTTCTGCTTTAAATATTATGAAGTGTTTGGCCAAAGAATCTGTGTGTGTCTCAACACAAGGCATGGCTTTTAATATTAAAATGTTCAGGCTCCTATAAATGATTCTTTGTCACCATTACTGTCTTGCCCCAATCTTTTTTTCTTCTGATCCCAGCAGTAGTTCTTTCACTGTACATTATGATTGTTATGGAGCTTGACAAAGAACAGATATCTATACATTTTAAAAACAAACCACACAAGGCTTGTCTTGAAGATTTAGGCTTTGAAAATGATTGCTTTACCAGTTCTGTGCCGATCCTTTCACATTTGCTTCTGTTCCTATTTTTATCCTGAGTAATTATTTTCTGCTTTGATTATTATGGAGCTAATATCATCTGTTATGATCTCATGCTGGAATGCTGTATCACAGACAGTCAGACTTTTCCTGTCCCATCCCAATCCTCACTATACAATAGTGCTTCTGGCCCACAGGAGTCATTTTAAACCAGTGCTTAGTTCATATAATTTAAGGTTTACCTCTGCCTCCAACACTAAGGCACACATTCACAGCCATACAAAAACTTTATGCTGAAACTGATTAAAAGTGCAATAAATATTTTCTACTCAAACAAACCTATTGTTGATCATAACCATTGACTCATTAAATATTTTTTGGCTTTCACAACTTTCTGGCTTGTAGTCTGTTTTGGAATTGCAGCAGTAATGGCAAGACTTATTTCCTCCTACACAAGTCTCTGATACAATCGCAACTTCCCACAACTCCCATCTGCCAGAACTATAATGCTTATAGCTTATATTTAACCCAAACAGTGCTGATTTCACAGAGACTAGCAAGCTTATTAACTTGAGACACAACACCAAAGTGTTGTGAAGAGGTAGTATATTCTTCTGTTTATGTACATGTTTTTATTTCACACTTGCTTTGGCAATGTAAACGCCTGTTTCCCATGCCAATAAAGCCCCATTGAATTGTACATCACAACACATCATGTCTTGTAACACCATGTCCTCTTTTGCAGTCTTGTTACTGAGTAGTTCCCAAATATTAGTGATTCACAAATATGTTTTGTGAATATTTAACATTTAATATTTGAAATTCGCAGATTCACAGTAGGGATGCACGAACGTTCGGTCACCGAAATTAATCGGCCGAAAATAGCAAAAAACACTTTCGGTGTTTGGCCAACTAAGTCAAAAGACCGAATAACTTTTAACGAACAGTTACATTGACATGTCGGCAGTGTGAAATCATTTTAAAGTGTCAGAGAAAGACGCAAAGTATAAAACATATTACATATGTCCATTAAAAGTAAATGGACACATGTAATTTACTTTACCGGACCCTCTCGGGCCTCGGACCCACCCCTCAAATCCTGTGGGAAACACGGAGTAAAAAGCACATTTTGACTATTTAATTCATGTGATGGTAAAAAAAAAAAAAAAAAAAAAAAAAAGAAGGGGGAAATAAATGGGGAAAAAAATGTGAATGTACTTGTTTGGTATGCTGGAAATGTTTTCATTATATTAGGTTTCCGCTTCAGCCAACAATTTTCATTTGCATCTCAAATTCACAGTATCTTAATAGGGATTTCGGCCACACCATATAGCATAAAATGCCATATTGACCTCTGTTTTTATACAGCCTTGTGAACAAGTTAATCGGGCAAAGACACTTTTGGTTACAAAAGAAACAAAACAAAACAAATTTGCTGTTACTGGTTGGAAACTGCAGTTTCTCCAAAGTCTTTATACAATAAACACTGCAGGAGCCTTTGCAAAATAGTACATTTTCCTAAAACAAACCTCTTGCTGAATTTCTTGACTAATTTTAATGTAGGCTAAGTGTCTTTTGAAATGTGTATCTGTGTCTTAATGGTCAAATATTCAAAAAATAAATTCAGAGAACCAATGAAAATGCTGCAGGCTGGATCGCACTATGTCTTCTTTCTGTCGATTACCTTGTCTACAGAAAAAGACTCCATGTCAGTTCACCTCACCATGGGGAACTTTAAATCCTTTGTTTACCTTTAATCTGATTATTCACAGTATCTGCTTGAATGTGTTTGTACTGAGTGGAGGGATGGTAGAGCGCTTGCGTTCAGCTGTGCTTTCCAAAGCAGAATGCACATGAAGAGACGATGGTTAATGTTGTGGTGTTGCTGATTTTTCCCTGCAGAGACTGTGTATCTGTTTGGGGGCTGGGACGGCACACAGGATCTGGCTGACTTCTGGGCTTACAGTGTTCAGGAGAACCAGTGGGCCTGCATCTCCAGAGACACTGAGAAAGAGGTGAGTGGGGTTGGAAAACATTTTGTCTACTTGGTAATAAAGCTGTATGTATTAAAATGATTAAAAAGTTGCAGGAATCCTTGTCAAGACCTCTAACTTTCACTCAAACTTTCACAATTCAGTTTATCTTTGTATGGTTGTATTTTGTTAAAGGCTCCCTTTGCAGAATTCCATGGGTTTTTTTTTTGATAATAAAGCAGGTCTATTTGCTATATTAATACTGTGAAAGTATCATAATGCTCAATTCACAGAGACGTGACACAGCCCTTGTTCAGAAGATGTACCACAAAAATTTTCATTTTAAATTAATTAATTAATGTCTTCATGTAGAGTCTAAATTGGATTTGTGACCTGTCCAGGGTGTACCCCGCTTCTCGCCCGATGGATGGATTTAGTGAACCCACTTTCCCCCCATTCTTTCTCCTAACCACTGAACACAGTTCGGACACAGAATTCGTCTTTGAACTAACACTTAAAGAAAAGCAGATGACATATTAGGTGTTTAATGAGAAAGCTTTTAATAAAACCTTTTTGTTTTTATTCGTGTTTGGAGTTGAAGTCTAGTTATGATGATTTATAGTCTTCACTAGTGCCTGAAATTGTTGGTTTGACGATCAATATTTGTGAATAATTCTTCTATGTCCTGTTTAAACATATTGGTGGTTCTCAACTATAGCGGACACCACTCATCACGACTCATTATTGCTTTAAGAAACTAATTTTATATATATAAAAAAGTAATTTTATATAATATAATAGTTTTCTGGCTCCTTTGTACCAATCAGAGTGGTCCGAGTGCCCGTTCGTGCCACAAGATGTGTATTGACTCTCAGCGACGTCAGATCTACACGCTGGGCCGGTACCTGGACTCCAGCGTCCGGAACAGCAAGTCTCTGAAGAGCGACTTCTACCGCTACGACATCGACGCCAACACCTGGACGCTACTCAGTGAGGACACATCAGCTGATGGAGGGCCAAAGTTGGTGTTTGACCACCAGGTAGGTGGAATCACTTCCTGTTTGTACCTCCCTTACATCTCGTATGTCTTTACACACTAGCTGAATGTTTAGCTGTGGTTGATCAACTGTGATGAGTCATTTCAAACCTGGCCCATACATTTGTGAAATAGACTAATATATAGTCTACCATCAACGATATAAATGGGGTACACAAAATATTAGAAACACCTCTTGGTATAAAGCTGTGCAATTCAACAGCACCACAAACCGCAGCCTCAAATGAGCATAAAGCTAAAAAAAAAAACTGAAGATTATACCTTTCATGTTCAGTTTGAGGTAGGTGGATGTGATAAACAGGTAACTTAGTGTATGGCATAATAAAGAAGTATGCACCTTCAGTATTCAAACACATTGAGTCACAAAGTCATTTGTATTTGAAATTCTTTTCTTGAGAATTTAGAATTTAGGCAACGCCCCCTGCTTTCAGGTCCAGAGTTGAGTGTAGGATAGTACTGAATATAGGGATGGGAATCTCTAGGCACCTTATGATTAGATCTGATCCAGAGGGCTAGGATGCCATCATAAAACAACAGTTTTTCTGTTCATGGTTTTATGTTTTCTCACTGTGTGACTGCTTGATGCTTTTAAAACTGCGTATTTGTAACAATCCATACTTAAAAGAAACGGATGAATGTACTTCCATTATCTTTTAGTTTAGTGAGATAACTTGTATTAGTCTTATTTTGAAGAATGTAAACTTTCAACAGTGGCTCATAGCATCATTCTTACTGGAAGAGTTAAGGCGCTCAAATATCAGCATATTGGCAATATGAAAAATAACAAATTTTTCTAAAACGAAGTGTGATGTATTGAACCCCCAGTTGAATATGATATTCACTTACACTATAACCTGTGTTGGGTTACTTTTTAAATGTAAATTACAAGATTACTGCCATTAAAAAAAAAAACAGTTATACATACTGAGTGTTACCAAATGAAATGTAAGTTGGGTTTATATTTTCCAGAGGGCATGTCCTGTACGTCCGCCTTTGAATGTATTGACTCCAACATTATCTGCAGGCTAATAACTGGAGTGACAGACGTAATGTCCCCTTTACAAAGGGCTCCAAATTTTAGGAGCACCAGCACAAAATTTAGGAGCACTACTTAAATCAACATGAAACCGTTTTAAACAGTTTGCTCCATCTGTTGGTCTAAGAATAAGTAGACCATTACAGAACAGAATGGCAGAAGGTCATTTCAAATCCCAATAACGATATATATTTTGATAGAAAACATCTTTTGTATGAAATATGTCATTTCCAACTGTAACTCGGGATATTTCTCTGCATTATAACAGGGTGTCCGCGGTGTCTTAAAAAGTCTTAAAAGGTAATAAATCAATTTTGCGAAAATTAAGTATTAAAGTCTTAATCGCCATTTAACAAGGTATTAAATTTTGAAGATATTTTTTTCAATGTGAAAATCCCGTTTGTCCAAAAATTTGTTTGCTAAAAGTGTAGGTGAACGTATTTATTTATAATGCATAGCCAAAAATACTAGACCGGCAGAGAGTAGCGACTGTGATTCCTTTCTGTAACGTTAGGCGCAGGGATCTACCGAGTGCCCATTTCACTTTTAAACGCTCTAAAAAATAGATCCGTGCAAACCGGAAAGTGATTTACGAATACAACTGCCCGTAATCTCCCCCCAAAACATAGTCTAAGTGGCGATCAGTGGTAACTGGAGTAACCCGGTTGGCCGGTCGCTCTGTGGCCACTTTGAACAGCCCCGTTCCTGAAAAACAAGAGCGAGATGCGCTGCCAGCAGCTGAATCGGTAAGACAGAAGACAACAGGGAAAATCCAAGGAGCGTGTGGGTTTGGCTGTTTAGCTAAATCTTTGCCTTTTATTGAAACAAATTCAACTTTTCATAAAGCCGATGCTCTCGTCAGTGTCACTTTTTGTCAATCAATCTCAGCCTGGATGGAGCGGGATTTAAAAAAAGCTTGATGTGCTGCAACAAACTTTATAAATGTTGAACTCATTGTTCTGCATAAACGGTTATGATTACTGATGAGTTAGTAGCCTGCCCAAAATCAAGGTTGGAGACTATCATGTAGCCTAGAGTATTTTTCTTGCACAAAGTTAATGAATAAAAAACAACCCCAAACTGAATCAGCTGTAATTTTAATTAATATTATAACGTTAGCCTACTAGTGGTAAGTTATATTCTTTTATATGAAATTATATTGAATTTAGTAACATAATGAATATATTAATATCAAACTTTTAGTTAACTATTAAATTAACAATATACTTTCAATTTAATGTCATACTAATACAGTCATTTAGATCAATTCCTCCTCCAGGCTGTGCCTGTGCTACACCGCCTACACTACTTCCATTATTCATCACTCAGTTTATTCTCTTCATCTTTGTTCCCTCCTGGCCTATTTGAATTTTGTTGTATTGATCAAGTGGACGATGAAAGTTATCACGCATATCATTGCAGGCAAGCTCAAATTATCTAGTTTAAACCAACTAAAACACAAAATCACACTGTTTCACATGATTTGCCGTAATATTGCGTACATAAACGTCATAACCTGTGTAAGACAGTTGCTTTTCGCAGGAAATCTGACCAGTCCTTTATATAGAAAACTGTTTGCTCATACAGGCTGTTTATAGGCAACTGAGAAAGTTGGTGAATGCCTCAATTTTTAGGTCGCGTTACAACCTGATGACATATAGGCAATAAATATGTTATAAATATACTTAAATTACTTTTAAAACCTCAAACCTCAACCTCAAAAATGTCCCTTTTAAAGGTGTGTGGCTGATTTAATCGGTTACAGCTAAGTGGCGTGGCAGTCTTAAAATATGTTGAAAAGGTCTTGAAAAGGTCCTAAAAAGGTTTTGAGTTTCACTTCAGGATTCCTGTATAAAGCTGGGGTAACGTAAGCGATTCAGAAAAAATCCAATACCAAGACAAACATATGTCATGGTACTTGCTGCTGCAAAGCTAACATGGGAGGACGAGACGGTCCCAGAGCAGCCAAGCAGCACAGCTCTCCTGCTGCTACAGCTAACATCACAACAACAGCATGTCTTGGCGAACTAGAAAGAAAGCTGTTTATTCGTGGGCAAGTCATTTAACGTTTCCTGACTGACACACACATCATGACTGGCACTGCTGGATAGTGTTGTGTGGCTCGTCCATTACTTTAAATGCAAATTTCTTTCTGCAACACCGGCACGTGTGGAAGAACGGGCCGCAGTGAAGTTAGTTTCAAGTTGGATATTAGTTTTACGTTAGACATTCAATAGATGTTGAAGTCCAACGTGAAGCTAACTTCACTGCGGTGCAAAGCGCCG
>NC_060165.1:3611144-3664859 GCF_021292245.1 Micropterus dolomieu | reverse complement strand
GTAATATTGCGTACATAAACGTCATAACCTGTGTAAGACAGTTGCTTTTCGCAGGAAATCTGACCAGTCCTTTATATAGAAAACTGTTTGCTCATACAGGCTGTTTATAGGCAACTGAGAAAGTTGGTGAATGCAACCTCAACCTCAAAAATGTCCCTTTTAAAGGTGTGTGGCTGATTTAATCGGTTACAGCTAAGTGGCGTGGCAGTCTTAAAATATGTTGAAAAGGTCTTGAAAAGGTCCTAAAAAGGTTTTGAATTTCACTTCAGGATTCCTGTATAAAGCTGGGGTAACGTAAGCGATTCAGAAAAAATCCAATACCAAGACAAACATATGTCATGGTACTTGTTGCTGCAAAGCTAACATGGGAGGACGAGACGGTCCCAGAGCAGCCAAGCAACACAGCTCTCCTGCTGCTACAGCTAACATCACAACAACAGCATGTCTTGGCGAACTAGAAAGAAAGCTGTTTATTCGTGGGCAAGTCATTTAACGTTTCCTGACTGACACACACATCATGACTGGCACTGCTGGATAGTGTTGTGTGGCTCGTCCATTACTTTAAATGCAAATTTCTTTCTGCAACACCGGCACGTGTGGAAGAACGGGCCGCAGTGAAGTTAGTTTCAAGTTGGATATTAGTTTTACGTTAGACATTCAATAGATGTTGAAGTCCAACGTGAAGCTAACTTCACTGCGGTGCAAAGCGCCGCCCCCTCACTAAATATTACTGTAAAGTGTGGAATTTGCAACACAACGAAATAAACGATGGAGCATAATTGTAAACGATAGTTTTTCTACTGTCAAACCATAGATATCGTCATATGGCACAGCTCTACAAAGAATATTAGAAAAAACTTTCTATACAATCTTAAGATAAATTAATATTAACATAAATAAGAAATTGTCGAAAATATAACATTTGAAAATAATAAAATATAACACTGAGTACTGCTGTCTGGTAATTATTCCAGTCAATTAATTTTAAATTCAATATTTAATCAATAGTTAATGTTAGTCCATTGCTTTCCATTAGTCCAGAATTGTAACTAAACCTTGACAGAGAGACTAGATAAGCATTGTGTTGCTTCTACGAGGTTGCCATCACTCCCATATATTGTCTAAAAACTTTCTTTTATTTTAAAGTGCACCAGCATTCATGAATTAAGTAAATAAAGTCGATACCTCTGTTCAATCCTTTCACACACACAGTGAAAATACGAAAGTCATCCTGCTGCCCTTTTGCTTCCTCCTGGAACCTTTCTGAACTCTCACACTTCCTGTTTCCTCCATCTCTTGTCCTCTGCTCCCTGATCTTCCTGCAGATGTGCATGGACTCTGAGAAGCACATGATCTACACGTTTGGCGGTCGCATCCTGACATGTAACGGCAGTGTGGAGGACAGTCGGACGTCAGAGCCTCAGTTCAGCGGCCTGTACGCCTACCACTGCCAGGCTGGAACTTGGAGCCTCTTACGGGAAGACTCGTGTAACGCTGGCCCAGAGGATGTCCAGTCCCGCATCGGACACTGCATGCTTTTCCACACTGTGAGTCCAGTCTGCCTGTCTGAATACACATTTTGGGTTATTTCTATTGCTGTGAAGGTAATCCTGCGTTATCAATTAATACCATGTACTATTACGTTGAATCTTAATCATTACTTGTCTATTTCTCCTTTTTTATTTTTCCATTCTGTGTTTCCTGTACCTCACTACCACTCTTCTCCTTTTAATAGAGAAACCGCTGTCTGTACGTGTTTGGAGGTCAGAGGTCAAAGACTTACCTCAATGATTTCTTCAGCTATGATGTGGATGGGGACCATGTAGAGATCATATCTGATGGCACAAAGAAGGACTCAGGAATGGGTAAGATTAACAAGAACTAATTTACAAAAAATACACCTGACGTCGTCCAGGAATTTCTGCCACCACCTGACTCCTGTGGTTGAGTGTTTTGACGTAGCTGCACTGTAGCCTCATGGGTATTGTTTAACGCCTATCCTTTAAAACCTATGGCTTTATCAGACAAAATAAACAACCTATGAATATGGCAGCCATTTCTGCTGCTGCGTCCGGAGTGGAATGGGCTCTGTGTGTTTGTTGGCTTCTCTGCCTCTGTCAGAGGAGAGGTGACAGAGTTGCTGCTTAAAAAGCTCCGGCTGAGGTGAGGCACTTCCTGCCCTGAAACACAGCTCCACCTCAATCACAGTATAAATAGACCTCTGTTTGCTGACCGTTCACCTCTGTCCTGCCAGAGCCAGGCAGGGAGAGAGAATCTGAGAGAAACTGGAATTTGTGTAAAGAGAGACAGCAAGAAAGAACAGTGTGTATTTTGGCAGGAAGGAAGCAGCAAGTCCAAACAGTTCTCTCTCATAATTAGTGTCACATGTTGATGTGTGCCGTGGCTCAGGCCGGGCTCAACACTGCAGCAGCATGTCGTCCTGTTAGTCTTCATGTGCTGACCTGTAACCCCAGCCTTTTGTGTGGGAGATCTGACGTCTGTCGCCCTGCCGTCTGTCCTTATCTCAGCTGGCAGTTTTAGTCAAACTAAACTGATTTAGGTGATATCCCTGTAGTTAATGACATGTTGTCACGTTGCCCCGCAGTGGAAGCACAGTGTACAGGGATGGGATTATTTTTATTTATTTTTTCTGGATTAATCCAGAATTCTGGATTTTCTGACGTGAAAATTTGACCCACATGAATCATGCAGATCTGTAATTTAAAAAGGGAGGGGGGGGGGTTAACGTTATTGCCATTATTGTGTCGCAGTCTAAGACACAAAGAACATTGTCCTCCGTTGTAAACTTTGTGCGACCAGCAAAAAGTTTCTGACCGTGAACAATTCTACATTTATACTTAGGCTAATTGAAGCATCAGCTAAAGCAACACAGCAATGTGAAACTCAGAAAGAAACTCCGGTTGCTGCTGCCAGTGATGCTTGGACTCATAGGGAAAGAGTGGCGTTATATCACCCAGTAGTAAGTAGAGTAACGTTAGCTACTACTTTTTTTAAGCTATGCTAACTAGTAGGCAATAACTATATTTTTCCAACACTGAGTAGACAATAAGGATCAGATAAATTGGGGATGTTTTGATAATTGCTTGTTATGGGGTAGGTCTATCTAATGTTTACTTTGACTTTGTTGTCAATAGATCACTCATATAGCCTACACTTTGCTGTATGAATGGTTGCTTTTTAAGTCGTCCTTATGTTAAAGGTTTTGGCACGTTATAAATTAATTTCTTGTGAATGGTTGTGACAGGGTTTATATAAGGCCTTTTCAGTCGGCTTGGACCCGCGGGGTCGCTCTGCGCTCCTCATCAACAAACAGGCAAACAAGTGCTCCGCAAGGTAACCACGGCAACGGCTTCCGTGTAACTGGCGCGTTCCCATGAAACTGTCGCGATCGTTCAACAACCTTTGCTGCTGTCTCTTATTCATTAAAAATAATCTATTAACTTCTACTGAACTAATTTGAAAGTTAGTAATTATATTATTTAGTTATAGACTCAATTATTTCAAGATGCATGTTGCACATTTAGCTGTTGAAGTTTAGTAAAAAATTAATACAAAATAATTATTATAGAAAGGTTGTAATGGTGCAGTGGATTAGACACTTGCCTTGAGTGTAACATTTGAAGTTCAGTATAATAGATTAACCCTTTGCAAGAACTGGTGAAATAAAGAGGCCAACAGTTCAAATTATGGAAACAAGGTTTTGTGTCAAATGTTTGACAGACTTATAACCCTAACAATATCAATATACTGTGCATTATATTGATAGAGAATACATCGAAAAATTAAATCAATATAGTGTCACAAATGTAATTAATAATTGTTAATGTAAAATACAATTAAAAAAAATATATATATTATTTCTCCTCATTTTGCTGAATGTAAAGCAGCAGCAGTTTCTCCCAGCCGAGATGCAGTTCTAATGCTGAGTCAGCTGACTGCAGAGCATACAGAATTTCTTGGTTATTGTGCTTTCTCATCAGTGTGCACTATTTATGCTTAAGGTAAAATGCTACAGTATATGGAGTACTTCACTTTGACTGCTGAAAATGGAATCACTAGTCTTTAACATGTTCGTGCTGTGCTGAGCCATTGGTATATTATTTATTAGAGAGAAGTTGAGGCTGGATTAGGTTTCTAATAAACAAATCAATGGCTAATAATTAGCGTTTGAGCCCTGCGCACATACACTGTTTACATGCTATCTGTAATTTATTAGAGGCTTTCAGTCCCGGGAATGCTGGAATTGGTCTAATTGCTGACCTGCACAGGAAATGAAACGCTCTCTCATGTCATTTGTTGTTCCTTCCTCTACCCACAGGTCTCAGGCCTGCTGTAATCACAGGAGAGCAGCAGTGTGTGTCAGCGTTTCTCCATCACACCTGGCTACATTTGCATACTGTTAACTCTATCTATGCTGGACCTTGTTGCCATGACGGCGTGTTGTGCAGTAGTTTTCTTTATCATACATTTCATTTTGAGGAGAAGAAAGTTTTTTTATTATTTTTGGACCTTATCAATCCCAGGCCTGAGTTTGAATATTTTCATGCATGCTTGTTACTGACCTGAATAACGTCTGACCTTGGCCATATTCTTATCTCTGCTGAATCAGATCTGCTGGCGGAGTGAATGTTTGTTTTTATTTCTCAGTTGACCTCCCTGTTCATTTGTTGTTTTTGCCTCCACAGTGCCGATGACGGGCTTTACCCAGCGAGCAACCATAGACCCCGAGCTCAATGAGATCCACGTCCTGTCGGGCCTCAGCAAAGACAAGGACAAACGCGAGGAGAATGTCCGCAACTCCTTCTGGATCTACGACATTGCCCGCAACAACTGGTAGGAGAGAGAATGAGAGATTAACACACAGGGTGTTCTGTGATCAACACCGCAGCAACAAAAAGAGAGTGCACACGCAGGAAATACTTTCACACACACGAGCTCTTTGTAGCTACGATCTTCACCACAATAGATAACGGAGTGCATGCATGCAAAGAACACGCACACTCTCTCACGTCAACATATTTATACAAATGTCAACACAGCACAGTGTTGCATTTCAAAGCATCTCCTGACCTCTCAGCCCTCCACCAGGGAACTACATGTTCTCTTTGTGTTAATGTGCATGTATGTGCACGTCATATTTTGTATCGGTGGTTGTGAAAGAACAGGCTGTGAGGCTGCAGCCCTCACTGTTCCGGTACATTGATTTCAGTGGCTGTTCTTGTACTTAGTGTCCGGTGAAATAAATCAGTGAGACACTTGCCAGCTGTGTGTGTGTGTGTGTGTGTGTGTGTGTGTGTGTGTGTGTGTGCGTGTGTGTGTGCGTGTGCAACGAGCTGTAATTGTTTAACAGCTTTTCTTTGAGGGCTTCAAGAAGTGTGTGTGTTTTTGTTTTTTTTTTTTGTTTTTTTTCTCGTCACTAATGTAAAGTTCCTTCCCCCTGCTCTTTATTTTGCTGTGTGTGTTCCTGCTCAGGTCATGTGTATATAAGAACGATCAGGCGGTAAAAGAAAACCCGAGCAAGGCTCTGCAGGAGGAGGAGCCGTGTCCACGCTTTGCACACCAGCTGGTCTATGATGAGTTGCACAAGGTAACACACACACTCTTATTTATTACACTATCACACAGATTTCGTGACAAACACTCAAATAGTAACACTCCAAAACATTTTTTGAAGGCGAGCTGCAGCTCAGCTTTCTCAGATTTGTATTCCTGCTGCGCTGAGTTAACACGTCTCCTCGTGAGCTGTTTATTCACACACCTGCCTTTCCCTTTTGATCATAGCTGTCTTCTGTTACATCAACACCATAAATTAACGTTTTTCTCTCATTAGCACTGCAGAAACAATGTCAGAAGAGGGAGGCACTTTACAGTCAGCCTCCTTGTGATTTAAGAGTGAGAAGTGTTAAAATTATGGAGAGGATGGAGTTGAGACAAAAATTCTCCTAAAATTTGAGGTCTTAAGATCAGAAGAAAAAACACAAATTCAACTATCCATATAGTACAGTTTAGGTCTGAACGATTTGGGGGAAAAAATGTAACTGCAATTTTCCTGCCAGATATTGTGATTATGATTAGATTTGCAATTTTCTTTTTTATTGAGGTTATGCTAAAATTTAATATTCACTGCCAGTCTATTTTTGACTGAAGCCACGTCAAGCAGTACAGAGCAGATGAACCAAGCAGGAAGTCATACCCAGAACGGCATAGAGAATCCGGTTGATTTTAAAAATTTGCAGATCGCACATCAACATTAAAACAGACAAAAAATAGAAACAATTTAACTACATAGCCTACTTAACCACGGTAGAAGCACAAGGACAACTGAACAAATAAGCAAAATCTGAACAAGTCAGCAAAATCAGACTGGCAAAACGCTCTCATTCTGAAATGCTTTAATGTTAGCCTGCAGAGAGCGGAATGGAACGGGCTCACAGAGAGCTGTTATCTGTAGTTGAAGCACACATAATGACAAAATAACAACAACGTGTAGGCTAAACGCTCTGTTGCTGAAAAACTTCAGTGTGAGTTGACGTGGGACAATGCAGTGGCACAGCCGCTACGGTGTCGGTTCGGCTGGCGCTATTATCCCATGTTTTCCTCAGCTTTCATTTGTTGTAAAATGTACACACCCTGTGTCCGCTCTGATTGGTGAGTAGGACCGTAACAGGAGGCGCATGACGCTTGTGATTGGTGAGCAGATCTGTCACATAAGGATGAGAACAGAATGAATCTGTAACTGCATCACTGTTTAAAACGGGTCAGACGCGCTGTATAATTAACCTACATTTTAATCACCGTCTTCACGATTAGCCAATCACATTCTTTGAAATCGCAATTTCTAGTACAGTTTTTGTAAAAGAGTGTTGTTTTCTCCAATATTTCTTGCAAAAATGATCAAATCAGAAGAATCCATAAAAAAGGACTGACTTAAAAAGTATTTGACATTGCCCCATACGTTTAAAAAAAAAAGTTTGGATGGAACTGCAGTCTTTCACAAATGTATATTGTGGCCGCATTAATCAAAACAAACTCTTGACTGTGGGTTGGTTTGATGTAAATGTGGAAAGAAGATCAAACATTATGCAACACTCAAAGTGCACAGCCATCCAATTTTACTGAAGATAAAATAAAAGTTGTGCATGTTTAGCAATATGCATTTTCTTGGATTTAGTTTAGTATGTATCCTGTGTTTTTAGGTTTGTGTGTATTAAGAGTGTATTAACTGTGTGTATTTCCTCTGTGTTTCTAGGTGCATTACCTGTTTGGTGGAAACCCCGGGAAGTCGTGTTCTCCCAAGATGCGCCTGGATGACTTCTGGTCCCTCAAACTGTGTCGGCCCTCCAAGGAGTACCTGCTCCGCCACTGCAGATACCTCATCAGGAAATACAGGTCTGTAACTTTTTTAAATTCCAGCAGCTTCTCCAACCACCACTTCTGACATGTACTATCTTTTACTGATGCACTGTAATCAATGTCTGTACTGACATTAATTTACAGATTGTGAATTTCAAAGGAGTAAAAAATGTCATGATACAAATCTTAATATAAGACGTGATGATGGGAAACCTGAGTACCGAGGTCCTCTCTGCTTGGCATCTGTTGCCATCTAGTGTTTTTTTGTTGTAACTGCCGCCTCAATTGCACACATGTAATGTTTACCATCAGTGTGTTTTTGATTGGCCAGGTTCGAGGAGAAAGCCCAGTCAGAGCCTCTAAGTGCACTCAAATACCTGCAGAACGACCTTTCACTGACAGTGGACCACACAGACCCCGATGAGACAAAAGAGGTACTGGTTTTGTCTTACGTGCATACTTTTATTTCAATATTCGTTTGTTTTTCAATTTAGAGTTTGTTTGGGTTTTTTGTGATGTTCTTGGCTAAAAGAACAAAAATCATGAGAGAAGGTAGAGAAGACAGGAAAAAGAGATGAAAGAGAAATGTAGAGAGATGAAAAGAAGAACACAAATGGGGAGAACAATAATATGGAGAAAATGGGAAGCGAGGGATAGGTGTGTAAGAGAGCTGGTGTAAACGAGTTAGTCTTGGTTGATGAATTTTGCATAAGTCAGAGCTGTAATTCCAGATGGATGTGTGATCAGTAGGTATATTCTGCCTTCCTTTGTATGCCGAGCATTAGAGCAGCCTGGCTGTTTGTATATTCAGGGCTGTCTACTGTTAAAGTGACTCAGACACTGTGTGCTGTGTTTCAGTTCCAGCTTCTGCCCTCAGCACTCTTCAAGTCCAGCTCTGACTTCATCCCCCTGGGTAAGAGACTAATTTGTTTTCATGCAAAACAGCTCATGTATGTCAAGATAGGAACAAGAATTCAATGATGTTCAGTATTCACCGCCTCTGAAATAAACCAAGCGCTGCCTGAAGTATTTTAACATGTCAGATGGAGGATGCTTCAGTTTGAAGCAAACCTTCATCAATAAAGTAAGTGGCCATGTCCTTTTCCTGTTCCTGTGGGTAATTGACCAATCATAGTTTGTTAAAGGTTTTTTGGTTGATCTAAAACATCAGTAGTAAGCATCAACATTCGGAGCCATGTGCTTCCTGTCTACATCACCATTTGGCACTGATGTTCAGAAGTCCAACAGAAGGAAATCCATTGCTACGTTTATGAAGCTTGAAGAACCAGTGTGTTGGAATTAGTGGCATCTAGTGGTGAGGTTGCAGATTGCAACCAGCTGATTTCCCTCACCCTCCTGTTCTTACAACAGGTTTTCAGGTGATTATACACATTTTCTCCCCCACATCCCGCCAAGTTTTATCTGTGTCAGCATTCATTCAACTTAATTTAACCTCTCTGACACAGTTTCAATAAAAAGTGCATATGAATAAGCATCTTACTGACTTTGGTGATGACTTTTTCTCGAACACGAGGTTCACATCTCTGTCTTTTGAGTGAAATTTCTTGACAACGATTAGATGAATTGCATGATATTTGGCTCAGACATTCATGGTCCCCTAAGGAGGAATTGTAACAACTTTGGTCATCTTCTAAATTTTTATCCAGCACCATCATCAGGGCTTTACTTTACAATACCTGGGTTTATGACCACAAACCCACAAAACTGGGACAAACAAACAACAGACAAAGACCATTAGCCTCAGCTGTAAGCGTTATGTAAGCATGCTAACATTAACTCTATTGTTCTCCACCATTCTTTGGGTTGTTAAAATGCATTCTGGGAAACATTGAAAATCAGTTAAAGCGAAAGAAGACAAAAAGTAAATATTTGCTGTATTTGGGAGTGTACTTGTCTGTAAAAATAGCGTCTCTAAGATGCTGATGAGCTGTTTCTGTCTAGTTTATAGCAGTACCTGACACACTGACTGACATCTCCAGTTCATATTTTACACATTTACACTTGTCAAAACTTAACAAATTATCAGTCCACTCACTTTCTTCTCCCTCTCCTCTCATTTCAGGTTTCTCAGACGTAGACCAGACGTACGCTCAGCGGACGCAGCTCTTTGACACGCTTGTCAACTTCTTCCCGGACAGCATGACCCCGCCCAAGGGCAACCTGGTAGACCTCATCACGCTCTAGCCCCTCCCACCTCTGACACAACCACCCCTCCCCCTATCGCCTCACACACTGGACTGGCTGAACACCTTTCCATTCACGCACCTGATGGGATGGAGGTAACATAGACCAGTTATTTTTCTATTCCTGAAGCCTGCTGGTGGGATTACACTTCATCTGGAACCGCCTGCTGACACAAACTGCGTTGCCTGATGGTGAGGGTCCTGAACACCCACATAAACAAAGCACTGTGTTGTTTGGATAAGAGCGAAACTCCACGTCCTGAGGTGTGTCTTTTACATTTCCCAAGATATACATCCCTTTGTTTTTTATTTTGTTGCTGATGAACATTTCTTGGAGCACGTAAAGCCCCTCTAAACGCCAAAACATTGCTTGTGTTTTTCCTCTTCACTTTATTTTTGTCCCCAGAAAAGCTAAGGCCAAAAAAAGAGGATTTGCAGACAGTCTTTTATTTTTTCATAGATTTTTTTCTTTTAAGTGTTGGATTTGTGCTTTGTACCTCCGCAAACGCCCACGCAGACGACCACAGGCATCCATCCACATGTTTGGAGCAGAACGATGATGAGATGATGTCTGTTCAGGCCAATTGTTAAGTTTAGATTCCCGGGGTGTTAATTTATTGGAAGACAGGACGGGGTGACTATGATCCGTGAAACCACTCTCCACAGCTACTAGCTCTGTTGATCTTTGGGTAACAGTTCAGTATCTTTACTTCCAAAATGTCATGTAAACTTTCATTTTGATGATTTGGTTAGCTTGTTTTTCTGTAACATATGCCCCTATTTATGATTGTGACAGCCATGCAGAGGCAGACATAGTCAAAAAATGTAATAGTGTTGTAGGAACAATAGAGGAATGATTCTATGAGATAACATTTAATATATATCTAATTATACCTTCTTCTTTTTTTTGTTTGTTTGTTTTTGGTTGTCATCCCTGTAAAACTGGCTGTTAAATTTGGCTTTACAGGAGCCACGCAGTGAAGTTTTGAACTTGTTTTCCTCAGTAATTAATGGACTGTGTGTGGTGGTCAAATGGTGTACAGAATATGTAAATACACATATAGGACTTTTTTTTGGATTGAAGAGATTATGTCCTGGATCTTTTTGTCCCTCTTCATCAAAAGGTCAGGGTCCCCCATAGAGTAACTTTCTAGCTCTACATTTAATAGTCATTATTACATATTGGGAAGAATTTTTATTTGAATAAAGTGCTGGGGTCAGAAATCCAGTTTAACAATTAAGTGGGGAAAGGTGTTAGGTCTGTTTGTCAGTGTGTTGACAGCATGTTCTGTCAGTGTGATTTAATTAATGGGTGAAATTTGCTTCTAATGTGTATGCTTCCCCGAGGATGAATCCTCCTGACCTTGCTGATGTAGTGTCACAATGAGGTTGATGTTTGTTCAAAATATCTAGTGGATGGATTGCCATGGAATTAGCTTCAGCTATTCAAAGTCACTAATACTTTGTTGGTCCGTGGTGGCAATTTAATGCCACCAGTGGGTCAGAGTTTTCTCTTATTCAGTAAATATCTCAACATGTTTTAGATTTTTTTTGTCACCAGATTTGTTACAGACATTCATGGTTCCAAGAAGATGTATTCTTATATCTTTAGTGATCCCCTGACTATTTATCTAGCACCACCATGAGGTTGAAATAGTTGCTTCTTATTGAAATATCAGAAATACCACAACATTGGTTTGGACATTCAGGTCCCTCTCAGGATGATTTGTAAAAACTTTGATCTCCTGACCTTTCATACAGCGCTTTCTTAGCAAATGTTAGCATGCTAACACTAATTAAAATGGTAAATGTAATACCTGCTACTCATCGATATGCTTGCATAATAATTGTGAGCATGTTAGCATGCTGGTGTTAGCATTCATTTCAAAGTACAGCCTCACAGAACCTGGCTGTAGACCCTTGGTTTTGTTGATCCTGTATTTCTGTTTGTAGTACAGTGAAATGTACTCCCTGTATCCCACAACTCTGCTTGTGTTGCTAGGCGACTCTTTCCTCATCCTGCTGTTAGTTGGTCGGGACATCCAGATTCACAAGTATATCAAACACTTTTAAATTTACATTTCATTTTAGTCCTAATTTATTGGTTTACGCAAATAACCATTAATCTCCAAGGTCTTTAGCTGAACCTCACTGTGGCTGTCTGCACCAATCACTGAAGTTGTTGGTCTCCAGTTATGCTGATCAGTTGTGAAAAGTTAATCCACACCTGCCAGCCAAATCCGAATCAGTGGCCATGGTTAACAGACTCCGACGTGGCTGCTGTTATGACCCGTTCAATAGAAGTCTACCAGACACTGCTGCCTCTCGAGTCTTTGCTGCACATCCTACAGAAACTGAACACTAGGGGAAAATGATTGCTTTGGTCTTCTTAATCTCCCTTGAGGAACACTATTCAGGAAGAGACGGTGACGGAGTGTTTGTAATGTATGACAATGACAACATGATTCTTGACTGACGCCCATAGGAAGCGTGAGAAGCTGCTGATTTGTAGTTCAACTGTCTGTCGTAAGTGAAGAAGGGAACACTCCACAAAGGCGGCTACCAACACAGTAACTTTGGAATGACTCTTAATCAGATGCTAACTCATTGTTCATTGGTCAGGTGAAGGCAACAAATGATTGTCTCTCCCAGTCCTACATTTACAACTGTGATATATCAGAACCCTACATGACTTGTCATCCCTGGCACATCCGCTACGACTGTTAACTACAATTTGTCCATAATTTGTGTGTAATGTACAGTACTATTTCTATCTTTGAGCTTGATGAACACTGAAGGCAAATGACATCATTAGGTCAGTTTAACGTGAGGGTTGGGTATAAAGATGCTTTGTCTGTTTAAAAATCTTTCAGGTTTAACACTATTTTGACTTGAGCATCACATTTCTAATCGGAGTGAAATTCACTGTTGAGCCACAGATGCTTACTGAGACTTTAAGATCAGACATGTAGTTAAATTATGATTCCCTCTTTAGTGGCATTTTAAAGACAGTGAATTAAATTATTGCACTTATTTTTACGTGAAAGGACCATACTGGTGTATTGCAGGTGAAAGGCCATATCATGATAAGTCAGAGCCAATGTAACATTTTCTCAACTACAGCTGCTGTGGCCACAAGTGGCGATTACAGGATCATCCTGACTGCTGCACAAGTTTGTGTCTCTCATATATTATCATTACATTCTAGTCACTAGAGCTAAGAATCCGTTTTTTCCCGAAATGCATGTTGATCTTTGAAAAATCCAGAGACAAAATATTGTCTATCCAGGTAGACAGAAGAGTCTGACAATTCTGGAAATACTGTGAAGACAGAAATAAGTATTGTTAAAACATCTCTGTTTTTTAGAGTTCACCAGTGATTTATTTTTCAGAAAATCAGATTCTTAGTTCAGTGACTGAAACGTAATGTTAATGCACAAAAGACACAAACCGGGGCTTAGCTAAATTTAACAGTAGCACCAGAAAGAAGAGTCAGCAATTCAGTGAACTGACTTTGTAATGCCAGTTACACAGCAATATCAATCTACAGTAAAGTTTGCCAACATTAGACACCATTAGCTACTGGTCATACTCTGAGTTTATTAACATGAGCATGAGTGACTTTAATTACTTGTGTGTGAAACTTTTCATTTGTAAGGGGAAGAATAATGTTACATGTGTGTTTCCTGCCTTGCAGACCACTGTTAGTTTCAGTTAATTCACAGACTTGCAACTTTAGAAAAGTAATAAATAATAAAACAAACCCAGACATGCTATTTACTTAAGGCAAGGGAAACTACAGTATGCTTCGAAAGTGGTTGGCAGTAATGTTGGAGAAAGAGACATTTTTACTTTCTTACAGAGTTAGCTGAAAAGATCAATACCACCCTCGTGTCTGAAGCTACAACTAGCAGCCAGTTAGCACAAAGATTGGAAACGTAGTCCAAAGATAACAAATTCTGCACACTGACCCTTCGAAATCTCACTAATTAACCCAGAGTCTCTGCTGGTCACCTGATAACCTCACAGTGACTATAAGACTTCAGGAAGTTACACTGCCTGGTACAGAAACTCTTTAAATTTTTACAGTTTTTGTTTGTTGTGTGGTTGGTTGGTTGACTTTTAATTTTTTTTGTACACATTGTAACAAACAAGATATAACTTAGTAAAGCTTTAGGTGCTGGTAGTTGAATATTTGTACCTGTGGACCGAGCCAGGGTAGCACTTTTCCTCATCTGTTGATGCTATTTTTTTCCCCACCAGGTTTTTCAACAACGCTTACTTGATGCACCAGCTTTGTGTCAAGTCTTACTCTGCCTCCGATTGGCTAACCTTAACCACTGGAGGCAACGAGTACTAGCCAGTCAGGGGCAGAGTTGTTGAAGTCAGGTAGAGGAAAAAAATAACAAGTTGGCGATGGCTTTGTTTAAAGTACAGGCATGAGAGTGGTGTCAATCTTCTCATCTGACGCAGCAAGGAAGCAGGTACACGTATTTCCCAAAATGTCTATATATTCCTTTATGGATACATGATTTGTAGCAATTGAAATTTGGGTTCTGGTCCTTTTTAACTGTCAGGCATAAGCTTGTTCTTACAAACCGTGTCTGAATGGAATTATTTAATGCTTTACACTTAATGTACCTAATGTGGATCTGTTTCTGATGAAGTCACTTCCTCATAGCTTTGTCCTGGTTTTAAATCTACAATGTGCACATTAACACAACAGAGAGCACTGTTGTGTATAAAAAGTCAAACCCCCTCAGGATGTGGTTTACTGTGACAGGAGTGCCCTGCTGCACAGACAGATACCATTTGATTCGCTAAATTTATCAGTCTAGGAAAGTAAAACCTGTAAGAATTTACCGCAGTTGTTTTTGTGCGTTAATGTTTGTTTTGTTGGAGGAGGAAGACGGTATGTGCGTTGTCTCTTTCATGTATGGTTTGCCCATGCCTCTTCTGTCCTGATGTCTACTAAATGTCAACAGATTGGTGATTTTTCTTTTTTTTTTTTAAGACACCACAGAACAAAAAAGATTATGCATATAGCTAAGAAAATGAAAATTCTATACTGTGAGGTATTATTTATGATATTCTGGGTTCATCATGTTTGCTGTAGCATTTAGGTTTGATTTGTGCCAGAAGAAAACTTTGAAAGACTAATTGAAAGCACCTTGTAAAACGACAACAAAAAAAACACCTCAATGCCAAATGCTACTTTTCTTTTTTTTGTTTGCTGGATGGAATGTTATTTTACAGTTTTCCTTCTTTTCTGTCCATCTTGCCCTCCTCTTGACCCCTGGGTGGGACTCGGGAGTTTTAAGGCTGGTACTCTCAGATCATTGAGCACTACTCTGTGGATACAGTGAATGTGTAGAAAGCCTTGTAGTATTGCATTGTATGTAATGTATATAATGAATAAAGATTGTATTTTGTTCAGGTTTTCTTAACTCCTTTCTCTGTGTTTCTGTCCCCTACATACCATGTGTGGGTGTTACTAACAGCTGAGCAAACAGGAAAACTACAGAACCAAAGTGGAAATATGTTTCCTTTATTTGCAAATCTGAACATGTAGAACAACGCGACCGCTAAGGCGATCACCAATTTACAGCTTCCAGTGTGTCAGACCCCTGTTGTCTGCCTTCAGCAGCAAACAAACCATAAATACATAAAATACTGGTAATGTACTTTGGTGAAAATATCACAGCTATTATAAATGTGAAACATACACACAAATACAATAAAAACTAAACAAAAACAAAGTTGGATTGGAGTGCCCAAGGTGATGGATTCACTTGTATATACGTACATATATTAACTTCTTAATTGTTTAAAGGGAAGTACATTATTAAACTGAAAAGCATCCAAAATATCAAACAAAACTGTGCTCAGAATCTCCTTGGAGGGTTTGAACACCACGTAAGGCATCTTAAAATGACTCCTCCTCTCCAGCATCAGCAACAGTTTAGACTATTTACAGTGTTCTCTTCAAAGGTGCACCAAGTTATTGGCATATCAGTATTGACCAATACCAGCTTTAAAAAGAAAATTCACCATCAGTCCAGTATTGTTCTCATTCCCAATATTTGACTCTCCATTTTGGGTGATAATACTCTTCCGAGGTGAATCCCTTGATATAGCTGTCTCAAAGTATTTGTATCCTGGTCCTCATGAACTGGAAAATCTCAACATGTGTTGCAGCTTGACTCATACATTTATAACATGCAATAAGAGTAAGATATGTTTGAGTATTGGTTTCAGAAAATGTTGTAATTTTGATGTAGTTTCAGGATCATTCCACATTATGACAGTCTAGGCGTTTTAGTGGTTTTTCCCATCAGTCCTATCAGTAATAATTCAACCACAGTCCAGCAGGGCACGAAACGTGCAGTCACACAACCAGACAGGTTAGCCAACATAATTTGGAAGAGAAAACAAAGGCAAACGGTCCATTGTAAACATCACCAGAGGTTACAGACCAGCTTGGAACATGCAAGCTGTGATTTGCAACATGAGATCATTTTCCTTTGTTTAAAGCAAAACAAAGTAACTTTTGCTGAACAGCAGCCTCTGTGGCTACGTGGCACTGATAGAACAATGAGTCATTACATTTCCCTTTATTTCCCAAGATTCTCTTGTATAGGTTGCTTCAATCGGTGGCCTGTCTGAGAGCCAAGTTCAATGTGATTACAAGTAGGATTCAAGATAAATATCTCTTGGTGAAGTACAAATGTTTCCTATTTTACTGTTGTTATAAACCACTGAAATGTTAGACAGTCTATGCTACTAGTCATACCTGACCAAGAAAGACTAGAGTAATTTGACCCACTGTGCTTACCGTACTTTTGTGCTCACAACTGTCAATAAGACATTATTAGTGACAGTAAGGTTGGTTCACTTTCAGTTGTACCTCCAAATAAAGTGGTGGAGCTAATGTAGATGAAATGCATGGCTTGTTTACAACCAGTCTGGTAGTCTGACTGCTCGTTCTTGCCTTGTCAGACTTTGTTGTAGGATTTCCTCGGATCTCAGTAGCTACTTTGGTTTTAATAGTTGATATAAATATTTGGGGGGGGGGACACCAGAATAAGACCTAAGATGTAATAAACTGGAACGATCAGTTTCAAAATGAAGCATTTAAATAATGTGACTTATATTTAAAAGGAAAAAAGCTCACATAAACATGTGATCAGTTCATTTTTATATCATCCATGTATGGAAGGCAAAAGAGGACAAAAGATAAAGACAGGAGCCTTTTCCCTTAAACGCTGTACAATCATTTTGTAATCACAACTACAGGTCAGGGTCACATATCAAGACGTGAAGCGAAAATGCACACTATACTTGTGATATATATGCTCCCCTCAGGCTTTCCATACACCCTTGAGTCATTACATAGCATTTTGGATTTAAACCTTGGGGTAAGGTAAGTGCTCAGTTGCGGAAGTTACAGCCACTGGCAGCTCCCTCATAGCGTCACGCACTAGTGGAAAATCACCAGGATGCTTGAAAGTATCCTGTGGTCACCTATCGAAGACAGTAACTCTAGAACAGCCAAGGCAGCTGGCGTTGCTGTTACCTCTCTGATCTTCTTCCTCTTAGTTCTCCAGAGCTAAGTGATTGGTTTAGAACACATCACCTGGCTCCTCCTCACTTGCAGGCAAAAAAGAACAAACATACTGTTCTTACAGACAGCTGTGTACAAATCAACTCTTTCTATGGGTATAGTAAAATAAAAGGCACAATCCCCTTTGGGTTTGGGGTACTTTCTAAGTTTTTTTTTTTAAATGGCACATTTTTCATTCTGCGCTGTAGGAAGTTGCACTCAAATATTTATATAAAAACTACTGTGTAGGCACAACAGTGATATATTTAGTGGAAAATGTGTTTAAGTTTGCAAGGCCACTATCTAGAATTTCAGTCAGTTCAAAGTGTTAGATTTTATTATCCATCAACAGAAATCAATCCAACAGACAAACAACCTTAATATGGCGGCTTGGTTGTTGTATAGAATGTAGTTCTTTGTGATAAAGTCTTCTCTGGCTGCAGGGGCGGTAAGGTGAGTAGGCAGGGCTGTCAAAGAGCAAGAAGTGTGGATTCTTTTGTTTGTTTTGGTGTGGCTAGAACTAGCCTGTCGCTATCTCCTTACGTTTCATCTTCTCCTTCCCTAGTCGCCTCTACAGGTGTGTGTCCTCCTCATCAGGTATGTCCTCCTTGAGCAGGTTGTTGAAGGGCACGATCCAGCTGTCGTTAAACTCACCGTTCAGCGCCATCTTCTTCTCCTGCATCTCCGGCTGCACCTCCATCACTTCCAGTGTGGGGTTGTCGTGGTAACCGTTCTCTACCGTGTGCAGCTCTTCCGTCAGGTGTTGCTGTAGAGATTAAAAAGGACAAAGTCTCTAAGAATTGTGTGTTCATATTTTTAACAGAGAATTGGCTGTCCCTGTATCCTGTAGCCATTTGTGTTGGCTTTATTTGTCAATTTGAGGTCACAGCTAAAGATTCATTGTCCATCCATCCATTGTCAACCGCTTATCCTGCGTACAGGGTCGCGGGGAAAGATTCATTGTTTTCCAGGAATTTAAAAGAATTCCAGAAAATAAGGTCTCTGCCTTAAGAGCTCTTCAAACATTGTCATTCATTTCAGATTCTAATTATGGGATCTTTGAATGTGATATTTATTGATTTGTTCCACTATCAATGTCAGTCAACCTTGAATGATTCAATGTTTCTTTTTACGTGCAGAATTGTTACTCTTGCTTTAGTTTGTTAGCATCCTGACAGAAAGTACAGCTGAGAATGATGGGGGTGCAATTAAATTAGCAGGTATTTGGTCATAAACAAAGATACTGGTCGAGTTCAGGTTTTGAGCTGATGAAAAGTTAAGGGATCACGTCTGGGCCGAGTTTGGAGAAGTGCACATTTTGACATAGTAATCAGTCCAATAGTTGCTAAGATATTTCAGGCTGGACCAAGTGGTGGACCAACTGAGACCAACATTGCCATCCCTAGAGCTAGGCTGCTAGTGTAGCATGTTATCATAACAGGGCATTAGACTTCCCTGTAAAGTCCTATGTGGATTAATTGAGCAGAGATTGTTATTTTGGGGGGCTACAAGTTAACATTTCTGGTGTTACATTCCCTATTTTGTGTAACAGTGTTGGTAATATGTTGTTAATATGTATTTTGGTAGTAGCCAAAATATGGTCTCCTGTAAGATCGGACGCCTTTCTATAAAGGGAAATGGCATGACAGGATGTATCCTGATTGTCTATTTTACAAACAAATATTATTTATTTTCACCTAAACTTTTCATTCCCACGGGCCAAAAGACAAATGAACTGTGTAGTCTGACAGAGAACACTTTGGTGCCTTCGTTGCGCCTGAGCAGGAAAGCTTTCCACCTACCTGGTTCTCGTTGTATGGCTTGCGGTGGTGGGAGGCACAAACAGTGAGGATGACAATCATGATCAGCAGAGCTCCGCAGGAGGCCAGGATGGCTATCAGGGTTTTGTTGTCTGTTGGTTTCTTTAGATGGACAACAAAAGAGAATTACTTCTTTTCACATTGTAGTGCCTGTTAATGTGGCATTTGAATCACGAAGTGTTTACATGTGCTGATGATACAATCTTTACATTAACCCTTACCTTGGTGATTTCTTCATAATACTGGGTTGCCAGGCTGGATTTTACTGTAAGATACATTTCAAATTAGTTGTTTGAATATAGAATTTAGAAAATTCTGTTTAACTTTAATTTAGGGAGGATGGTATTTTTACCATTGCCATTTATATTACTGTCGATCTGTGTTTTGCCATTGCTGTGCCGCAATGTCAGGCTACAGTTTCCATCTTGCAAATTCACCATCAGCCGCCTGCACACCTCCACCAGATCTTTCCGTTCTTCTTCCTGGAGGTGAAATGACACATTTGCACAACATCTATTTACATTATACATCAATCAATGCCACAACACATGTTTTACTTCTATAAATAATTCATGAGCTATACTGTCAGTTTGGACAGGAAGGTCAAAGGTGACTGAGGTCATATCTTCCTGTGCTATGATGTGTGGATTCTTTCTGGTGTATTATGGAACAGCACAGCTGCGTAGGCCGTCAGAGAGGGTGAGTATATGAAAGGGGTGTGGGAACGTAGGAAACTAGTGAAAGACAGGAAGGGTTCTCACTAAGACACTTTTTCCACCCAGTGACTGGAATCTCTTTTTTTATATAGCGAGCTTCACAGCTTCCTGTCCTGTTGCTGCAAACACAGAGTCTGGACGGCTCAGAGATTTATCCAGAGCCACCTCCAGTGGTGGGAAGTACTTGTGTTTATTTCACAGTTTCCACAGAATTTATCTTTGACTCAATTACATTTTTAATGAAAGCTGACTAGTTTAAAGATTTAGATTTTGCACCGAAATCATACCTAAACTTTATGAAAGTACAGTGCTTTCATATTCTTATCCTGTACACATAATTTATATTCCTTCATCATTCTTTTATTTTTATGGCACTCCTACAAACTCCATACTATTTGGTCTTTAAATGGACAAAAAGAGTCTACAGCAACGCTAGCAGCTCCTTGAGGCTAACGCTTTTGGGAGTAAATGCCAGTGAAGAATGGAGTGCAAAGGGTGTGGGCCTGCCTTCCATGGACAGGACAATAGCAGAGGCTTGATGAGGGTCAGCGCAGGAAAGGTGTATTATTATGGAATTATTTTTTTTTGAGACAATCTGATGGATGTTACAGATTTTAAAATACAAAACTCATAGTAGAGCAAAATCTTACCACGTGCCCGTTGTTTAGAGAAAACTGCAGAAAAAAGTAAGAAAAGAAGTATGTCAGTCAGTGACCCTGGAGTCTCTAACAGCATGAGAGTAATTTCAGTAATATGTCAATGTAAAGGCAAGCAGACGCACTAGCTGTCTGTTCCCCTTTATTACAGCATGTCTTACCAAAAACGTCTCTGGCTGAGCTGCTGCGGTGGTAGTGGTGGCGGCGGTGGCGGCAGCCTGCTGGGATATGGTTCCATCTTTGGTACCAGAGGTCACTGCGGCAGTATCGTCTCCTGCCGTGATCATGGCGGAGGGGCTGCTGGTGGTCCCTGTGAGTCCATCTGTCACACGAGGCGTCGGTGTTGTCTGCTCATAGCTTGTATTGCTTACATTTTTTGTCCCACTAACTTCAACCAGAGATAATAAGAAAACAGTAAACATATCGCCGCCAGGTAGGGATGCAGACCGCTCTAAGCCACTCAGTGACAAGCGTTTCACTTTTGTTTAGCACACTTTTCAATTTTGAAAATGCTGGAAAGCAAACATGAAATTGTCTCAAATGATCTCAATGTTGATGTACGTTAACAAACACTGTAACCGATTTATGACATGTATTAAAATATTCATAGACACGTTTTAAACCACTCACGCAGAATACTGTCAGTGACTGAACCAAAATCATTATCAAGAGTTGCACTTCTGTCAGTAGCTTTCAAGCTAACTGAAAAGTTTGTGTAACTACTGACCCTGCACTTTTGGTTTTGCTTTGTTTTCAATGGGGGTGTAAGAATTTTAATTCTTAATTGAAAACTGATCAAAATTAGCTTTCAATTTCCTACTTGGAAATCAAAAGCAGGATCGACGACATTGACGGAAAAACCACAGTTTGTAGGCTATGGTACACACAGGAACCCCTGCAGGAACCCCCGATTTGAAAAGTAAAGCTAATGCATAAGTGCCTTACACCTTCATTCTTACTAATTCTCTACTATCCCAGCAGCGGGCGACTCCACTGGTTGCAAAAAGAAATCCAATAGCATTGGAGTCATGACAAAAGGAACCTACTTCTCACTTCATTTATTACCTCAGTAAAGAATTTCCTGATGAATTTATGGTCTTAATCACTAGTTTCAAGTCTTCAATACAGCATGATGTTCTGTAAAACAGACGATAAAGTGATTGTGATTGACAAGTCGCTACCAAGGCGACCTGTCAATCAGAATAGAGGTGAATTGTATCCATTTCACGTGTAACTAGCAGTGAACTTGTTTTGGGTGTTTTCGTCTAAGAACTTTAACCCTTTCACTGTGTTTTTTAGATCATGAAAGTTAAATGTAACATCTCGGTCACCTAAAGATTTTACTAAAAGATACTCTACGGAGTCAGCTGTTAACTATTATTAATAAGTTAATTTGAGTTACGGACGCACTTACTAACTAAGCTAGCTCCACATTCAATATCTGAAAATGGTCACATCTGGTTCCAAAAAAACAAGATACCGATCGCCAAAATGCCAAACCAAGGCTTCAAAACGATGTTCCACAAACCAATGGGTGACGTCACGGTGGGTAAGTTCACTCCTTTTATACAGTCTATGCAGGTACCAGGCAACAAGACAAATATGGTGGGACATCAGGCTTTGTTGGAGGATTAGAAATTCTAACTCAAATTCAAGGTGTTGTTTTAAAGTGTCCTTTTGCCATCTAATGACTCCTCTTTTTATTTGTGTTCCCAGTTTTTCTGCTGGTATAAGTTATTGTTATTACATTTTAAATAAATTATAACCATACCATATCGTAACCATGATGCCTTAGTGTGGAACATTCCAATAAACATTTAATATGTTTTGTTTTTTTTCACACTTGACACCATCTTTTAAAGAGGAATTTGAAAATGTAAATGACAGTTGTGAGGGCATAAAACCAATGATCTGTTGATCTTTACAAATCAAGACTCAATAGTCTAACAATGCGCAAAGCCATCAGTGCTCAAGTGTTTAAATCAAAAGTCAATTGTGTATTTGGGGACTTGTGACACATCTTGCATATAAATATCCTTGTTTTGAATTTGTCTAACATACAGTTGTACAATTACACAAAGATGTTTAGTTCAGAGTATAATTCCGTATTTTGTGTCCTACCCTTTTTAAGGCTGTCAATTGATAATATACATCAAATGGCAATATATATGTTTAATATTGTACATGATCCCTTACAAATAACAAATAAAACATTTTAATAAAAAATGTTAAAAGAGAGTAACCTACAAGAAAAGGTAGGTGGACTGTCTCCATCATCCTCGTGGAAAAAAGAATTCTGTCACTCACCCTTGCTGTAAATGTTTGGCCATAAATAACTGACAGGTTTTTCTATAAAGATTAACAAGTAGGTGACAAGTCAGGCACGGTAATGATGCTGGCACCTCTGAGCCAATCAGTGACAATACCTCATCAGAGTTGGGCTGGTGGTGTGCCAGTTAAGGCCTATAAATGATTTAAACTTTGACCTTCAATTTTGGCCAACTGCTGACGTCTCTCAAATGCCATGACATTTTGTGTTAAACATGTTGTAAGGAATCACATTTGAGTTCAAAATTGTGATTGGTCTCATTTATATAAATAATGTCAATCTTTGGGTAAGTTGTGGCCTTTCAAAGTTTAAAATGAACCTTCAATGATTAAGTTACCATCACCTGTGTAGTTTTTATGTTGGGTTGAATTAGAGTCACTGGGGAACTCACCTCCTTGGCTGTTCTCCTGTGTTGTCATGGAAAGGACTCCTTCGCCATCCCCTTGGCTTGGGTTGATAGTGATGGAGGTGGAAGTCCTAGAACTTTGCTCTGTTGTCAGTTGTGTAGGGTAATCTGTCAAGACCTTTGTGATCTTGGTTGTCTCCCCCTTGTCAGACCCAACAGTTGCTTCAGTCCCAAGGATTTTATTAGTTCCAGGGCTTTCAGGCATCTGTGTTGTGGTGGCACGGGGGGAAATGACTGTGTTGTTAGCTGTTGTAGTTTTGCCTATGGAAGTGGGTGGGGTGCTGGTAGAAGCAGCAGCTGCAGTGGTGTTGTCAGAGATGCTATGTTTGGATGTTGATGGTGTGGTAGTTGTGGGGGCTGGCGTGTCAGTTGGCCTGGATGTAGCAGTAGTCACTTCGATGATGACTGAAATTTTTGATTGTGGGGTTATTTCCTTCTTTTGTTCAGTAGTTGCTGCTGCATTAATTGATGTTGCATTAGTTGATGTTGCATTAGTTGCTGCTGCAGTAGTTGTTGTTGCAGAAGTTGCTGCTGCAGTAGTTGTTGTTGCAGGAGTTGCTGCAGTAGTTGTTGTTGCAGGAGTTGTTGCTCCAGTAGTTGTTGTTGCAGGAGTTGCTGCTCCAGTAGTTGCTGCTGCAGTAGTTGCTGCTGCAGTAGTTGTTGCATTAATTGTTGCAATATTTGCAGTAGTATTATTACCTGACTTTAAAGTAGTATTGACATCTGAGCAGACACTTTGAAATAGGAAACCTGTGGAAGAAAAAACAATATTAATACAGTACACTAAAAATGGGGTGGTAAGTATATAAAATAAGTTCATAACTATATTATATATAACACATTTCATCCTTGTCAATATAAAAATATCGATTAGTATAGCTTTAAATTAATATAATGTCCTTTTTTTAAAGTCGAGGCTGAGGGAGCACACTGAAGTCTATGTCGACCTCTGCTAGTGGGCTTCCTGCAGTTCGGACAGCTGTAAGCTTCAGCCACAGCGCTCCATCTTCTTCTGTTTCTCTATTTATAGTCACCAGGACAGGATGCTGCAGACAATAAACTTGGAAGCACCACACCCACGACCACGGCCCATTTGAAGTGCCCCATAAACAATCCTCGCCCGACTCCATGGCCAGAAAACAATGGCCTTACCCTACACCACCCCTGTACTCATGCTTTCTGACCTCCACCCACCTTCAGTACATCCACACATAGCCACTGGATTTTCACTATACATGTGTGGGGACATACTAACTTACACGTAAATGACATTATGGAATATTTCCCCAGAGGTATAATGATGTTTTTATCATGAATAGGACACAATGTTCAATGTGACAGATCACCTATTACAATCAAAATGAAAGCCTCTGCATGTAGATTTGTTTTTAAGTATAGGCTACAGTATGTGATCTAAGATCAAACAGTTCAGTGGTTAAAACACCAGTATGGACAATGCGTGTATATGTCCTACATACCCCACAGTTCACGGACCAACTCATTCACAAAATATTTAAACGAGACCTATTATGCTTTTCCATATTTTATGAGTTATCTACAATGTTGGATGTTCATGTTAAACATGGCCAAAGCTTCAAATAATGAGGTTAAAGTATTTAAAAGAAATCCCTGTGAGCCAAAACCTCAGATTTCCTCCTGTTCTGAACGCTCTGTTTTTAACTGCTTTTTTTTAACCAAGGCCCCGTTCTACGCCATATGGAGCTAGACAGAGCCGGTATTCCATATATGGTTATTTGCTCCGCACAGCAACGGCATGGCAACACTCAGTATGCCTGTCCCACACAGCAACAACGACAGCCTGACAACATGCTTCAGGTCTTGGCCAATCAGAAGACAGTGGGCTTTGAGAGGAGGGGCCTTAAAGAGACAGGAGCATCTCCAGCTTGTTACAAACAGAGGCTGAAATGAAGCCTTACATGAAGAGTCAGTATAAGACAGACATGATTTTTCGAACTTTGAATCATGCAAAGCTGCCATAGAGGAGTCACAGAACTACAATATAGGACTGGAAATGCAGTATAATAGGTCTCCTTTAAACATCAACAAATCCATTGGCCATTGAGGAAAAGAAATCTGCTGATGAGGACATGTGACACAATGGAAAGCTCCAGAGTAGCTACCGAATGGACCTCGAGGTGAGACTGTTTCCATGCTTAAGAATGAACTTATATAAGTTGTATACAAAACACTTTATATTCAAAGTTCAATTCAATTAAATTTTATTTATATATAGCGCCAATTCAGAAGTGTGCCCAGCTACTACTGAAAGCTCACTAGAGCTGGATACCATACAAATCTTTGTTTCACACGTCATAATGGCAATCAGTATGGCAGGTTTAGGTTTTGTCGGATGGAGGAAAGCAATGGGCGATGTTCCTATTCTCATTTAAGATTTTTAAGGATAAGGCCTTGCAGTGAATTTCTGAATGGGTGAGTAGAGACTAGAATCTCACTAGACTTAAATCTGGTATAACCAATTAGTCACCACTTCAAAGGTACGTACAACAACCTACATTTAAGGCAGCAGCAAAAAAAATAAATAAAAAATACTAGAATAATTGAAAAGCTTTGGCACCAAAAGTTCATACAATAGGTACAGTTTGAATCAGCATGTAAGGCTTTGTTGCTCATACTTTAGATAACATAAACAAGTTTCTGCAAACCAAAAGTAAAACCATTCAGGTCATGAGCTACTCAAGCCATAATTCCCACAGCATTTGAATGCACCATTAGGATGTTGTTAGGAGTTAGCAGATAAGAGTCTGTTCTGGTCAAGTGGAGGCTGGTAGAGCCAAGCCTGTCCTTTCTCTGCAAAGCACAGACACATCACTTATCAGCCTTCAGCCTGCTGCCATAAACACAGCTACTAAGAGAGTAAGAATGTCAAAGTTCTGCGCTCAGAGGAGTCCGTTGATTGAGCTGAGTGTTCTGATGTACGGCACATGTGCTACTCGCTGTTCAGTGGCTTTTTGACAGCACACAGGATCTGCTTGATGAGGGCCTTTCCCTCAGTTTGACAGAGTAACTGTGAGACCCTGTTGTGTTCAACCTGTCAGAGTCTTTTCAGTCAGGAAACAGAAAAAGGAATTGGTATATTGCAACTGCACTGAATTTTGAGGTACTCTCTGCAGCTATCAGTACTGAATTGACCCTGACATGCAACAAACACCAGCAAAAGCTGTTCATAAACTATGTAGACATGGTTGGATTTTCCCCTCATGTATGGAACTATGGTTTTTAAACATCGCATAATACACAGGGAATTTAGCTGACTGAGTTCACTGGTTGGAGTTGAGTGTATTTTTTAAAGACGTCCCATGGCTGCAAACTTACAGTACTTTGTTGCTGCTAACCACACTTAACTGCCAGCAGTTTGCGAGACTTTTTTTCGTGAGAAGTCTTCAAAATCACTTTGTCATCTTCTCCTTCGACCCTGCTATCTATCTTGCTCTCCCTCCCCCAGGTGTGGGGTCTTTTTTGGCGTGACCCCTGCTGACCCGACCTGTCACCGACGCATCTGTTTCATAGTGGGCGACAGCACCCGCCGATCCCACTGCTATCAGTACCAAGGCTGTTTTTACCTCACCCACACATTCCTCACCACACAGCCTGCAGAAAAACACACACACACGCGAATCACCACCTTTAGTCTGTTAAGCCCGCTGGGACTACCTCCCTCTCAAAACACAACATACGCCCTTTTCCTGGTTTGTTTACTTCAACATAGGCTTACTTTACTAATTACTTACAGTAACTTTGAGAATACTATACTGTTAGCCTAGTAACATATTAGAAATTAGTCTATTTGAGTTACTCACTCAAAGCTGCACTAGTCAATAAACAATAAACAATCTGTGAAATGAGTATGTGTCCAACAAATAAATCCATCTTTTGTACACTCATAAAAAGAAAGGCTACAGTATTGTATTGTGTCTTATTTTGAAAAGTGCGAATCGTAAGTACAAGCCCACAGAATGATTACACACTCTACAGTGTCACTCAGTTCTATGGAGTGTTTTGATGTCTTTTAGTTCATTGTTTTAGCTTAATGCATTAACCAGCAGCAGGCAGCTGTTTTGAGCAAAAACACTTTGATAAACTACACGGTACCTGTCCAGCACCAAACTCAGGAATTGGTGGAGACTAAACCAGACCTAAAAGGAGAATGAATGCTCTTTGTCTGACTTACAGACTAATATGCTTTGTATATAAGTAACCTGTTGCTAACATCAATCTTTTTAAAATAATTTTAGGACTTAATTTAGATAGTGACGAGGGCCAGGGAGAAAGAGGTGAGGAAGGTCACGCAACAATTTTGGGTTTATGACTTCTTCCCCTGCTCCTCAAGTGGCCCAAAAAATGAGTTAATACTGATTTAGGTAAAATAAGCTTAGTTCTGTATGTAGTAAAAATTACATTCTAATTAAATTGCAGCGCTAAACTAGGAAAAATAGATAATTAAGAAGTTTACAAATTCACAAGTTACTTACTTAACATTGCATATTACTCCCAGAGGTATGTACAGTGGCCACAAATAGTGCCTTTTTTCTGAGATATTTGAGTTTGTTAGTTTTTTTACCTGGCAAACTTTCCAACCCTGCTTAGCAAAAACCCTATCCTGACCTACTGTTCAACTTCATGACCTCACTAACCTCAGCATGCTCACTGCTTCCCTTAGTGTGTGAAGCTCATTCCTGCTGGCTGACTGTACTTCACAGCAGACTGTAGACACTGTAATGTTGTCCTGTTGTTATGCTGTTTGTCTTTGGGTGTGACCTGCTCCTGTGGACTGTGTGAGGGGCAGACAGCAGACATCTACATCTTGGCTCACCTCAGTGGCAGGAAACAGTTCTGTTGATCTGAGCCTGTGTGTGTGTGTTTTCTCATTTTGTAATATGTGTTGGCTAAATGGACTTAAGTTGGTATTGTTCCACTTGTTTCTATTGTTCTCACTTGGGTTTAGGCATACATTATTGTCGCCATAGGGAAGTTTATCCATAGCATTTCACATATCTTAACTACATGAACAACCACTGTGACATGAAATGCCACATATCACCTGTCAATCAAACATTGTGTGGCATGCTTTTCTTTAGATTTTAGGTTGATGAAATTTGAGTTTCTGTAGGTGGTGCATTTTTCTGTGTCTACAACCGAGTGTGGGTAAACAAATTCCATCTGATTCAAAGGAATCAGAAACCTAAAACACACTACTTCATGTGCAAGAGAGAATTTGCCTTAGAATCAGTTACCAGACAAGTGGTAGTAGAAGTGTTTATGACAACAAATGTAAAAACCTTTAGAGACTGCCTTTTGGTTGAATCGTTGTTGTGTTATGTAAATCAGAGATAGAGAGAAGCAAAACTGACGTCAGTTTACCAAGAAAAATAGAGGGAACATGCATGGACATATTATGCTCCTCTTTGGCCCACAGAGGGGACATTTGTGCCACCTAAAGCTGCACTAATCAGTATTTTTTTTATCAACACCTTTTCTGTTTTGGTTCAATCTCACCACTCCCGCAGAAGTGAGAGACTAGCTGGTGAACATAGTGGAGCACTTCCCACAGAGGCTGGTGGAGACCAAAAGGGAGCTAAAAGCAGAGATAGTGTTGGACTGACGTTCATCAGGTGGACACAAAAATGATTTTATTTGCTTATGTTGCTCTATGTCTGCTGACATGTTAACCATAGCAACTTTATATGGTGATAACATGATTGAAATCAACAAGTTCTCATCTCAGGGTGTTGGTATTTGACGCACAAGGTACCCTTCAGGTACCCTTTTTAATATTTGGTATATATGCAGTTTGGTTTGGTTGGATTTAGGCATCAAAACTACTTGGTTAGGTTCAGGAAAAGATCATGTTGTGGGTTGAAATAAGTACGTTACGTGACAGCGGATGGGTTACACTGGAGATACCTGAAAGTCTCATATGGACGCTTAAGGGTACCTTGTGCGTTGAATTCAGATGCTTTGTCAAAGTGACGGTATTTGATGCCCTGGGATGAGACCGGGCTCTTGAAATAGTATGAAAATAAAAGTATTAGATATGTTGATTTATCAAGGAGAAGACCATTTGCGCCAAAATGTCCTCACATTTGTCTGTCCTTAGTGTCAATCTACCTTTGAAGCTGGTCCTACAGTGAACCTGTGGAGCATGACAGTGTTTAGCTTGTATTCACTGAGACTAAGTGGAGGTCCAGAGGAGGTCAGAGGGTGATCTCTGTCTCCCTACTCTCCCTATGGGGGTTCCACTAGCTGGATCAATGGGGTGTCAGCCCCATCCTGTTCAGTGTGAGAACCACCATCCGTGCACACAAAAGGAGAATGAGAGTGGCCAGAGGGTGGAGACAGGGTTGAATTGTCTCCGGTAACACTTTATTTGGATAGTCTGCCCACAGATTGTTTATAGAGTACTTGTAACATTTTAGCTTTAGCTAGTTTCGCTTTGTCTGAAGATGTTTAACAGATAATCAATAGAGTATATGTGACAATTCATGAACATACCCCATACAAGATGTTTTTTTGTGCCTAAACCTAACCAAACCTAAACTAAAGTGGTGCAATATCAGAACACGGTTTTATTTACGCAGCAGATGAACTGTTAAGTCTCAACTAATGAGAAGTTGAAATGTTACAAATACTCTAGAAAGTATTTGTAGGCAGACTACTGTCATGTTGTAAATAAACACCCTCATGTCCAAGGCCCCACACAGACTGAAACATGGAGAAGATAACAAAGGAAAGACAGAAGGACAGTTTTATTGCTCTCTGACAGAGCAAATACAATTAATATCAGTGCTAACTTATTTGTGATAAACTGAAATGGTTTTGACAGTCATCTGTTGTCATTGTCATTGTGTGTCCCCTGAACTGTTAGTCTAAATCACACAAGTTGGACGAGTGGAGGGGCTGAGTTATTGGAATATAGCCCAACTTTTTGTTTGTTTGGACATTCCAAATTGCACAAAATGTGGCTTAAATTATCACAACCCGCCCATAACAATTTTTACCTGCTGAATTAAATACAAAATAGCCAAGTTGTATGTAAAACCACCCCAATCTGGCAACACTTCCTTCTAGCTCTAACTTCATATTAAGGGTACAGACACAAGAGTGGTATCAGTCTTCTCACATGGTGGCAAGACAGCGAGTAAATGTTGAACTATTCCTTTGAGATTTTTTTAAATTGTAACTAAGAAGGTTAGCCTAAAGGCAAACCAAAGTACGTACCCATATACTTTTGGTCTAGATACTGTACAACCACACGGTTTTAGTGTACACACATATTACATATTACATTACAACTTAGCTGCACCAAAGATATATACATGTTACATCATAAATACTACAGAGGGTAGACAAAACAACAGGCACACCAAAATAATATCCAGTACAACAGCCCAATTAATATGTGTTTAGACTGTGTCAGAAATTGAACATAAACAAACAATGGCAGTCCTTATTGAGGAATTATTTTTCCCAAGTTCCATGGTACAATTTGTGTGTGTGTGTGTGTGTGTGTGTGTGTGTGTGTGTGTGTGTGTGTGTGTGTGTGTGTGTGTGTGTGTGTGTGTGTGTGTGTGTGTGTGTGTGCATGCCAGCTATCCAGCCAGTTATCTATCCAGCTTGCCAGGCACTCTGACTTGAACCCCGGATTGATGTGCATCTGAGCGTGAACGTGCACTAACGGCGCCAAGTGGAATAGAGTAAATAAATAAATGTAGCTGTCGCTCTAAAGCCCTGGCGAGACAAAGCTGCCCCGTTAGCTTGGTGACAGCCCACACAAAGGCCCCTCTGGCCCCACGTGCGGCCATGCAAGCATGGCCTACTCCCTCACTGCAGACCCCTGCTGCAACAGGGCCTTTTAGGTGTTCATCTGCCCCCATCCTTGTCCCACTGAGAGATATAATTCAGCTCTCTGTGGAACTTGGGGGGGCAGGGGAGGGAGTGTAGGGTAAGAACGGGGTCTTTGCTTTACATTGTGCGCTCCAGTGAAGGGAGGTGGGGAGCCATGAATGTAAAAACACTCGGCGGGAATAAAAGAGAGACAAGTGAAAGGGAGGAGAGACAAAAAGGAGTGGGGGAGCGGGGGGACGTAAATCTAACGGCTACATGGAAATGACTGACCACACACAAACACACACAGAATAACACACATCCTTGCACATATTATCGACAAACAACACACTCCCTGTCCTTGGAAACCAGACCAGTATGTGTGTTTATACGAGCGGTGGGGTGTGCTAATGCTAAAAGTTCAATGTTAGCTCCCCCTCATTATACACACTCACACACACATATGCACACACACACACATATGCACACAAACAGACACATACGCACACCCCTCCGCTGATAAGTAGAAATAAATTAGGAAACCAGGGTAGCAGGAATTTCAGCCATTTATCTGTCAGATGTAGGACATCAACATCCTTGATTTCTGAAGATTTGTAATGTGTATTTGTCATATTCAACACATTAAAACATTTGCATTTTAGAGAAACTACCCTCTATCTGGTGGTATACTGCATTTTACACAGTTGTTTGTTTCACTCCCATTTGGCTTTTGCTATCCACTTCTCCATAACTCATATATCTCTATTGACCAAAACATGTTTTGAAAGAAATGAATTTTTATGAATTATTATTATTATTATTATTATTTGGTGACACAAAACGAGTTGGGATACAATCACCTAACATGTAAATATTCTCTTATTTTTCTGCTGTATTAATTATTTCTAATTGTGTGAAAGAATATTTATTGTATTTCCCTGAAGATATAATGATGTGTACATTTTTATAGGTGTCTTGTGTCTTATTCTTGCATTCTGGTTTTCTGGCAGCTTTGCACTTTGTTAAATTGAAAATGATATGTCAGACTTCTAGCTGAGAAATTATAAATCCTACCATGCATGTGAGGCAAGGAGAATTTAACACGTGCTAAGCAAAGACAAAGATGAAGGCAGAGTTGGCAAAAATGAAATTAAGCTACTCAAGAGGTAGGGTATAGGTATACTAAAATAAAATCGCTAAATATGTTAAAATAGCAAATATTATGGTTGTATTGTTATATCTCTAAAATATCTAGCTAAAGTAAGCAGAGATCACTAATTTAAGCTACTAAACTAGGCTAATATTAAGTTAAGCTACTTAGGTAATGGCCTATTCTACAGCACCTTTCTAGTCTTCAGACCACTCAAACCACTTTACACTACATGTCACATTGACTCCATTCACTCACATTCATACACTAATGGCACAGCCTTCAGGAACAATTCAGCATCTTGCACAAGGACACTTTAACATGCAACATCACATCCCCAACATCTAGTTACTGCGCAGTAATGTCAGGAAGCTATGAAGTAGGCCAATCTGACGGTAGCAGATCCTCTTTTAACATAATCATAACGTGTGCCCGCAGGAAAAACAACCATCAATTTAGTGGTAGCAATTTTCTGAAATAAAAACATAGAAAACACTGTATGTATGAAAAGAAAAACTGTGTTGCTGTATAAAATAATAAAACACTGTGTGATAAGTGCAGTTGAGGTGTGGTTCACGAATGGTGAGGACAAGAGGGGCAAATGAGGGTATTTCCATCTTGCAACACTTACATGTTACTACAAGATACAGTTTGGCTGGGACATTTACACACATACTGTACATCCAGTCACAGAAATAGGTTAATAACACTTCAGATTAGCAATTCATAGCAACAAAGTGTTGAAATATGATGATTAAATTGTTTGAATTTATGAAACAGATGGAAATGTACATTATCCTTAGTCGGCATGCACATTATATGACAGCCAGCAAGGGATTATCCACCCTTGGTTATTTTACCATGCCCCCAGTCATTATTTGAGACCCTGCTTTTATTTGACTACAGAGCTTTATTTGAGAAAATACAGTCATTTATATAAGCTTCCAAAAAACTTCCAACCAGGACGTTTGGATGGGACCCACATTTTCTTATGGTGGTGGGGATATCAATTTCTGAGATACCCAATGGAATATAACATGCTGAAGTATTTTTATCACAAAAAGATGGCTAAATACTTCAAAAGCTTAGTAATGTAGCAGCAGCCATTTTCTGTTTAACCTGAGAAATGAGGGGAGTTCACACAAAGTGTTGAGGCAGATGAAAATAGTGCTGAGAATGTAAGGAAGAAAAGATGAAGGGAGAAGAGGAATGAGAAGGCTCTGGACGAGGGAGGAGGAGGAGGAGGTTAGTGAGTGAAGGTCCACGACAGTACCAGTCGCAGGCCTGATTAATGGGCACCTGCGTGTGCAGCCTGGCATGCTGGGTAGAGGGAGGGAGTGTGAGGTTACAGTTGAGGTGAAGGCGAGCGTCTGTTTATCAGGAGCATCAGACAGTGATGAAATGCTCAGCTTTACAGAGAGCAGAGGTTCCTCCCTGAAGGAAACCTGCGTCCACATGCCAGCCATGCCTGGATCTTCAAAAACAAGATCCACTGCATCTGGACAGTACACACGCTTCCTCAAAAGGGTGCCTCAAGTCTTTAGTGAGGTCAGGAATTTGAGCTGCACAATTACAAAACGGTAGGAAAACACAATAACAAATGACTGGGAATTACTTTGCAGAGTTTTCTTCCTCTATGGCATCAATTCTGCTCTGAATCTGAAACAGCCATGCTAATTACAAATCATACTTATTGCTAACCTTTTTCTAAACCTATAGAATAATAAGATAATAATAAGATCTATTTGTAGAGCCTTAAACGTTCCTTGGGATAGCTTATCCATTAGGTTATGAGTGGACACTTAAGCTGACTTGAGTTGAAAATTGGTTTTCCTGTATTCAAAAACAAGAACATACGTTAACGTTTTCACTTTGTAATGAATCACAGTTGAAGGGTATACGTTCACAAACCTCACTTTCTTTTACTGACAAAAGTGACAGGGTTGGCACCTCACTTTTTACTTTGAACCGCAGATCATTTCTATTTCTAATTCTAATTCATAACAACTTGTAATCTTTGTATGCCAAAGGAGGAATGATGTTTCAAAGTGATGTTGCTGCCAGATGATTTTCATGTCATGAGATGACTCCAGTGGCTGCCTGGAAGTTCAAAAAGCAGTTTCAAAAACTGCAAATAAAGTTGTAGCAAATTGACTATAGTTCTGAAGCTATAACAACATCTTTGAAATGGTGTCAAAATCTTAATAAACAGGGGTCTGTTGTATGGGAACGCCCTTTTTTCACTTTGCTCTAGAATACTGTATTTCCCACATCTTTTTTTCCAGCTGGATAAAAAGCCTCCCCGCGGCTGAGTGGGAGAGGGTAGCTCAAGGCCGTCTCCTGCCGCAGGAGCCTCCTTGGGAACTGGGATGTTGATAAAGTTTTTTCCTATCTATTGTTCTCTGCTCTTTCCCATGTACGCCAACCAGCGCAGACACCAAACGAGTGTGCCAAGCAGGCAGCTTCTCTCCAGGCCACTGGTGTCCGGACAGACCAGGAACCACGACTGCCTGTTATCTTGTAGGGAACTAACAAATCAGGAACCCACAAAAGCACAAGGCAGGTCTGCATAAGGGTAAGGAAGTCCTGGAGAGGACTGATAACTGATGATACTGCCTTCTTCCTATTGTCCAGGATGCAAATGATCTATTTAAACACTGGCCTCACCTTCAAGCATTTGAACATTCACTTCAATTGCACATTTTAAGTCTTCCTCTCATTTGCGAGTGCTGTCATCTTTCTGATGCTAGGTGGCAGCACGGTGGCTCAACAGTTAGCACGACCGCCTCACAGCTAGAAGGTGCTGCCCACTGCTACCAATATGGATGGGTTAAATGTAGAGAAGTAATTTTGCTATACATTGCACTGTGTAAGTACCAATAAAGTTGCTTTGATTAGATTAGTAGCTGCAGTTAGCAAGAACATTGTACAAGCTCATGCTGTAAAAAAGGCATGTTCAAAGCTAGCCAATGCAATGAGGTTATGTTTAGGAGTAATTTGCTTCATTTGCAATGAAACAATGGCGACCACAAAACTTTTCCTCTGGCTGTGTAATTGTAAAACCACTGACACAACAAGTGGACAATGGAAACAGCATTTTTAACTTAATATGGTTAAAAAAAACTACTGCAAACTCACTGCTTAACACTTGGGTCAGATTCAACATTAATGACTTGGTTACACAACAAATGTGTTAATTCCGTCATTAATACAGAGTGTGCTTTGAGTATATCCACATATCCTGGCCTAGTGACACCAGGGACATTTTGTCAAGTGGACCTCTAAGATCTCTCTCTATCTGTGTCCCACCATGTATTGTTCAAAAGTGACCATCCTGAAATGCTATAAAAACCTGAACCATCAAGGAAAGAAAAGGTGCTAGAATATCCTTTGAACAATATGAATGGTACCAAAAGAATAGTTTGATATTTGGGGAAATATGCTGCCACGTTTATACTTGTCCATGAGTAGTTTTTAGTGAAAGTGCTATTACAATAATCTTCTCAACTAACTCTCAGCAAGAAAGCAAATATGCATATTTCCCAAACTGACAAACTGTTCGTTTAGTTAAGGAGACAGGAGGTTACTTGTGTTGAAAAAGACAAGTATACAAAAGTAGCTCTTTTGGAGACTCAGAAACAATGGCTTGGTTCTATTTAGCCACAGTGAAAGGACAAATGCTGCATCCTGAATCTGCAGCTGAATGGGAACCATCTTCAGAAAGGTTTCTCACATACCACCTTATGATTGAGAAGAGGTTTTAAGAAAAATGAAATCCCCTTGCCTTAGCAAAAACAGCAAACTGCAGATTTAGTTTAAGTCCTGGCTGTCTAAACCTTAAGGTAAATTAAGGGAAATCATGATCTCTCATTTTAGAAAGTGCTCAAAAAGTACAGAAAGGGCTGCTCAGTTACGGTCACAAAGTTACTTTACACTAGGTGTCCAGCCCTGCTTGTGACAACAGGGCCAACGCAGATGCACATTCACACGCACAAAAATGTGTCAGGCTTTTGTTTTAGATAATGTGCTGACAGACTTCAGATTGAGTTTGGGGCTGTGTCACACTTTGTTTTTTCCACACACTCAAAAAATAAAAAGCCTCCCATCTGATTCCACCTAATGTGGTGGTGAGAGAGCGGCAGGTGCATAATTAAAGAAAAACACTTTCCTCGCTTCTCAGCCTGGGAGGGAGGTCAGGGGGGCACTTCATTATTCAGGCTCCTTCTGTCTACAGCCACAGCTATTGGAGGACTTTTGTGTGTGTGTGTGTGTGTGTGTGTATTCAGAGGGACTGGGGCATTGGGGAGCTTTGGGGTGGTGGGGGATGGAGGGGGAGATGAGTCCACTCTCATACAGATTTCATACACTCCACACAGTGAGAGTGAGGTGAGACGTGTTCTTCCCAGACAGGCCAACAAGAAAAGAAAACAACTTTCCAATGCAGAGGATTTCACTCTCCTCAGTTTGGGCACAAATCAAGGCAGTAAGAAACAAGAAGAAGACAAAAAGGCTTAAACAGGCAGCAACCCTCGATGCAGCGTGACTCAAGTTTGGCACTTTTCCTCAGGCAGCATTTACTTTTTTGGGGCTCTTTTTGCTCCTAAGAGCCTTCATTTGTCCACAAATGAAGTCTTAACATTTATGAATTAAACAGCCCCCCTCCTTTATCCCCAATGGAATTTTCTATGCAGTATTACCTATAAAAAATACAGATTATGTGGCATTAAACTATCATATAGGCCTATGTCACAAGATGGAACATGCACTGTATGTTCATATACATGTAAATTGTTGCCTACATTGTACCTAAAAGGATACAGGCAAAGAAATCAGGGATGTGGAGATAATTAAAAACAACTCAGTTATTTGGATAGTAAAATGAACAACACTTTAAAGACTTTGCTTCCAAAGTCACAAACAGTTCCATTAGTTTGAATCTAGATTTCAATATGGTATGATTTTACATCACAGTCTGCTACTAATAATTCGATTTAGCTATAACAGGAAAGGTAATATATACTTTGCTGATTAGGACTGTAATACAAAACATACTGTGATGTCATAACATATGAACAAAATGATACAGTTAACCAGCAGTACCCAACCTGGGGGTTTCACTCGATGATTAAAATTTCTAATATTGTGGGTACACTTTCACCTCTCCAGGGCTAGACTGAGAAACTCACACTCGGGTCAAACTGTGCACAGGTCTCGTCATGAGGGGTCACAAGCACACGGCCCACGACCCCAAAAGATTAACACCTGGATTAAACCACCCAACAGCATATGAAGTACTTCAAATTAGCTCCACCTCTACCAGCTGCAACATGAAATTGCTGCTTACACTTTCACGCACCAGTAGTTTTAGTCCAGCGTATAATAAAAGAACAAAGTCAGGGGGCCAATCAAAATCATAGTGACAGTGGAGGAAAGTACATTTACTCAAGAACTCACTGTGATGTTCTGCTTCTACATACTTCTACTCCACTACATTTAGAGACAAACTTTTTCTCCCAAAACAGCTGTAGTTACCTTTCAGATTAAGACTGAACATTATAAAAACATGATAGGCATATTAAATACAATGCGTTGTTATTGTATTTCAAATAGTTCCAACTTCACCAGCTGCGATGTTAAAATGCTACTTATACACTTATGCATTAATAATATAGTGACAGGGGCTATGTTTCTGCAGAATGAGTATTTTTACTTTGATACTTTAAATGATGTTTTGGATAATACCGATGTACTTTTAAAACAATGTAGGATTTTGAATAAAGGACTTTAACCTGTATGGAGAATTTTCTGGACTACATTGTTATAGTTTCATAACCTAAGCAGGATACTCCCACGTTCTAATGAATACTTAAAAAAATATATTAATATAGAACCTTTACTTGTAATGGTGTATTTTTAGATTAAGACACTGCTACTTGTACTTAGTTAAAGATCTGCAAAAGTCTTCCACCAGTGACTACTTCAGTCTTCTGCGCGCACCTGTTGCTGTTTCTCACATTGTCATTGGCAGTTACACCCTGCAGCTTTAAAGTGATGCTGCTGCACAAAGACACTTTTACTACGTTCGCTCGCCAAAATAAGACATCCTATAATATATTTCAATGGCATACTACACAAATATCAGAGAAAAACGCCACGTTCCATCAGGAAAAAAAAGCGCAGAGAATCACAGTCATCCCAACCCACGGACACACACTAAAGTGTGTAACCAGGACGAGCCCAGGTGTGGCCACTGTGTACTTTGATTTAACTTTTACTCACTGAGTGAAAGCAGCAGCCACATGGTCCTCATAGTCGCTCTCATCCTGTTTCTGGTCGGTTCTTCTCTTAGATGTATTTATCCTTCACGCACCGCTGCGCTACAATCCTGTATCTGGAGACGTTTTACTGATGATAAACCTAAGTCTGGTCGCTGACTGACGCCGTCCTGTCACGCCTTTCTCCTTGAATTTGTCTCTCAAGTAAATGATGTCGCCCCTCGTATTGTTGATTTTTTTTTTTTCTTTAAATTGAAAGAAAAGAATGCTTTTGTTTGTCTCTGCTGCTTCTGTCTCTCCTCTCTCTGTAGAGTTGGGGATTTGGGGGAAGAGTGTTTCAGCGGTCTCCTTGGCTGTCCCGTTGTTGCTCTCTCTCTCTCTCTCTCTCTCCCACTATGGCTTGGTGCTGAATTGTACTCAGTCAGTCCTCACTCTCCTGCAAAGTGTTCAGCTATTAGCAGCCAGTTTACCAGACCAGTAGCCTTGCCCATTCTCCAAGATTGGCCCTCCCTTCATTATCATGAGGCAGACCCAGTCCAGTCCAATCCCAGAGCTCTGGACACACTGCTGCCAGGACATTTTGAATAACAAAGGAAGTTGTGAGACAATGTGTTTTTAATTTTTCCTAAAATGGTCCACGACTCAGGGACGTGGGGTGAATTCTCATCGCCCTTATGTTGTTTGATCACAGGAAAGGCCTTTTTAAATTCAAACAATCAGCATGTCTTCATGTTAACTTGTCCACCACCTAGACCTTTTACACAAATACAGGCTAAAGGAAAACATTGGGCTGTTGGGTGCCTTGGTCTTGGTCTCGGGTCATGCTAATTCCATTTTATTGGCCAGGATTTACAGACTTGCATCTGGATCACACGTTGACTCTGAAGCCTTGTAACTAAGCTCACATTTTCTGTCTTTGTTATGGCCCTCCATCTACAGTACATCTAACCACCATCCATTCTCACAGGAAGGATAAAACTGGTAGGATGTGTTGTGCGGTAGACTTGCTCTGGTGGCCGCACCCTCAGCTGAGGCTGCTCAGCGGCAAGCTTGTATCACTGAAGCTAGATAGATAACAAGTGGAGCTAGTTAACATAGCTCTCTCATAGACTGCTGCCGAGGCTGATTAGAGCCAAGGGATGACAGAGCTTTGGTTGCTGTTGCTGTGATTGCGACTGTAGCTTTTGCTGTGCTTTGGTTGCAATTACTGTATTATGACATTTACAATGGGTGGAACACTAACTACATGCAGGGGTTGTGTTTATGCAGTGAGCTGACATGATTGTGCTGGCTGGGTGTTGTCCTGAAGCTACTGTATTCCTGAACTCCTGTGGTGTATTGGTAACACATCAGTCATGTCTGGTACAAGCTCAGCGGGTTCTAATCCTGTGTGGCTTAACCATGTATTCTTGGGAGCAGTAAAGGGAAAGTCACAGCACAGCACAGCTACTGTAGCCATATCCATATCATCAAAGATTCTACCATGAATGCAGCTGCAGTCTGAGCAGTAACCATATCATCAGCCACAGCAGATCTGCGCTCACAGCCATTGCCTTGTGAAGGGAGGAAAGAAGAGCCCTAATTCCTGTAGTATTTGCAGAGCATTTGCCTAATTTGGCAGTGTATCATGTGGACCGACAACTTGGTGAACAGATCCGCATGACATGGAGTTGAGTTTTGGGAGGTATCACATTGGCTCTTCTGTGAGCCTTTGTGACTGAATCATGAGTCTCTCTGGAGATCTTAGCATCTTAACATGAAAACATTAGTGTGGATACATATTGACTTGAGTTGAGCCTGTCTGACAGACTCAAGACTTGACCTGAACCTCTGAGTGCTTGGCGTCACATTCAGCATCAGACAGTCACCAAGACACTTTAACTATTAAAAAAACACAATCACAAGTCAGCACTTGAAATTTAAAAAGGGAAAAGGCCTTTTATATTATTCATATGTGGGTTTTTTGTAAAAACACTTCAAATGAAATAAGCCATAGTTCTAACATCATAATTATACAATTTATTTTCTCTCTTTCTTCTTCAACACAAACAAAGAGGCTTTATTATAAGTGCATAATTTATGTATATGTAACAGAAACATAGTTGTGTCGTTTCTTGCACTGGGAGTTTTAAATGACAAATATCCATTTGTTTTTTTTACATTAGCCTGAAATGACAGTTTAATTTACTCTAGAAATGAGCACATTGGTCCAGCTGGCGTTGTGTTTGGCTTTGGGATTAAAGTCAGGCATCTTGGCCAGAGTACTGCCCTGCAGGAACCACCGGGTTGACTCAGTCCTTGTAGCCATGACAACGCATACTCACAAACGTCCCAGGAATTGCTTTCAGGGCACATTTACTATGCACCCATTCACTTAGCTCCAAATCTCTCCTGATTGACAGGTCACAACTGGATTTAACACAGATTCTTCTATGAATGCAAAATGCAACAACAACAAACATGTCTATTTTTTAGAGTTTCTTATCCTCTAATTGCTATTGAGCTTTGGGGGATGTGACGCAAGCTCCACTGGTTGTTGATATGAAGTCTGGGGGAAAAAAACAGGAGAGATAACATCAAGGGTGTGGAGGTTTGAGTGGGTGTTTCCTTCCACTGGAACAGTTAGGAATCATTAATAAAAAGCATTAGAGACTGAGCTTCTCCCTTCAACTTAATGTGGCTATGATCAATATTTTTTATTAACGATGGCTCAAATGATATTGCGTACATAAAAGCGGCCGCCCACACAGAATCAATACTAGCCCACAGACACAGTTAGGAACTAGCTGGTGAACATAGTGGAACATTTAGCAGCTGAAGAGGCAGCTAGTTTTCTCAGGAGTGTGTAGAGACCTAAACAGACAAGGTTTGTGCGATTATTGGAATTAAAATTGGCCAGGCAGACACAAACACGACTGTAAATCAATGTCTCCTGGATGTGTAAACTGTTAACTGCTAACATGTTGTGTCACAGCTTGTTGCACTGCCCTTAAGTAGCCAAAAATCAACAAATTCAGGTTTAAGTAAAATGACCAAAGTTTGATCAGAAACAGAACAGTAAAGTATTAAAAGTAAAATAATTAACCAATTATGCAACAGAATGGCCCCTGTCAGTTTTTTTTATTACTGATGCACTGTAAGCAGCAACATTTTAAAGTTGTAGCTGGTGGACATTTTTAACTACTTTATATGTTGCTAATCTAATTCTGAGTTTAGGTGTTTTAGGTGTTAGGTTTGTTTGTTTGTTCATCCAAAAAAATAGTGTCTCTTCAGTGGACACTGGGTGTCAGCGAGCCGACCTCTTTACAGGGTAAGTCAGCTGGAAATGTCAGTTGACGCTTATGTAAAAACGCTTATGTAAAAACGCAACTTTTAATTTGTATTTATCAATAGGGCCGTGCCGTTGGACCTGAGGTTCCCCCAGACCTGCCAAACTGTTGCGTTTTTATGTTTTGTTCCTTTCTATGTGCTGGAGTTCTTTTAAGAACGTGATGGTTTGTTATTAAAACTTCTGAACTCTGTGTCTCTTCATTATACTCACACAAGGTTACGTCACAGCAGTTTTGTGCGGCGTTGCTATGACGACCAGTAACATTGAGGGGGTACTAGCTGCAATGTAAAACAAAGGACAGGACACCAAAAGCGAGCCGAGCAGAGGTGAGTCGAGTTAAGTCGAGTCGAGCTGGTAACAACAATGGAAAAGTGGCACAAATGTGCAGTTACTCTCCACCATTGATTGACTGGGCAGTCGGTGGTTTGTGGATGTTAAAATGTTGCTGCTGCTGACACATGTGAAACGCTTGTAGCCATGTATGTAGACATCTGGTTCAATTTAAAAGCAGAATCAATTGTGAAAGCTTATTTTTTCTGTTTTGTTATTTGTAACATCTTATCATGTAAAGCAGTATTTGCCATGTCATTTGTCATTGACTGTTTTATGTTTGCCTGTCAGGGGGAGTCACTGAGTGGCAAGACACTTAATGGTGAGAGCGAATCCAGCATTTTGCGCGGGTTGATTACACACAAAGTCAGTGCAAAGATGCAAAATCCTGCAAATTTGCTCCGGGCGGTGTGGATGATGCGTTTGTTGCAGCATTCCTGGTTCGCACAAGTTCAAAATTTTCAACTTGAGCGAGGAATTCACATGATGCTGATCAGTGTTGGGAAATAAACACCCGTAGTCGGTCTGGATTCTGCTCTGACAACCACACCGTTTACCTGCAGGAGGAGCTCGGAGTAAACTGTTTTCATTAAATTAGCTTTCTACTTTAGTTTTTGGGATTACAACGTGATTTATCTTCACTGGAGCTTCTCAGCAGCTAGCTTCTGTGCACATCCCATTCCCCAGTTGTTGTCAGCGCCTTATGGCACCCAGAGCTCTGCTGGACTACGACTTCATATTTATATAAAAACAGGACAAAACTGGACATTGCTTGGAGAAAAGAAAGCGAGGAAGTTGAACTACATGGTGAGTTCAGAAAATATGTGTCTGTAACTTTATTCCAGCTATCGTTGTACTTTACTGTGAACACGTTAGCAGAGCATAGCCCTGATCGATCCGAAGTCCATTAAGAAAACAAACATTTAAAAGTTGTTGTCCTGCTGTCTTGCTGACAGCCCTGACAAAGCATGAACACATTTGTTTAACAAATCGGCATCATATTGTAGTTATTTCGACATCAGTTTGATCCGTTTATTGCAATTAAATCACAGCAAAATCTGTACTTTGGCTTCACACAGCTGTAGTAACTTGTCAGTTGTCCAGCGATAAACCCCCACGAGGAGAGTGTTTTGAGGGTTAAATTCGTGTTGTATGTGAACACACCATAAGAGATAGTGACCTACTCATCAGTTCCCCAATCGTCACTGAGTCATTAAATCCAGTTCATCATAAATGATTCTATGTCTAGACGCTCATCCAGGCTCAACTGGCTTTTTTGTTTGCAAAGGGGAAAACCTTCTACTCATAGTACCTTCAGAATGAGCTCCTTACCATGTCTTCAAGGGTTAGCTTAGAAACCCTGTGAAAGAAAGTAATTTCGGGCCACCACCCAAAGCTCATGGTTACAGGTGAGGGATAGCTCGTGGCTCGATCCTTCAGGCTCAGCTCCCTCTTCACCACAACAGTCGGGTACAGTACCCAGATAAGTGCCTCTTGCTTTCCATCTGACCTTCACTCATGAACAAGATACTTGGACTTACCATGGCCTCAGACTTGAACGTGCTGGCTCTCACCCCAATGCTTCAGACGCAGCTGCAAACCGTCCCAGTCTGCACTGAATTTCACAACTTGATGATGACTCAGGCAGCAGAACCGGAGCATTTGCAAAAAGCAGACCTGGAATCCTGAGACACCTGAGACACTCCAGTTTATAGGGCGTGTCATGTGGTAGGTGTGTCCTGTAGCACTGTGTACCAGCAGACAGACCTACCTGCCACTGTGGAGCTGCATGATCCACGTCTCCCTGACCTGCCTTCATTGGTGACAGCCAGGTAATCATAGTGTATGCTGTGAAAATAAACCACTATTGCAACGTGTGAATACAGCCAGCCTAACTTAGGGAATAGCCCACCATTAAACCTGCAGTGAATTTCCAGTCCCACTGTCCCCCCCCAGCTCATCATTGCTGGTTGGCATAAAACTCATCACAAATACAACCAGTGCAGAAATGTCACCACACACACCAGAAATTTGGCAAGGGCTTGAATTTAACAGAAGTTCATTTATAGTATGTAAAAGTCTTGCACTCAAGCTTTAAGCTTAATAACAAGCAAGCTAGTCTGCCATAGAATTGTATTGTCAAAGAAAAACAAGTGATCTCTGGTTAAGGTAGTTAGATCCTTTGTCAGGCATCTGAAACAAATAAATGTGTTGGCATTATGTTGGTAATCGTCTATTCAATCATATTTGGAAATAACAGTTGCTTACATTTCTACAGCCATCTGAAGGCGCCAGGACCGGTATGTCACGCAATCTTGTTTAAAGGATGTGGTGTGATGCGCAATTACACATGTGTCATTCAGAGTGAGGACTTAAATTCCATCATATGCCACAAGCACCAGGTACGCAGGCTTCTTTGATTTTGTACACACCAAATGGTTGGATATAATTTACAGGTGAAACTCCAAAAATTAGCATACCGTGCAAAAGTTCATTTATTTCAGTAATTCAACGGAAAAGGTGAAACTAATATATTATATAGACTCATTACATGCAAAGTGAGATATTTCAAGCCTTTATTTGATATAATTTCGATGATTATTGCATACAGCAAATTCAAAATCTCAGAAAATTAGAATATTACATGAAATTAATAAGAAAAAAAAAAAAAGATTTTAAATACAGAAATGTCAGCCCCCTGAAAAGTATAATCATGCATATGTACTCAGTACTTGGTTTGGGCTCTTTTGCATGAATTACTGCCTCAGTGCAGCGTGGAATGGATGCCATCAGCCTGTGGCACTGCTGAGGTGTTATGGAAGACCAGGATGCTTCAGTAGCGGCCTTCAGCTCTTCTGCATCTTTCTCTTGGCAATGTCCCACAGATTCTCTACGGGGTTCAAGTCAGGCCAGTTTGCTGGCCAATCAAGCACAGTAATCCCATGGTCATTGAACCAGGTATTGGTACTTTTGGCAGTGTGGGCAGGTGCCAAGTCCTGCTGGAAAATGAACTCAGCATCTCCATAAAACTCTTCTGCTGAAGGAAGCATAAAGTGTTCTAAAATGTCCTGGTAGACATTTGGCTTTGGACCACAGAGAAACAGACCAGTTCTTTTTATCTTTAGCCCAGGCGAGACACTTCTTGACGCTGTTTGTTGTTCAGGAGCGGCTTGACAAGAGGAATACGACATTTGAAGCCCGTGTCCAGGACCCGTCTGTGTGTGGTGGCTCTTGATGCAGTAACTCCAGCCTCAGTCCACTCCTTGTGAAGCTCCCCCACACATTTGAATGGCCTTTTCCTGACAATCCTCTCCAGGCTACGGTCATCCCTGCTGCTTGTGCACCTTTTTCTTCCACACTTTTCCCTTCCACTTAACTTTCTATTAATGTGCCTTGATACACCAGTTTGAGAACATCCAACTTCTTTTGCAATTACCTTTTGAGGCTTTCCCTCCTTGTGGAGGGTGTCAATGATGGTTTCCTGCACAGCTGTCAGGTCAGCAGTCTTCCCCATGACTGTGAATTCCACTGAACCAGACTGAGAGACCAATTAAAGGCTCAGGAAGCCTTTGCAGGTGTTTTGGATTAATTAGCTGATTAGAGCGGGACACTTTGAGCCTACAATACTGAACCTTTTCACAATATTCTAATTTTCTGAGATTTTGAATTTGGGGTTTTCATAAGCTGTACGCAATAATCATAAAAATTATATCAAATAAAGGCTTGAAATATCTCACTTTGCATGCAATGAGTCTATAGAATATATTAGTTTCACCTTTTAATTTGAATTACTGAAATAAATGAACTTTTGAACGATATGCAAATTTTTTGAGTTTCACCTGTATATAAAATTTAATTGAAGTGAATTGCACCCCCGGGGTAACATGTTACAGCAGTCAGACCTTGCTGTTTCTCCTTGGTAAGTGCAGAAGTTATGAGCGCCACCGTCGTTTTTATTAATTATCTTAATTTTATACAAAACGAGTGGTTTATTTTGTTTATAAAACGTATAGCTCCCGGACGTTCAAGCACGTTCTTTTAATGTAATGTTGACGGTGTTTTTTTAAATTTATTTATACAATGTGGCCAGTGCCACATGTGTAGCTAGCTAATCAGCTAACCTCTTTTCATTTTGCACTTGCAGTGAGACGTGTGTGTGTGTGTGTGTGTGTAAACTGGGAGTGACTGTATGATTAATCCTTCACTAGATAAATAAATTATAAATTATGACTTTCCTTCGCGTAATTAACACAAGGCAACGACAGAGTACCGTTTCACAACCGCTAACTTACACTTAACGTTTAGCAGCGGGGAGGAGAAAAAGACGTTTCTAATATCCGCAGTGTCTCTAAGTTAGGTCGGCTTGGAGAGGCCGCGATCTTCACAGCAGCCACTGCCAGACCTAACCAAAACCCTCATGCTAATTATTATTAATAAGCTAAAGAGGAAGCTATATATATATATATATAGTTATTTTGCAGTGTAACTGTTACTTTATTACACAAATCTAAAATCTTACTGAGACAGACAGTCTATGCATCAGCAGAGCGAACAGAGGACAGGAGAGATGTTCATTCCCACAAAAATTCATTCAGTTTATCATGTTAAATATGATATAATTTGTAGGCATTTCAGATTTGTTTCTTTCTGTGGGTTTTTTATTCCATGAATGAAAATACTTTATGTGTGTATTTCAACTAAAAGAACCACCACTTGTTGAAATGATGCATTTACTGTCTTTTTCAGTTGTTATAGAGCTACTGATTAGTATCTGAAATTCAAATAAATTTGTGGGAATTGTGGGAAATGAAAAAATTAAAATGATCTATTCCAAAACATTTGCTATGATAATTTGCTTCCACATGCTTCCTAAGAACCATCACATTCTTTGGATCCCTTTTATTTCTAATTTCCTCATTTATATTTTGCTCGTAATTTGATATGGAGCCTCATTGTTCTCTATTCTGATTCCATTTACACTGTTTAAATTTTGATTCTGCATTCTTCTTGATACATGTGACACAGCTCTCTCTCAACAATGTCAATCTAGACCAGCAATGCTCTACTGCTTTTTTGAGGAGAGGAAGAGAATCACAGCAGCAAAAATGCAAGATTTTCTTAATTGAAGATTTAACATATGTGGACATGGTTCCGATTCTCTATGAAAGATGTGTAATTTTTTTTAGATCAGAGCGATATTTTCAAATATTTTGACAGCATAGTATCAAAAATACATTGGTTTGACAGTGGTACAGTTAGTTTTGGTTACATGATTCTGTAGTTTTAATGTAGTATTTCTTGTAGTATTCTGTAGTTTTAATGTATTATTTTGTCTTTGTGCTTTTGTCCTGAAGCCCAAAGCTGCAACTTTCTACATTGACCTCTCAAGCAGCAACTACAGCAAGCTGTGTCACAAGCAAAGCCATTCAGGAAAAAAAAATTGTGTAGTGCATATTCATATTCATAAGTTGTAAGAGGTTTACCATCATCACAGAATATACATACTATTCCAAATTAAAATGAAGCAGAATATATTTTGAATTGTGAAGTTATGTGTTGCACCGCATAAAATGTAATGTATACAAAAATTGAAAGGACAATCTGATGTTATATCTATAGTGATATGAATATAGCCCAAGAGATGCTGCTGCTCCATTATCCCTGGCATTAAAGTAACTTTGAATATGATGCATTAATAGATTTCTTTGTATTTTACAACCTCCACCAGAAAAGTTCTCCTGCTACCGTTTTGATTTACGACAGCTAATGTAAGGTAAATCTAAAACCCTAGGTACCTCTCATTCTTAGATTTAAGTTGACTTTTATACTGATATGAAAATGTAGTTCAGATGAGGTTTGATTTATTTCTATCTGTATTTTCCAGATTTAAAAAAAGATGAAATGGCCTTGTAAAACATGTAGATTCAATGCCCAATATTCATTTATCCAGGCAGCAACCCAAGACAGTGACATCAAAAGAGATTATATTTTTTAGTTGTGTCCTGTGCAGTTCCGCTTTTTTTGATTCAGAGAGGCGGTATTTTGAACATCTTGGAAGCCATTTGAGGAGATTTGAATTAGTTGCATGTTGTTACGACCCCCTGTTGGTCTAGGGGAGTGGGGGCCATAAACATATAGGCAAAAACTGGGATAGTTCTTAAAAAGGTAACTTTTATTTGGTAACCGGAGATGCAGGCAGGTAACAACAAACAAAAGGAGGGTGGATGAGGGTGCTGTGAAAATAATAAACCAAGTTAAAATAAAGTTGTGGAAAAGTATTTGATTAAAACACAAGCAAATAGGCTTTAAGACCACATTAAAAGTTAAGACACAGAAATCAGAGGTGACCTAAAAGCCTTCCCCTTAGAGACACGCCTCAGTTGACAAAAACACGGCGCCTTGAGCTCTCTCCCCTCTCTTACGCTCCGCTCTCTGCTCATCGTGCGAGACCCTCTTTTGTCTCACAGTAACTTACTTAGCAATATTCACGAGGTCCCGCGAACCTTTGTGAATTTACCATTTCTTTTGTTTTGTTTGTTAAAGTCATTACACCGTTTAAGTCATGCAACTTTGAATCCAGAAACAACCAAGTTTCTTTTAAAGCTTTATTTCGGTTCGAATTAACGTTAACCTCACTCCTCCCAATGACTACAAGTCGGAGACCAGCCACGTAGGTTAGTTACGCCAGCAGTAACACAGAGGACATCAAACAAGGAACTGAGCCAGGATGAACTGTCTATCATTACATTACCTCATTTAGCTGACGCTTTTATCTAAAGCAGCTTACAATTGCTATATATGCCAGAAGTCACACGCCTCTGGAGCAACTAGGGGTTAAGTGTCTTGCTCTGGGACACATTGGTGGACACATCACAGTGGGGAATTGAACCAAGGTCTCTCACACCAAAGGCATGTGTCTTATCCACTGCCCCATCATCTCCCCACCTCCCTATCACTGCAAGAGTTTTCTTCAACTACCAGCCGAACCGGGCAATCCTCTGGCAGAGCCGAGTGACCACGGCCGTGAACGCAACGAACCAGCGTGGGGCCGTCGGATTACCGGGCGGCGGACACACTCAACAGGCAGTAATCAAAACCTAACTCTGCACTCTGTGATCAAGTGATGTCCTTTAGCTTTAGCTTTAGCCTTTAACTTTAATCCTTTAGTCCTAAAACTCCCAGCCAAATTGAGTCTTAAAGTAATAAAAATAAATCTTAAATTATTAAGTCTTAAATTTCATATTCCAAAAATAAGGCCTTAAAAGTATTAATTTCATTACCAAAGTATTAAATTTCATTTACCAAGGTCTTAAATTTGTTCTTGTCCTTTCGTAGGATTAAATAAATTACGTAACTTCATAAATAAACACTTTTTACGTTTGTGACTTTATAATTTACTCCGTTTGGTGTGTTATACGGCAGAACAGGTAACGTTACTATTTATATCAATGTTAAGCTTACGCTCTGGACTGTGGAGAGACTGTGTACGCGCTATGGCATCCAACTCTGGGTGAATCAGTTAGGAGAGAAAAGAAAACGTCTCTGACGGGCTACTAAGTGGAGGAAAGTGTCTGAAATTCAGAAACCCAGAGACACGGACAAGTGGCGGTGTCGTGCCAAGGTAGTTATCCCCGACAGAAAGTGTTTCCCTTGTCGCGGGAGCGCACGTGCATTCAGCGGTGAAGGCGGACCTTCGACTTCAACAAAGTGAATGAAAAATATACCATGTGTATTGTTTAATCTATCGTTTTAGTATTGTTTTATTAACAAGGTTCGCGTAGAGCAAGCTAGCACATAAATAAATAAATAAACGTTTTTACAGGCTTACGTTATGTGTTATAGAACTTCGTATTATTCATTGCACTCAATTGAGAATGTCTAAAATTGTCCCCCTTCTTAAAGGGTAAATTATTATCATAACAATTTAATAATGCATTGCATTTAAACAGAACTTTTCATACACAAAAAGCAATAACAGTAGCCTACTGGTCCTACCAGGCTGGACATGCAGTCTGCCAAAATACATTTCCCCCTCCATAATGCACAGATGATGCCTAGCAAACGTTATAGTGGTATACAATAATTTCCATAAAATGTATCCCCCCTTTATAATGCACACAACACACAGTATATAAGAAAAACAAAATACTAATTACCCCTACCAAATGCTCACATTTTTCTTTTCTGCTTTTTTGTTAGATTCACAAGCTTTTCACATTTCATAATGAATGAAAAGCTCTAATTCTGTCAAAAATCATATGCTGCCAACGTCTTCTTTCTCTGTTAACATTATTTTGTGTTATAATTATATTTTAACAGCTATCCTTACCTTGTTGTTTCCAGACATTTTTTGATGTCTTGCTTAGACTCCCCCAGTGGATCCAGGAACTGGGACTTCTTTTGTTGTTGTTAGATGACCTAAATATTTTTATGACAAAAAATTAAATGCTATTTCTTTACTCACTGAAATGTATTATGAAACATAATATTATGCACCTCATGTTTCTTCTGTCACATAATACAGTAGCATGTTATGTTTTATATGTAAAGTCATTTTTATCACTAGTGTCCAGTGGTGATGCTCATTTATAATTCCCACAATGATTTTGTACTCCAGGGGTTTTATCTAAAATTAAACAAAAATTATGAAAAGTGAATAAATTCCTAATAAAAGGTTGTTCAAGGCACTGCCTAGAAAAATATTGAATGTATATCACGTTGTTTTATTAAAATTAAAACTTATGTGAAATTAATTTGATTAGTACATCAATGAGATTCATTATACCAATACAGTCTTGGAGTCCTTCTTTTCCACATTGCTGTCATTGCAAATGAATCAATGAATGCTGCTTTTGTAGTATTTTGGTGATTGTAATCACGCACCATGACCGCTAGATATGCATTAATTGACTGTTAAGAAAGATATAAGATAGAATGATTTAAAAATATATTGATAAGTCCACAGCTGATTTACAAAACATTTAACGCTATACATACTTCACTTTCCAGCTCCATGTTCGGACCAACTTGTTGAATATCCCAGTAATATAATTTGTAAGCCCCTATTTTAGAAAGGAGGACATGGGCATCGTTTCCTGCCCATGCATCCTTTACATCTGCCAAAAATAGTGAATAATGAAATAAAAGAATAATTATAAAAAAAATCTAGCAAATCAATGTGGAAAATGTAAGTGGCAATTAAAATACATCAACAAATCGTGATAGAGATAATTATTACATCAGTGTGCTTGGATGTTAAAATCTCTTCAATTAAAATTTATGATAAATCTTACATTTCTTTGCAACAGCCTTGTTATAACCGTTGCTTGCTGATAGTGCTGCTGGTGGCGGGGCTGTTGTGTTGGGGCAGATCAGGGGCTGTAGTAGGTGGGGCTGCTGGTTGTTTTGTTCCTGAGGATGCAGGGCCTGTAGCTGGTGGGGCTGCTGCTTGTGGGGTTTCTGAGGATGCAGGGCCTGTAGCTGGTGGGGCTGCTGCTTGTGGGGTTCCTGATCACGGCATCAAGATAATCATCCCATGTTTCGGGATGGTTGTCAACTAGTTTACTCAGGGCTCTGAGAATAAAGGCAATATTGATATTTTTGATCAGAATCATATTTTTTTAATTGTATTAACACAATTTCAGTGGACAGGCACACCATACAAGGAGTATAAACACATACCGGACGAGCCCCCACGGTCAAGGTCAAGTTCGGCCAGTAGAGGCAAAAGTTGAAGCTATTGCCTCGAGTCCAGTTCCAACCACTCGTAAGGCGTTGCACTCGTTCCTCGGCCTGGCTGGTTACTATAGAGCTTTTTGTAGGAACTTCTCATCCGTGGTCGAACCGTTAACTAGGTTACTTAGCCCTAAAGTAGACTTTGTGTAGTCCCCAGAATGTCAGGTCGCGTTTGATAGTGCTAAGTCTCTCCTCTGCCACTCTCCCGTCCTGGCTACCCCCGACTTGTCCACGCCGTTCACGCTGCCCAGGTTTGATCCGTCCTCTGCCAGCAGTGCTCGATCGCTAGGAGAAGCGCGGCTAAAGGTACGCCTTGCCCGTCTCCAGTATGAAGCACAGGACAGAGAACGTCAGAGGCAACTCCAACTCGAAGTGAGGAGAATGGAGATTGAGCCTGACCAGGTGGTGAGACTGCGGAAGTTGGAGCTAGAAAGCGCCAACGCAGCTATGGCTGGTGGGGCCGCGGGTTCTGGTGGTACAACTTCTCTCCCCTACTCATCCAAATTGGACTCGGTAAGTCCCGGATTTGATGTCGGCAAAAATATTGCTTTGGTGCCGTTGTTCCGAGAGGCTGAAGTGGACTCGTACTTCCAAGTTTTTGAGCGAATAGCTTTAGCATTAAAATGGCCGCTTGAGGTTTGGAGCGAGTAGGAGCTTAAACGCTGCCTACCCGAACGCATAGTGATGTAATTAAATGAACAAAAGGTGTTAACATTATCTGCTGCAGCTACATTACAGATGAGTATATGCTAATTCACAAACCCGCGTTTCCTCAGGTTGTAGACAGTTCCCGTCGTGTAAACCTAGCTCGGACTAATCCCCCTAGGGATCCCAGGCCGAAGGAAGAAGAGCGTCAATGTTATTACTGCCATAAGAGGGGACATGTTATTGCGGATTGTGTGATTTTGAAACGCAAAGACCGGTCGTCTTCGCATGGGTCTCAGCCCAAGGGTGTTGGGTTAATTAACAATCTACCAAGCCTTCAATTAAACTGTGACAACCAAAGTGAGGTTGATCCCTGTTTTCGTCCATTTGTACTCAAAGCACTTATTTCGCTTACAGGATTGCCAGCAGATCAGCAGTCTGTTAAAGTGTTACGGGACACCGCTTGTTCCCAATCGGTTGTGTTAGCTTCCGTGCTACCCTTTTCAGTTGAATCCGGCTGTGGATTTGGGTCCGTCTTAAGGGGCATTGAAATGGGATTTGCGCCTCGCCCTGTGCATAAGGTGCACATTCAGTCCGATCTAGTCAGTGTTTTTTTTCCCAGTAGCAGTGTGTGATGAGCTTCCCATACAGGGTGTTGTGTTGCTCATGGGAAATGACATAGCCGGGGGTAAAGTGACTCCAACGTTAGAAGTCTTGGATGTACCAGGAGACCCTGCCTGCAGCGCAGAGTCGCCCACGGTATTTCCAGCCTGCATCGTTACTCGTGCGCGGGCACGCCAGATGACATGTGATGATGGGTCAGATATTTCACTAGCTGATACAGTGTTTTGTAAGCCTTTGCAGATAGCTGTTTCAACACCCGTGAAGGAGCCAGCGTCTATGGAGAGTGCGGTGGAACCATCCTCTTCCTCCCCACCACTGCCAGCTACAAGAGAGCGCTTGGCTGTGGCTCAGAGAGAGGATCCAACCTTACAGGCCTGCTTCAGGAATGTGGTGAGTGACAGCAACACAGCAAGTGGTGAAAATGTAGTGTATTACTTAGAAAATGGTGTGTTAATGCGGAGATGGTCCCCTGGTGTAGCTTTTGATGCGGATTGGCAACGCATGTATCAGATTGTAGTGCCTTCAGTTTACAGACAGCATGTCTTATCTGTCGCCCACGAAAGTAAATGGTCAGCGCACTTAGGAGTCACTAAGACTTATCAGTCAGTGTTGAGACATTTCTTCTGGCCTGGGTTGAAGACAGATACAGCTACG
>NC_060165.1:3576801-3611044 GCF_021292245.1 Micropterus dolomieu | reverse complement strand
TGTTGTTCAGGAGCGGCTTGACAAGAGGAATACGACATTTGAAGCCCGTGTCCAGGACCCGTCTGTGTGTGGTGGCTCTTGATGCAGTAACTCCAGCCTCAGTCCACTCCTTGTGAAGCTCCCCCACACATTTGAATGGCCTTTTCCTGACAATCCTCTCCAGGCTACGGTCATCCCTGCTGCTTGTGCACCTTTTTCTTCCACTTAACTTTCTATTCATGTGCCTTGATACAGCACTTTGAGAACATCCAACTTCTTTTGCAATTACCTTTTGAGGCTTTCCCTCCTTGTGGAGGGTGTCAATGATGGTTTTCTGCACAGCTGTCAGGTCAGCAGTCTTCCCCATGATTGTGAATTCCACTGAACCAGACTGAGAGACCAATTAAAGGCTCAGGAAGCCTTTGCAGGTGTTTTGGATTAATTAGCTGATTAGAGTGGGACACTTTGAGTCTCCAATACTGAACCTTTTCACAATATTCTAATTTGCTGAGATTTTGAATTTGGGATTTTCATAAGCTGTAAGCCATAATCATCAAAATTATATCAAATAAAGGCTTGAAATATCTCACTTTGCATGTAATGAGTCTATATAATATATTAGTTTCACCTTTTACTTTTCGCCCTTTACTTTTATCACTGAAATAAATGAACTTGCACGATATGCTAATTTTTCGAGTTTCACCTGTAGAAGTTTATACAGTGGAAAATATCAGTTTCTCTACATCTTCATCCAAAAACACCAGGGAGCAACTGCCTGTGTCTTCTCCTCTCTAACAGGTCTATTTCCAACAGCTGTGATAAATACACTGTGTCGGAGCAGAAACATGGCTGTAATTGTTTTGTTTAAATCTCATTGTAGAGAACAGGAAACAAGTGTGTGTTTTGCATTTTTAACTTAATTTTACACATTTCTCTCTGGAGTTTGAATAATACGTTAGCCTCCTTCAATCAGAATTATGAGGAGTTTTCAATTCAATCCATAATGTGGCTAAATAGCTTAAATGACTGCATTACTCACGTTATTTTAATAGTTGCTTCATTGCAAGCATTTAATTGTTGTTTTGACAATGGGAATGCAATGTAATTAATAATTACATAAATTCAATTATATATTATATATTTCATTTCGTTTGTGGCAACTTCACAGTTATTGTATGAATTGTCCTCCCGAGTATCAGCATCATCCTATCAGCATCATTATGCACAGAAAATACCACACAACCTTCACCATGTCTAGAAACGTGAATTCAACCCACATTGGCCATATATTTGTGCAGTTTAAAGATACACAGATGGATGCGGTTAATCCCGGTCTAGGCTTTTTATTTGAGAGACCTAATGATAAATATCATTCAGTCAGTTTATCATTTTGACAACCTGCTTATTGTAGTCCAATACATAGAAAGCAAAGGCTTAAGAAAATAAAGAGAGGGAGAGGAGGGATATTGAAGTTGGTGTTGGCTTACATGTAAAAAGAATTAGCAATAGCAGAAAATGTGTTGAAAGTAGTTTAAATTACATTGTCCTGTAGAAAGTGCTCTGACCCAATTGTTTACACACTGATGTAGTGATGTGAGGTAGGATAAGCACAACAAAACTGGAAGTACCTTTGTATAATCATATTGGTGCAAAAGCAGGTCTATTTTTTCCCATTCCAGTTCAGAATTGAAATCTACCTCCATATCTCCAGTAGTCCATTAGAAAATTCAATCGGCTCGAGTATCATTAAATTACATCCGTTCTAATTTTCTTTTCTGATAGAAACCATTAATATAATGTGACTGAAGCGGTCTAAACAACTGATTGATTTCATGAAAACACAGATTTGTGGTTTCTTCAAGGTAAGTGTTGAAACACGGTACGTTATGAATAGTGTGTTATTATGACGGTGTGGGAACATCAGGGTGGAAATAGAGAATTGGTGGGTGGGGTGAGCCCCCCTATTTTGTGCTTGAGCCCCTGCCCCCCAAAATGTCTGTGCACATCCCTGCCTGGCAGAGAAAATGCTCACAGGGAACTTTTTAAGCAAAAGCTACTGTAGGGACTGAATGGGTTGTTGAGGTTCATGCAAAATTGGAGTTGGATGTCCGGGTGCTCTGTCTATCACATACCTCAGACCTTGTGGCTTCTGTTTAAAAGTGGACACATTAGAACAAGTTTTTTAAATTTTGAACACAGTATCTGCCCTGCTGGCCAGAGTGCTCTCTTTGCATTCCTGTAGTAGAAATGCTTGGGGTGAGGTGAGGGTGTGATGTCAGGTTTTTTTTGCACTCATACAGTCAGGTTAGCACTGATGAATGCCCGTCTGCATGCATGACTGCCAGCAGCCAGCCTAATTCCTGCAGCTGGTCAGTGGAATGTCATGTTAGCTTTGCTTAAAGAGAGGTTTGATCCTATTGCTCCCCGCCCTGCATTACGTCTCTGTGGCCTGGATGATGCGCCTCATCAAACCAGCTGGATCCAGGACAGACAGGGTGTACATTGGCATCAGCGGTTCAGTGAACTGAGATCACTGAAAGAATGACAGATGGAGGGAGAGAGGGAAGGATGTGTCACAGACCTTCCTGAAAGTGAGCTTGTTTCTCTTGTCATTGATCTACTTGTCATCCATGACTAACATATAGGAAGGATGTTCTTCATTCACTTTGATGTAAACACTTGCTAAACATAGACTGCTGATCACAACAGTTTTGTATCCGAGACTGCTCTGTGGCTTTTGCCCCTGCAGAGTGATTATGTCAGCACCAATTTTGTACTGATATTCAGTAAATTCTTAATCTAAATTTTAACAGATTTATCCCAAAAAGAAAGTTACAACTTTATTCCTGTGTTTGTAAGTTTGCTGTGGATACTGGTTTATTTAGCACCAATCAACAGTGTTGGGCATTACTGTAATAATATTACTTTACCAAGTAACTAGTAGTGTAACAGATTACTATTTCCAAAAAGGTAATATTATTACAGTTACTAATCCAAGTAACGCTGCGTTACTGCAATACTGAGCACACCAACCTTGAAGTGAATGCGCGATTGCAACCTTATGTTGTATAAGTTAGCTGTTAGCAAAGAAGCTAAAGGAAGAACGGAGAAGGAGGGTGAGAGGCCTTCTTTCCACAGCTGATAGTATCACCATTATTGTGTCACACTCTAAGATGCAAAGAACATTGTCCATTTCTAATCATTGTGCGGCCAGCAAAATCTTTCAACCACGAACCGTTCTACATTTAATTTATGAAGCATCTGCTGAAGCAGCACAGCAGTGTGAAACTTTTAGAAAAAAACTGCTGCCAGTGATGCATGCACTCGACGGGAGAGAGTGGCGTGAAGCAACGTTTTGTGTTTTGTAAAAATACTGACTAGGGGAGAGCGGGGTGATTTGAGCCTGTGGGGAAGTTGAGCCACCCCTTATTTTTCAGTAACCATAGACAAAATTGGTCATGGGACCACATATTTTTGAAGAGTCAACCATTTTACTCACCCTGGGATGAAAAGAGGCCCATGGAATAAGTAATAAGCACATTTAAGATCAAAAAACTGTTTGCCGTTCAAAGTGATTTTTTTATGCTCAAGGAGTCCTGATTCTTGTGTCTGAACAATTACAGACAGGTTTGAAAAAATCTTACACATGTTAGTGTTTTAGGAAGTAACATATTGAGGCCATACTGTTAGCATGACGTTAGCAGACCCTTGATCTGCTGGATGACACAATTTTGTTAACCCATTGACACCGATTGTCGCGAATTCGCATTACACCTCTTCCTTTCAGACTGCAGCGAAGATTCATGGACAAGTACTAATATTAAGTAAAGTAATATTACTTTTTTAAAGGAGTAACTTGCCCAACAATCTCTACAATTTCTACAACAGCACTTTCTTCATGTTTGAAACCCAGTCTCATCTTGGTCCTGAAAGGTTTTTCTGAGGATAAAAAGCATCACTCACTGACTCAGAGGTTTCTCATTTTTGCAAATTCACTATATCAACTTGAAAGCTGCTGACTTATCAATGAGTGTGTCCACTGTACTCCAGAGGGTGTCATAAAATCCAGTCTTACCCAGCGTTTCTCAGTCACTGCACCCTTATGCATTAAGCAAGTCAGCCCAGTCTAAAATGTGAAAAATAACAACAAAGAAACGATCTACATCTTTACATCCCTCTCAATGCCATGCACACATGTAGTTATGAAGGTGGGGTGAATTTTATGTTTATCTTTATGTAAAAAAAATTTACATCATAAATTGCAGAAGCCTTCTCCAGAATGCAGGAACTGAAGTTTTTAACCCTCATAATTTTCAGGGGGAGGACCCAGACCCCCAAGTCATATATTTCAGCGTTGAATATCTCTTCAAAATAGTAGTAAAATATCTTCTTGTCTTCTTTTAGTGACCCCGATATTGTGCACCGTCACATTTCGTGAGCTACGTGTATCATCACACACAAAGTGACGCCCTTGGCCAGCAGTGCACATGAACTCCAAGGGTCCCAGACCCAGTCAAACTGCACAAAAGACTTGAACAGCACTAAAGCTCCTCTCTGGTTGCTTTGTTGGCCATTGCTTTGCAAAATAAAAATGTCTCTCTGACATGGTCTCCCATCTACTAAGCAAACATTTGCCAATTGCTGAGCATGCCCAGTGACGTAGGATGATTCGTTGACTTGTAAGGAAGATTTCCCACTGGCTCTGATTTTTTCCAAAACCACGTCTTTAATATCTGCAGACATGTCATTGAGCCGCCCTCTGATTGTACAGTCCAACACTGAACCTTTGCAGTTTCTTTTGCTGCTTGTGAGCCTAGCAATTTTGGCAAATTGCTGTGCATGCTGACAATCTGATGCTGGCCTACCACCTGATGATGACACCCTGGTTGAGAAGCAACAAACTAATCCTTTCCTATTGCAATAAACTGATGCCCTATCAGTAAACTGATAGGGCATCAGACTGCCGAATCAAATGGAGAAAACTAGCTGACCGTGCCAAATAGATAATCATGACACCGAGCCGTTTGAGAAGTGTGAGAAGTGTGTGTAATGTGAAAACATTTTGGATTCAACACTACAGTGGGAAAACATGTGGCTAGAGATAAAGCTGTTGTTATTGAGCGGATTTTTGAACGGTTAAGCCCTATTAGTCAACAAACCTTAACTCTACATGACAGCATTTAATTTACCACAACCAATACTTCACAACAACACAGAATATGTGTGGTAAGGTGCTTGTACACTGCCCCGACAAACGCCGACCGACTCCAACCAACACCGACTGTTGGACCAGTGTGCGCCGTCAGTCAGTGTTCGTCGGTGTCAGTTGGATGGAGTCTTTAGAGTTTGACATGTTCAGTCGGGTCGGGTCTAGTCGTAGAAAGTCGAACCAATGTGCGCCGTTTTCCAACAAACATTCTGAGAGTGTTCCCTTGACAACTAAAGGCCAATTTATACTCCTGCGTAGGGTAGCCATGCATATACTTGCGTGCGTAGGTCTGTCCGTCATTCGGGTTGCAACGGTCAAATATATTGATTCACTGTGTTACAGCCGCCGTTTTGGCCCCTAGTAAATGTTACTTCAAAGCGCGGGGTACTTCTGGTCGGCTCGGAGGCATTGCGAGGCTACCCAGCCGACCAATCACAGAGCTTATGGTCCGTGTCGACTCGACGTGTAGTAACATTTTGAAGGAGGTGCACGTCAGGCGACGGTGTAGCCTCTGCGTAGCCCCATAGCCTACGCCGTCACCTACGCAATCGATTCGACGCAGAAGTATAAATTACACTTAAGCCTATACTCGCATGCGGAACATCAGCGCACGCGATTTTCTTTGATGTCAATTAGCAAGGTATCCATTACTCGCTCCTCTCTCTCTCTCATTGACAACGGACCTGTCTGTGAACAGCCCCTCCACTTCGTGCACAATCACATTCAGAACATGCGCTGGAGGAAGCAACGGGTGAAAAGTGATCATCCACCGAAAAACTGATTGCCTTCCGGAGCGCACGCAGCATCTATAACCTACATTTAGCTGCTTTTATCTGGGTCAAACAGTCATAATGTCCAAATAAACATCACTTGTCCGTGGTAGCAAAGGTATGTCTTTGTGAAACTTTAATGTTTCTTGTAATGGAATAATCACAGTTGAAGTTTTGCAGTTTATCGGTCCTGACAAAACAAACATAAGCAATAAAATGCTTGTTTTGTTGCCGATGAAATTTGTGTTTGGTTTAATAATATTTGTTTATTGTATTGTATATTGTTTATATTTGGAAAACAGACTGTAGTCTTTATTTAACATGATTCATGGCTGGGATAGACTTTAAATAAAATAAAGGAAGTGTCGCTCCCACCAATTCTGGTTGCTCTGTGCCAACCAATCCACCTTTTTACCAGTTGAAATATGTAGTTTGTAGTATTGCACTTGACAAAAAGACAGAAAATAGCTTAATCAGTCCTTATTACCAATTGCAATACATTTAAATGGCCAATGCAGTTTTGCACTTGCCGACTGAAAGGTTCTCAAAATGAATTGATTTCATTTATGAGCGTTATGAGTTGTGGCTAATTGTAACTCAGCCAGTCCTTTTTAACCTGTTGAAATACTTTTAAACACAACCAGTACAACCAGTAACACGTAGCCTAGTTTTCCACTTGCCAAAAAGTGATTGCAGCCTCGACCTCGTGACCTAAATAAGAAACATAGACAACAAAAGTCTGTCTGGTCAGTGTGGACTGTTTTCTGAACATTCTAAAGACTGAATCCAACTACTGCCAACTTTAGAATGTTGGTGTTAGTTGGTCACACCTGTAGCCATCACAAGCACACAAGTGTTCAAAGCAAATCAGCGGTCTAAGATGGCTGTTGTTTTTTAAATAAATTAATTTGAATAAGTTCTAGAAGCAGCAGCAGGAGCCATAAAGATGTTGGTGCATTCAGAAAAACTGATTACCCTAAAAAAAAACAAAAAAAAAAAAAAGAAAGAAAAACTGATTACCCTAAAAAAAACCAAAAAAAAACCAAAAAAAGATAAACTGATTACCCTTTAACCCCATCGTCACCTTTTTTATATATGTTTTTTTGTTTTTGGCAATATTTTAGCCTTTTTCCAAAGTTCTGGCATTTCCACTCAGATTTATTACACAAATTGCAAATATCTTTTGTGAACACGGTCAGTTTTCCTTACATTTAATTTCCTTATAAAGAGATATTCAGGTGACACTAGAATTTTCCTTTGATACTGAAACTAATGTAATTCCACATGGGCCACATTACTGCTGTTTTAATATTAATAATAAAATATGACATCAACCATGAAAACAAAATACACTGTCATGTTTTAGTTTCTCTGTTCAGGGAGGAATCTCCTTCCTGTCATTGTCAGATCTGGCTGGTGTCTGACTCCGCACACCAGCTCAGCATCGGTCACCCTGATATACAGTAAATGCGTGTGTGCTGTTAGAAAACTATTGGCACTGAGCCGTGCCCTCTCATGTCCGGCATTTGGAATTCCACAGCTATGAGCTCAGCCGCTCTGTGCCGGGGCTCCGGTGGTTTTGTCCTCTCTCTGGGCTCGAGGCAGAGGTTGCTCCATCCCTTGCCTCATTAGCCCGCTACAATGAGGCGGGCATGCCAGGAATGTGAGTGCATTCTTCCTCGAACCCCTCCCGACTCCCCACCAGTAACCTCCTCAGCACCTTCTGGGTCTCCTTTAAACACTCACTGCCCCCCCCCCCCCCCCCCCCCCCCCCCCCCCCCCCCCCCCCCCCCCCCCCCCCCCCCCCCCCCCCCCCCCACCCACCACCACCACCACCACCACCACTGCAGTCCTCTCTCCTCACACACAACTCCTCCATATCTCACATAGCATCTCCCTTACAAATCGCCTCTTGGTTTTCCTCCACACCAGGCCCAAACCTCCCACCGTGGCACTCCTCACCGCTTCATTCTCTTATGTTAACTTTCTGAAATTCTCTTGAGACATGGTACCAATCACAGGGAGATAAGGTTCTACTTCTCCCTGTCATTTAGTGCATTTTTGTATCAGCTCCAAGCACATTTATTGCAGCTCAAATCTCTTAGTCTGTTAGTAGTTTTCTCTTCTTGTAAAGATTTGACTAATAGTTGTGCTCAAATTCTCCGTTTGGATCATTCAGGATTTATTAATGTTCTTGGAGTAATAGCTGCACAGACATGTCACTCATTCTTTCTCTTTCAGTTATAAACAGGGTGAGGAAATATAATTTAACATCGGAAACTGTGGTAAGATATTAAGGAAAGGAAAAGAAATTAAAACCAACAGCATTGCAGTAGAAAACACAAAACAATGGAGCAAAAATTTGTTCCTTATACAAATGGAACAATTGGCTACGTGGAGGCAGGGAACAAGCTGTAAAGACCACAGACAGATTAGCATTCAATTGGAGTGCTGTTTCTGGCTAACTGACTATTAAGTCACTCTTCTTGTATCTCTGGTCTCCACCAACACCTGAAAAAACTCGTGCCTGTCGGCTGTTTGCTGCTGGGCAGGTCGTGTATAGTGTGTCATTTTTTGAAAACAGCTGCCTGAGTGTTGAAAGACAGTAAATGTGCAGGCTGTAAAACCAAAAATACGATGCTATAGTAAGTGCTCTGTAGAGATGAAGGGAAATAGTCATTTGATTTAGAAGTATTGATTAGCGCCGCTTCAATTAAATAGTTTTAAAATGATTTTATTATACTTGCAAATAGAGCTTGATATTTTTAATTTTCATCTACAATTGTTTAAAATACATCTGCTCTTTTCTTTTTTCCCCGCATTGGTCCTCTGTCTTTGTGTTTTATCCTATTTAAACCTGTTCTCGTTCGGTTCTTCACTTTTAAATACAAACTTATGGCATTGTCACTTCCTGTCTAAGTTACGCTATTATTTTCTAAGATGTAACTAACTCGTTTTCATGGGGTTTTTTTCCTTAATGGAAGAATATTTTGAGATTTTGCCATCATGCCTTTGGATGAACTGGAAACTGGATGTGGTGTTGCCACGCTGTCAGTGAGTTGGCTATGGGCTACATCTGAGCCTGTTAACCTCATATTGTTTAAATTTTGGTTAATCTGCACCATATCAAGCCATGCTGTATCAGCAACGGTAACCATGGATGGACAAACAACAATTGTGTGGATTACTGAGTTAGGATCTTCATTCCTGGACATCCCTGACAACTAGGGGTGCGATTTCTGCGTTGGTCTGATGTCCAGCTGAAATCACATTTAGTCATCCCTTTTTTTGTCAAACAAAATGTCAGTTTGTTTTTAAGTGCATTGTTAAAAATTTGTCTTATTAGTAGGAAGAAAAAAGGTCTTTGGAATGATATTTTGATATGCTTCTTTTTGTCTCAGCCAGCTGGAGGGACGTGTCAGTGCCTGTGTTTCAGTGACAGCAGCTGGCTGGATGCCAGAGTGCCGGTGTTAGGGTGTTAGGGGCTGCCATCATGAAACCAAAAATTATAAAATCCTGGTTTCAGATTTTTGATCAAAGGAGAAGACAGAGCAGATATGTATGCTGTAGCACAGGGGTTTTCAAAGTCTGAGACTGTGGGCCTCCCCACAGATAAAGCTTGAGACTATGGGAAAGTCAGAAAGTAAACTTCCATAAATTACTGTGTCTCAGAAGTCTTTGAACTATTTCTGACCAAATCACACATACACACGCATTTACATGCACACAAAAATGCTATTTAATTTCAGTTATACTTTAAAGGATAAGATGGTTTTATTCTCCTTCAGGATTCATGCTATTCCACGCTTTGTGACTGTAACATACTCAGTATATCCTGTCAGCGTGTTCCTGCTCTTTATTAAAGCTCTATGATGTTTAAGTAAAATTTAACATGTTTTATGACTGCACCATTCCATCAAATACAAATCATTTTATAAACATTTTATAAACAATTATGCACAAACTCTAAAATTCACACAATTAGCATCTTTGGTGTCTTGCTGCTGTGGGTTTGAGCAAAAGTTGGACTGACTGATCACCAGAGCACAGTGGTGTCAAGGAGGCTAAACAGCTTTTTGGATACTTTCAGTTATTTATATACTCTGAATTCCTGAATAAAAATCCACCTCCATCTGCTTCTCCATGGGCAGATCAGGGCAAACTTGATTTTATTCCTGCCCTCTAGTGCACTCAAAAATGTAACTCTAATTCCAGCTTGTGTGTACACACAACTTGTCTTTGGAGGCATTTGCATTTTTGCATGATGTTCAGCTGCATGGATTAGCAGGATTTAATAAGGTAATGGCTGAAGCGTCTTTCATCAGGCTTTTGCTGTTTGCTACTCTGTTCTTAAAAGAAGATCTAGTGTGGGGGAGGCCTGACATGAAAGCAATGATAAGACACAGAACCTTGTAATCAGCACCCTGGTACCAAGTGGAGCAGCATCTGGAGTCTCAAGCAGAGAATGTGTGTGTGTGTGTGTTTCTGAATGAGAAATAAGTTTTGGAAAAGGTTCAGTGATAGGATGTTCTGCTCTGAGTAAAGGCCTCTTTTCTCTGCTTTGACTGTGAAAAGCTTTGTTGTTAACCCTCCTTCAGTTCACACTGCCACACAATCATCTTCCCCTATCAGAATAGATGGGGAGGACAAGGGGTCAAAGGTTAAAGGGAGAAAGGAGGTGACGTAGGATAACCTAAGAAAGGAGTGGAAGGATGGGGTGTGTGTGTGTGTGTGTGTGTGTGTGTGCATGTGTGTTCGCCCTGCAGGAAAATTGTCCAGATGTGATGCCTGAGAGGAAGCTATCGGGTGAGGAGCCCGAGGAATCAGTGACAGCAGGGGATGGGCTGACAGACACATTCCTCTATCTGCCTGTGATAGGACACACAGCACAGACTTATCTGGAGGTGCTTTATATGGCTACATCTCTGACTGACACCACAAACTGTCGGCCAGATCCACAGCAGACTCCCTGATGAATAAGGCTCTGTTTTTTTAGAAGAGAAATCTCCCGATGGCAATTTCCAACTCACCTTTTGTCTGGAAAATATCAGCAACAACATAAAGCTTCATTTTCATCAGGTGCACAGATGTTAGAGCTCTTTGCTTTCCATCCTTTTGATCAAGTAACATTTTTTCTTTAGTGTATCCTATCAGTGTCAAATCAGTGTTCAAATCAGTTATCGTATAGCCTTAAATAGCTAAATAAACATGATAGCATTTACTTTCTCATAAAGGTCAAGGCACAAAAAATGATTCCTGCATTTTCTCACCAAATCATATATCTAGCAAAACAATCTACACTCAAAGTCGATTGTTCTAGAGCTTTCAACTAAATCGCAGTCTTCGTTAGCAGATAAGGTTTGCTCAGATGTCAAACAAAGACGTTCAAATGCTCCTTTATGCTCAGTGCTTTAAGCTCGACAATTGAGCTTGACAGCTCATTCTTAGCTTTGGAAATGGCAGGTGCTCAGAATCATGGAACATTTCAATGTCTACAATTCCATGGCAACTGAGCAAACTTAGCCTTCTGATGAAGATGTGTGTGATGTGGTTAAAATGTCCAGAAAGAGATAAAGCTGACCTTGAGTGGAGAGTGTTTCCAAGGCAAGGTTACCTGGTAAGGTCTTTCGCCTTGAGAGTTTATCAGTCTGCTGTTTGTTCAGTCTCTCCAAGAAGTCCTCATACCTTTACAAAGACCGCAGAACTGCAATCGATGTCCTTCTAATTAACTGAAACCATAATCTTTCCCTAACCTCAAGTGTTTTCCAACCCTAACTATACCTTAACCACAATCTTCACCTAACCTTAAACACGCTGCAGTTACCTGGGTGCAATTGCAGAAATAAGAATTTAAGAATTGTTGGTGATGGATCTAAAATAAATGTCACTGAACAGAATCTGGGGTTTTGCAATGTTGTCCAATATCAACTTTCTTGTGTGGCAGTAGGGTTTACTACGCATGACCACAAGAGGTAATTTGTCAAGACAAAATAACATTGGTCATATGATTGGCATATGATTCACATTACTTTGATACTTATGAAACCATACAGTGAGCCCTCATAACAATTTAAGCATAGCAAGCACATTTTGCTATGGACTGTCAATGTCACTACAAGTTGAAAACCATATTTAAACTGAATGACCCCATGATATTTCCTCTAGTACCACCCTCATGACAAACTTAACACTGAAGGCCCCACAGATGGTAAGAACAGCAAAGTCAGTATCTTGTCCTGAGACTTTAAACTTTTAGTTCTCCCCATAATGTGTAGTATTTAAAAATCAAGCCGCAGTAAAACTTCAACATGGACTAGTCTTGGGAGATTGTTTGCTGTTATTTATAGAGTGTCTTAAATATAACAATGGGATGGGTGGAAGGGGAGGTTGAACAGACAAATGGGTAAAACTTTGGAAAAGGAGGAAAAGGAAAGGGAGGGGCTGGGTTGTGTGTATGTGTGTTTGTTGGGAGTAGCTCCTCAGACAGAAGATAGATGTGTAGCCAGTTTATTCTGAGAATGTCTATTCGTCTGTCCTTCAAGAGATGTTCGAGCCCTCGGTCAGACACCGAGACGTGCTGTTTATTCACAGAGTGGGGGGACTCAGGAAACAGCCAACGGGAGCTTCCAGGGGAAAAACGCGAGGGGCGATCCTCGCGGTTCTATAGGAGGAAATGAGTCATATGGGCGTGGGCCTGATGGAGACCACTTCCAGCCCAGGGGCCCTGAGGTGGAGCCACACACAGGAAATATGTCTTTTTACATTCATGTTACATGTACACTGAGGTATTTAGCTTATCAAGAATGCCTCAGTACAATAAAGAAAAATGTCAAAGGTTGACCAAGATTCCAATCAAGAAATGGCAAGAGTGAATGATTCACAGCCTAAACACTTTATCTGTGACTCCAAAATGGTATTTAAACTAAATTACGATAGACTGCCAGCCGTCAGATTACAGCTAGACTCCCTCCAGTTTGCCTACAGGGCCAAACGAGGTACGAAGGATGCTGTGGCATAACTCCTCCACTCCCTCCTCAAGCATCTGGAATCACAAAGCAACTTCACCTCTGTTCTCTTTGTGGCTCTGCCTTCAGTACAATTCAACACCATCAAATGGTTAAGAAAGTTCACCACTTCCCTCCACTCCTCATCCCCAGGGTTCACAACTTCCTCAGTAAAAGACCACAGGCTGTCAAAACAGGCACAGTATCATCATCAACTGTCATCACCAACACTTTCCCTTTCCACTCTCTACACTTTTGACAGTACCAGCCATTCATCCATCAACACATACTTCAAATACTCTGATGACACTGCCATACTATCACTACTCAATGGCAATAACTCTGTTGCAGCCATTAACTCCAATTCCTCAGTTCAAACAATGGTGCACTGATAATTACCTGCAGCTAAACATGGACATGAAAGAACTGGTCATCAGCACATCAAACACACCCCACACTGGACTAACCCTCCTCCCTCCATCCAAAGCAAGACTGCAGAACAGATAAACAACTTTGGACCTACTACAGACAATAAACACTCAATCAATCAATACAAAGACTCCATGTTATTTGGAGGTTAAACTGAAAGTGAGTACACCTGAAAACATAATTAGATGAAACATTTGTCAATATAAATGGCTCACGAAAACTCATATGACCCCAATTAAACTACAGCATATATCCACACATTTTCCAAACATTTGCTCCAAATGCTTTGATGAGAAGGGTAAACTGCTTCACTGTTTATGGGAATGCCCAAGAATTCAAATATTCTGGAAGAATGTTATCCAGTGTCTTTCCTTTAAATGGTAAACTTTGTGTTCTTGATATATATCCTGAGAGTTTGTTCAAATATCAAAATAGACAAAATTTCTGGATTGCTTCATGCCAGGAGGTCGATAATACTCTGTTGGAAAAGTATGAAGGCTCCATCATTGGGAATGTGGACGGAGGGACTGACTGCTTGTATTAGACTGGAAAGACTAACTTAGCTGTACATCGCTAAAGGAAAGCAGGAGGAATTTTTTCAAATTTGTAAAGCATAAATGAACTTTTTGAGGGCTAGGACATATGTTGATTAAAAGGAAAGTGTAGACAATAAGTAGATTTGAAAGATGTGCGTGGAAGTGATACATCAGAAATCTGTGTCCTGTGTTGATTGTGAGGTTAGTGTCTTTAGACGTTAATTGTACTGAGGTTGTGGGTGTTTAAACAAAAAATGCAATAAAGAATTTAAGAAAATTCAAAGTAGATTAAGTTACACAATTATTTTTTTAATAACCTGGCAACCTAGAAGTTGTTCTTCTTAAAGCTGGGGTAGGCAATTTATTTTAAAAACATATTTTGTTATCTTTGTTAAAATTATCTTCAGTAATCAATAAATCCATTATAACAATGAAAAATATCTCTGGCACAGATATCACAGGACTGTAATAAGCATGGCCAATCATTTATTCAGTCACGATGAGACTCACAGATACAACAACACAAAGAGGTACAAATGATTAACAGAAGGTGAAGTAGTCAAGGGTCAAAACTAGAGAGCAGTCCAACACAAGCAAACAAATCCAGTATGGAGAAGGCAGGAATACAAAGTAAAAAGAAAAACAGGCTAAGGTCAAATCCAGATAATGCAGGCAGAAACGGGGACATGTGACCTAAGAACTGAAGAACAGGGGTGTTCTTCAGGTCGGGCTGAGGCCTGAGGGCAGACAGCCCGACCACAATTGGAACTGGTTACTGCTGCAGCTTAGGCAGAAGAGGTGACTGCTGCAGTTCAGGGAGAACTAGTGACTGATGCAGCTCAGGGAGAAATAGTAGCTTCTGCAGCACGGGGAGAATTAGTGACTGCTGCAGTTCAGGGAGAACTAGTCACTGCTGCAGCTAAGGCAGAAAAGGTGACAGCTGCAGTTCAGGGAGAACTAGTGACTGCTACAGCTCAGACAGAACAGGTGACAGTTCAGGGAGAAGTAGTGACTAATGCAGTTCAAGGGGAAATTGTGACTGCTGCAGCTAAGGCGGAAATAGTGACTGCTGCAGTTAAGGGAGAACAGGTGACTGCTGCAACTCAGGGAGAACTGATTACTGCTGCAACTCAGGAGGAACTGGTTGCTACTACAGCTCAGGAAGAATTGGTTACTGCTGCAGCACATGGAAAAATAGTGGCGGCTGCTGCACAGGGAGAACTAGTGAGTACTGCAGCACAGGGAGAACTGATTACTGCTGCAACTCAGGAGGAACTGGTTACTCTTGCAGTCCAGGAGGAATTGTTTACTGCTGAAGCTCTGGAGGAACTAGTGACTGCTGCAGCTAAGGGTAGAACTAGTGAGTACTGAAGCTCAAGGAGAAATAGTGACTCCTGCAGCTCAGAAAAGAACTAGTGACTGCTGCAGCTCAGGGAGAACTGATTACTGCTGCAACTCAGAAGGAACTGGTTACTACTGCAAGTAAAGGGGAACTCCTTAATACTGCAGTTCAGGAAGAACTGGTTACTGCTGCAACTTAGGAGAAACTGATTACTGGTGCAGCTCAAGGAGAACTAGTGACTGCTACAGCTCAGCAGGAACTAGTGACGGCTGCAGCTCAGGGAGAATTGGTTATTGCTCCAGCTCAGGAAGAATTGGTTACAGCTGCAGCTCAGGAGGAACTGGTTACAGCTGCAGCTCAGGAGGAACGTCTCGGGTTACGTATGTAACCCTGCGTCGGTGACGACACTATGGGAACGCCATAGTTCCATCCACGTTGCTTGAAGTCAAGTGTAAAGTTTCCAAGGTCAGTGATGGTTTGGGGTGCCATGTCATCTGCTGGTGTTTGTCCACTGTGTTTTCTGTGGTCCAAGGTCAACGCAGCCATCTACCAGGAAGTTTTACGTATGTAACCCTTGTTACCCGAGAAGGGGAACAAGACACTGCGTCGGTCCGCCACACCTCACCCCGCCTGGAGTGCCTTGCTTCATAAAAAATGGCTAATGTGTCCTGTGTGCCGGCGTGCTTATATACCCCTCTGGTTACGCCGTCACACGCTACTGTTCTAGCAACACCAATAGGATTGGAGTAGTTTCATTCATAGTTACACCCTGTCACGCCCAGAGGCATTCCTATAGTGTCGTCACTGACGCAGTTCGAGTTCCCTCGAAGGGGAGCTAGTGACTGCTGCAGCTCAGGGAGAAGTGATTACTGCTGCAACTCAGGAGGAACTGGTTACTGCTGCAGTTCAGGAATAATTAGTTACTGCTGCAGCTTAGGAGGAACTAGTGATTGCTGCAGCTTAGGTGGAACTAGTGATTGCTGCAGCTTAGGAGAAACAGAGGGCTGCTATAGCTCAGTAGGAACTGGTTTAAATATTCTGGCAAAAATGTGAACTTGTGAATTTTGTTCTTGCACTGGTGGACCTTTTTCTTTTAGCAATGTTGCCATGTTTGGAGATCTCAGCTCTCAGCTATCTTGTTGAGTTTTAACGCGGCCACCCTTCCACACAACAGTCCGGGAAGACGGGAGACACATTTCCAGATTTTGAGTGAATGCAGCCAAAGCCACACGTCATAGTACTGCTGAAAGTGATGGGGATGGGATAAATTTTGCATGTATTTGGTCCTAATCCAGAGAATTTGAATTTATAATGTATACATTCATTCCACACAGACTGATATATTTCAAGTGTTCATTCCTTTTAATTTTGATGATCATAACTGACAACTAATGAAAAACCCCAAATCAGTATCTCAGACAATTAGAATATTGTGAAAAGGTTCAATATCGAAGATACCTGGTGCCACACTCTAATCAGCTAATTAACTCAAAACACCTGCAAAGGCCTTTAAATGGTCTCTCAGTCTAGTTCTGTAGGCTACACAATCATGGGGAAGACTGCTGACTTAACACCTTGCACAAGAGGGCAAGACACAAAAGGTCATTGCTAAAGAGGCTGGCTGTTCACAGAGCTCTGTGTCCAAGCACATTAATAGAGAGGCAAAGGGAAGGAAAAGATGTGGTAGAAAAAAAGTGTACAAGCAATAGAGATAATGGCACCCTGGAGAGGATTGTGAAACAAAACCCATTCAAAAATGTGGGGGAGATTCACAAAGAGTGGACTGCAGCTGGAGTCAGTGCTTCAAGAACCACCACGCGCTGACATGGGTTTCAGCTGTCGCATTCCTTGAGTCAAGCCACTCTTGAACAAGACACGGCGTCAGAAGCGTTACGTCTGGGCTAAAGATAAAAAGGACTGGACTGCTTCTGAGTGGTCCAAAGTTATGATCTCTGATGAAAGTCAATTTTGCATGTCCTTTGGAAATCAAGAGGCAAGGCACAGAATCCACGTTGCTTGAAGTCAAGTGTAAAGTTTCCACAGTCAGTGATGGTTTGGGGTGCCATGTCATCTGCTGGTGTTTGTCCACTGTGTTTTCTGTGGTCCAAGGTCAACGCAGCCGTCTACCAGGAAGTTTTAGAGCACTTCATGCTTCCTGCTGCTGACCAACTTAATGGAGATGCAGATTTCATTTTCCAACAGGACTTGGCACCTGCACACAGTGCCAAAGCTACCACTACCTGGTTTAAGGACCATGGTATCCCTCTTCTTAATTGGCCAGCAAACTGGCCTGACCTTAACCCTTTAGAAAATCTATGGGGTATTGTGAAGAGGAAGATGCGATACGCCAGACCCAACAATGCAGAAGAGCTGAAGGCCACTATCAGAGCAACCTGGGCTCTCATAACACCTGAGCAGTGCCACAGACTGATCGACTCCATGCCACGCCGCATTGCTGCAGTAATTCAGGCAAAAGGAGCCCCCCCAAAAGGAGTATTGAGTGCAGTACATGCTCATACTTTTCATGTTCATACTTTTCAGTTGGCCAACATTTCTAAAAATCCTTTTTTTGTATTGGTCTTAAGTAATATTCTAATTTTCAGAGATACTGAATTTGGGATTTTCATTAGTTGTCAGTTTTAATCATCACAATTAAATGAAATAAACATTTGAAATATATCAGTCTGTGTGTAATGAATGAATATAATATCCAAGTTTCACTTTTTGAATGGAATTACTGATATAAATCAACTTTTTGATGATATTCTAAGTATATGACCAGCACCTGTATACACATGAGCTATACTGGATTGTTTGTGATTCACATGGTGCAGTAATTTTAAACTCAACAGCAATGCCAACGGTTAATCAGGTAAAATCACAGATAAACCACTGCTGTCCATCAGTTACAAGAAATTGATTGAACTACTGTTTCAAGTAGTCATCCATCATCAGTTTCAAATCCAGCATCAATGCAAGTCTCTTTCTCCCATCCATGTTGCTGCATTCTCAGCATGTTGCCCATAAATTGAATCAAAGGAATCCAATATTCATTGCTTTAGCTAGTTCTAAACTGCATGAATACAAATATAAATGTTTAAACTTGTGTCAGTAGGGACATGCTTAACTTCATTAGATCAGTTACTGGTTGAAATAAACTGTTTGATAGTAGCTTATTTCACATCTTTGCTGAGCGAGCATTTTGTGCGAAAGGAATTAAAGCCTGATCCATATGGATGCTTGTCCCAAATATAGGCAGGGTCAGTTCAGTGATTTTAACAAATAAAAACTCAGGCTATTAATTAAGTGTCTCGGTATTTTACTTTCTTCTTTGTCATTGTACCCGTTTCTATTGTGTACACTGCAGAACCTGTTTTGTTCATCAGTATATATAGAAAATGACAATTCTACTCCCACATCTATATGAACTGCTAACCTGAGGGGAATGGCTGCATTGGTATTGGCGTGCTGCTAGAATGTTAGAAGGGAAAACAAAATATGAACCAGAAAGTCCATTTTGGGTAAAAACCATACATCCATGAGTTTGAAGGCTCATTTGGCATCAAAAACACTGCACAGCAGTTTAAATTACTATGAGACAGGATTTTTTTACATTCATGCTTTATCATGCAGAAACAATATTGTTTTGTCACAAGTTTAATTAGCATGATGCTAAAAGTACACCTGTTCCAGAATGTCCCATTGCACTGATTATGCACTAGGACATAGCATTTCTTTCTCCAGAGCCCTTTTGAATATGGCCATTTAAGTTGGAGAGCAGTTTGAGTTGGCTTTTCTTTCATAGAAGTAGGAAACTTCCCAGTTCCCTCTACAGTACGAAGACTAGGGTTGGGTATCGTTTCAATTCTATTGATTCCAGTTCCACTTATCAAATCTCAGTTCTGATTACAACCCCATCACCACAAATTAACTGATAACCACCACAGGCACACAGATTGAGGGTAATCGGCAGCATCAAAACTGGCCGTTATGGGGTCTGTTTAAAGACATTTTACGAGACAGGAAAAGAAGAACAGCACTCGATGCCTCGCTGTCCTGTTAGACACCTTCTAAGACAGCATTATTTTCTTATCTTCCCATTTATGGCTAAAGTTTTGGTACAAGAGGGGCGTCTCTAAAGACTCATATCTAAGAAATATATATAGGAATCATTTGCAGACATAATTCGCTTACCTTTGATGTAAAAGGTGAGACATTGCTACTTTTAGTGTTAGCTACATGAAATGGCGCGTCACTGTAGCTGGGAGACCCCAACACACTGAACACGGTGCGTTCCTTCAGATTCACACCATGCTGAAGTAAATACTTGTAAACAGAAGTACTCTCTTCTCGCATGCTTTGTTGACATACATCAAAAGACCTGACGTCAGGTCCATGTATCATATCAATCGGGCTAGAGTGACTCGTACCCACGGCACTGTAAATTCAACCAGCGCAGTAGAAAAAGTGTGTTAGGAGTTGGCTGTTCACTTTTTCTGGTGAGTACATTTAGTTTCAAGCTAGACAAAATTGTCAGCCCTGTTAAAATGAGTTAACGTGAATTACAGATGCACCTAGCTAAGCAAGCTAGCTAGCTCCACAAACGGCCGTTAGCTCCAATCTCCTCTAAATATGGTTACGTCCAGGCACTTCCTGGTTGCATAAACTCAACATGGCGGCGGCCTATCGGCCAAACTCAAAGCTTCAAAATGGCAGTCCACAAACCAACGGGTGACATCTACTTCTTTTATACAGAGGAAAACTAAAGCTTAAGCTTTATGCAAAGAGGATTGTTTTATGTGATAAATGAAAATGGTTTTAAACATCACTTTCAAATTTTTATTCAAAGGATTTACATTAACATTAAAGCACATGGTAAATTGTGTGAACTTACAAAAGAGATACATGATCTGATGTGACAGTATCAACTTAGCTTCTCTCTTGGTTCAAATGGAGAAGGCGTTCAAAAATAAGCATCTACAACTCTTCCCCCCCCGTTCCCCAACCCAACCCCTGGCCCAAAGAAGGAATTGCATAAAAGCAAACACATCAATACACACACGAAAAGAATTCAACCACTAAATAAGGTAATTAGACTAGCCTTTAAAATAAAGCCTCAATTTCCCAGCTGGTTTGGATGCACTCCAAAACATTTGGTGCCTCACAACTAGAATCTACACTTTCTACTGAACAGGTAGTGATTTCTCTGTACATGAGGGTTTCTGCAAAGGCCCCCCTCCCCCCCCCCACTTCTCCCTGTCCGTCTGATAACCTTTACCCTGTGGCAGGGACAGAGGTCATCTGGCGGCCATGAGGCTGGTCTGGAGCCGCTGTGTTCAGGCTTTGGTTAAGGCCTTGTCATGAAAACTGGATCTGTTGTACAGTGGGAATCTGCAACACAGCCACGGAGATTAGTTGGAGATGGTATGTATTATTGTTTAATTTATTTATTATCCCATTCAGATCAATATAGGAACTTTGAAAGTAGTGATGCAAACAAAAAATGCAACCTGTGACCCGCTGTTGCGTCAGTGTGTATTTACCTGTTGATATGAGGTGGTGTACACCATGACGTTCTGCTGCTGACCATCTGCTGTGATAATCCCAGCTGGCAGTGGATTTGCTGAGGGGGGAAGAAAAGTGTATTTTAATGACTCAATTCCGAACATAAAGTGCAGATTGAAAACACTGTCACAGACACACAAGAAATGCATGTCAAAGGGCAAGAATCAAAGCAACCGTGAGGATAAATTCTAAAGTCTTCTTCATAAATGAACCATTTCTGCTTACTGAAGCTATCGTCTGCGAGATCCTCTCCCAGGCCTTCTCCCACAGACACCCCTGGGATCCCCTTCTCCCCCTTCATGGCCTGGGGGAAACAACAGAAGCAGAAAATATTAAACATGTGAGCACAACGTAATAGCATAATATGGTTCAGGGTAATGAAATTATTACCAAAGCAATTGTATTTTAAGCATTTTAGACCGTTCAACACAACTTGTGACTTTACTGGTGTTCTCGCTCAAGTTTCCTCATCTGGCCAACCAGCTGCTTCATGCTGTCTGTTGCCAGTTTTTCTGCCCAGCTGGGCTGATTTTAATCACAATGGGCAAACAATTGTGGACAGACTAATTGGGTGGTTAAAATTATTTGGATTAGTATTTATTTTGTATCAACTTCATACTGCATTATTGGACCAGATTTAATGAACACTAGGTGACTTTTTAGCAAATGTTAAACTGGAATCAATCTGGCAACACTAAACTAAACCCTCTCTGATGAAAGAGTGTTTCTGCCAAACTTGCAAACACATCAGAGCAGTAAACCATAATACAAACATAACAAGAAGATCAGAATTTAAGATTCACTTATTAAATAAAACAGGCACTGCTACACAGAATGGAAATTGAAATAATAAAACAGCTTCATCTACTTATTGTTACATTTTACGTAACGTAACTACTATTGTAGTTCATGTTTATGTGGCCACTTGGACCCCAGTTTGTGTCTCACCTCTCTGAACTTCTGCAGGTAAAGCTTCAGAGGCTCCACATACATGTCAAAGCCCAGCGTGGACATGGCAAACAGGATGTCCTCCCCGTTGATGGTCTTCCTCTTTTCCTGGTGGCAGCGCTCACTCGCCTCTGATGTGATGAAGCTGATGAACTCGCTCACACACTCCTGCACACACTCCTTGGCGTCTTTCGCAATCTGTTGGAAACAGAAAAGAAATTACAGAAAGGAAGAATGTAGTCTCAAGATACATAGCCCTGTGCAATAAATATGTGTTTGTGTCTACACCAATAACTGCAGGAGAACTGAAAATATGTGATTCAATTTTGCCTGACCAAACAACCTTAGAACGTAAATGTGCACTACACTCGGGTGATGGCACAGCCCAGAGACACACACAGCTGTGTGATGCCATTTATCTCTATACAGGCATACAAATGGAGGAGATGAAGCAAAACCACCAGAGACTGACCACCGGTGCAATAATATTTTATATTTGCATTCTCTTTTTGTTCTTTGACTTTTAATCTGTAACTGCTCTGCATATACTGTTTTGTTTATTTTAAATATAAATTAAAATTGGATCACAAAAATAAGAAAACAGTGCATGATTACATCACACAGGAAATCATGCAGCCCTCTCCATTGATTAATTGATCTAAATCAAGAAATGGAGTTTCTCGCAATGATTAGTATGTTCATTATAAGCATAGAGAGCTGAGCTGACGGACAGCTGGTGTTAGAGCCCTTCTTCAGATGTTCAAAGGTACTGACATGCAGAAAATATACAGGAGGAAGCAGAGCTTAGGCTGCTTTATATCGTAGTTTAGTTCCACGTGTAACTAGCGGGCTGCCACAATAGACTGACGATTTTTATATAACTTCCAGGTGCATCTCAATAAAATAGAACATTGTGGAAAAGTTCATTTTCTTCCTTAATTTTATTAAAAATGTGAAACTTTCATATATTCTAGATTCATTACACAAAGTGTAATATTTAAAGCCTTTTTACTAAATCTTGATGATTACGGCTTACAGTTCATGGAAATCAAAACTTCAGTATCTAAAAATATATCGGAATTTTAGAATTAATAATTTATAATACATTACCTGTATAAATACATTTTTTCCTCACTTCCCCATAAATACACAAATCTTCCTAAAATGTTCAGGGTGGTCAGCAAATGAAAACCGCCTCCTAAATAAATTGTTAATATTATCAATTGACACAAAATGTCCACCATGAGGCCCAAATAGGGCTGCAACTAACCACTATTTTGATAGTCGATTAATCTATCGATTATTGAAACAAATAAATCGACTATTCAGACAATGAATCACAAAATTACACAATGCGTCTTATTTAGCTATCAGCTTTTAAATTAAACTTGAGGTTGTTTTAGGCATGTGCTAATTAACAGTCACGAAAATAAAATAAATACTGCTTTCAAAAATACATTTTTTAATAAATGTTTCTGCTGCAGCAAAAGAAAGTCCCACTGAAATCAAGTTCTGATATCAGCAGCCGATGTGTTTAGTAACGGAGCAGTTTACACGGCAGTACTGTAACACACCGGGACAAACTGACACTGTATACAAAGAAGGGAATAACGTCATGCATTACATTTGCCGAATTTACAGGGGGGGGGGGGGGTCAATAATAATAATTTTGTAGTAGACAGCGTTTCACAACGTTTATATATTTTCCCCATACTCAACAACTCACAAAACTCTGATTTTTTAATGGAGTTTGGGGCGGATTAGCCGCCGCCTCTCGCACAGACAGGAGAACTGTTTTCTCTTCTTTAGAAAGTATGAAATTGTCTGGTGTCGTCTAATCTTGTGTACTCGGCAGCAACATCTTCTCCAGCTGGGAACTTCACCATGAGCGATGCATTGTTTATAATTGTAAAGTCAGGGCATATCTGGAATGTGAAGACGGACATTGTGCATCATTACGCGCTACTCTCAGCGCCATTATCAATCAATCAAATTGACTAAGAGGAACTGTATAGAAAATGTTACAGCACATAACGTTAAGTTAACACGGCTTTAACGTGAAGCTAGCTCGCTAACTAGCTTACTGAGACGAGTCTTCATCATCCACAGAGCAACAACATGACGTGCTTCCTCTTCAGATGCTCCGGTGTTTCCAGGAAAGCTCAGCTTGCAGACGCTGCAGTTAACAACCTTTTTCACTGAGTGAAGAGTGGAATGCTCCCACACTTTGGAGGTTTAAGGTTGTGAAGGTGTTACTGCACATCACTTTACTGTTCACATCACTTGACTCCGTTAAGATGACGGTGTCGTTACGGACCGATGACGTCATGAACGAATCGATTATTAAATTCATTGGCAACAAATTTAATAATCAATTTTTGTCGACTATGTCGATTAGTTGTTGCACCCCTAGGCCCAAACAAATAAACTATGGTATAGAGCAGCCTACGCTCTGTTCCCTGCAGTGTTTTTTCCGCATGTCGGTACCTTTGAACATCTGAAGAAGGGCTCCCTTAACACCAGCTGTCTGTCAGCTCAGCTCTCCATTCTTATAAAGTGCTGTGAGGTCAACATTACAGTTACAAATGACAGAAATCCAAAGAGTGCAACGCTTGCTAGAAAATAGTGTTTGCCATGAGGACACCGGTCAGAGGTGGGATGAAATTTGCCAGAGGCAGCCGCCTCATAATTCTCTATCCAGGGAAAACCCTGATCACTCGTGCTCCTCTCTCACTAACCTTTCCAGTCTGAGGAACAGCGTTCTTCATGATGCGAGCCACGTTGGCTATAGGGAGATAAATGTCCTGCTCCCTGAAGTTCTCTTTGATACCGCCGTCATCATGGTCATTCAGATCTGCATCTGCATCGTCTACGGACAAACACACACAGAGAATGAATCAGCTCTGTGTGGCCTGAGCAGAAACACAACCCTCACGCTTGTTTTCTGACAATCTACACACCATCTTGAGGCTGGAGAACGTAGTGGCCGGATGGCATGTACTCTCCAGTGATGCCCAGCTGGGAGGCGTCGGTGGTCGAGCTGTCTCCGTCCATCTGCAACACATGCACACATCTCATTAAAACACCTGAAGCTAAAGCAATAACACTTCGTTTGACTTGAGTCATTCATCAAGCTTCCTCCACAATTATCAAGGAGCAGACAATCTCTTCTGGAATTCCATGACGTGTTGGTTAACTAACCTCAGAACCGTAAAATGAAATAAATGACAGCTACACAGTAGATTCAACAATCTGAAAAGTCTGACCTACATCTTTTAAAACAGGGAGAACTAATTAAAGTACTGAAAGTAACACATGTGGGTGGATGGCAAGCTACTCCCACAATATCCTTAGATTTCTTAAATTCCTCAGCTGATCCAGTGCTGTATAGAGCTGCAACAAACAACTACTTTCCATCCATCCTGTGTACTCCCTGTCGCGGGGACAACTACTTTCATTGACGGTTATTTTCTCAATTTATTGATTAGTTGTTTGGTCTATAAAATGTCCCAAGGTAGTGCTAAATGCCAATCAGTGTTTCCAAAAGCCCAAGATGATGGGCGAGAAAACCAGAAAATATTCATATCCAAGGAGCTGGAATAAAAGTGTAATCTCGAGGTCTAGATATGTCTTTGTGTCCTGTGCACCTGGATCACTGAGCAAGGATATCACATTAAAACCAGAACCAATGAGATAAACATGGCCTTGCGTTTTGGGTGATCAGACTGCAATCGGAAAGTACTTGACCACATGAACATACAGGTGTAAATGCACACAAGATGCACTGAGTCTCCAATCAGTAAAACTACCTCCAGAAGTGTTAATTTGCTGTCAATCTGCACACAGCTATGTCGGTGGAAATACATACTGGTCAGTTTACTGGGGGAAATTATAGAATATGTTCTTGACAGTTATAAAGGACCCTATTCTTTGCTGTTGAACAGCTGTCAGCTGGAAAAAAAAAATAAAAAAAATCACATGGACAAAATCAGTCAGATCCAATCACTATCACTCAGTCCTACAGCAATTGTGAGCTTCTCCAATGTGGGGATTTGTTGCATTCCTTAGTCATCAATTACAGTTAACTGAGTACCTACACAAAGCTATTTGAATACATCACTATAGATTTAGAGAAATTATAATGTTTCCCCTCCACTATTTTCTGACATTTTATACAAAAAATATTAGACAATTAAGGGAGAAAATAATCAACAGATTAGCAGAGTATTGGTCCAGTCATTGCTGCTGGGAATTCCTCGCAGGTTGGGACAGTGGTTGTGCTCTCCTAAATCCTGGTTGTATGGCTAACTGTATAATTGTTTAGAGTTTAGTTCAGAAGTCAGCTTTTCTGTTCAATAGAACCAAATGTGTGTTTTGCTTTTTCTTGCGCCCTAACGTAACGTTAGCTAAGTTACCGCATCTTACCTCCCTAAGTGAACGTTACTCATTAGCTCCCTGACTTGGCAAAAAAGCGGGTTATACGACCCCCCTTCACGCAGCGTTGTATGAGTGTTTGCGGGCTCGGCGGGACACATTCTGACGACAAATTTCGGATTTGACCCGACTGCGAGCTAGTTAGTTATGTTAGTGCGGTTAGCACTGTAACGTAAATGGGAAAACGTGCTAGTTAAGACGGCTGTAAACCCGCGGTGAGGTCCGTTTACGTTAGCCAGACGCTAAGTTAGATACATTGATCTGCGTTTAGCTAAATTATCGTAACGTTATGCTAACTAGCAGATGTTAGACGCGGGTAGCTTTGTGATATCTTTAGCTAACGTTAGCTCGTGTTAACCCACGGAATGGAGTTCACGTTAGATCGCCAGTTCGCTGTTCTTAACAAAACTAATGAGCTCAGCATATTAAAGAGAGGCTGTCCAGCGGGATGTTACCTTCTGTAGTTAACCTATTCAGGTACATAGTGCCCCTTGAATACATTTTCATTGTGAATCCACTGCCACTGGCGCCTGCAGAGACTGTGTTGGCCTGTTCTTTGTCGTACGTAGCAGAGCAAGACGTGGTCAGGGCCGAAATGTTAAATAGTAATTTTAAAGTTTCGCCCGCTGGATACTTCCTGATGAGCAGCCCTCATTCACTCAGACAACAAATAAAAAATCAGACAGAGACGGACATTTCCATTCGAGCTAACGAGAAATCGGTTAGCAATCATTGGCCGGAGCCAGGCACAAACCTGCAATGAAGCCCTGGTTGGTTACCTTCCTGAGACGGCTGTTTGGTTGGACAGAAAATGGCTGCGAAAGGACCAGTCCCAGCGCGGAGCCGCGGCTGCACTACCGCCTATCGCCGACAGAGGACCGTGCTGCGTTCAGGGACTCCTCGCAAGCTCCTTACTCCAAGGTTTAAAGTAAATTTAGCAGTGGAAACATTAGTAGGAACTGAAATTGTAAACATGGGTTGTGTGGTCAGTTGAATGTGGTAGATGGTTTTAAGATTAAAATGTGTATTTAAGCTGCTTTTCTTGATAATGAAAGCCAAACACTGAAACGCCAGAATGAAGATGAAATATCATACACATCAGTCATGCGCTTTCATAGTAACGTCGTTCGGTCGTCATCCTTGCTGCATTATCGTAATTCCTATGTTTATGGCAGCAACGGAACGCGTCTCTTCTAGGCTACAGTTTCCCACTGCTTTCAATAAGAAGACAGCTGCTCCTGCTGTTTCACGATCACGTAAGCCGCCATAAGTGCAGCAATTCAGGACCAAATACGTGCAGAAAGCATGTTTAGGTCTCTTAAGTGTCTATAAAACAAACACTGACATTGCCCTTTTTACATTTTTACAAATACAATAAAGTTTCACACTGTTTTAAAGAGAACCTGGCTTCTCTGGGACAATCTAGTCCACATTTGACAGGTCTAGGTATAATGTTTTTTGATCTGGACCTGGTCCAATGTGGTCTCGATGTCAATAAAGCAGTCAAATCTCCCTTGTTTAGCATTTTCACCAATAAAATGGGTTTTACAATTCTGAAAGTGAGTTTCAGACACCATTAAGGCCTTTTTACCAAGACTGCAAGGCACCTGTTTAGTTAACATAATCATAGCAACTTGATATTCGCCACAAGATGTCACCCCGCCATTACTTTCTAACTCATATAGAAGCAGTGGAGCGGTGGTTAGTACTGTCACCTCACAGCAAGAAAGTCGTGGGTTCAAACCCCAGTTGGAGTTTTACTTTCTGTGTGGAGTTTGCTTGTTCTCCTCCTGTCTGCGTGGGTCCCTCCCACCATCCAAAGACTAGGTTGATTGGTGACAATGTCTGTGTGGCCTGCGATGGACTGGTGTACCCTGCCTTTCGCCTTATGTCAGCTGGGACTGGCTCCAACGCAGGATAAGCGGTTGATGATGGATGGATAATTTCCCCTATGTCTGTCTTTCTGTCTAACCAATACATAGCAATTCAGTGCCATACATTAACATGGTGGATAAAATGTCATTTGCTCGTTTTCAATATGTTTATTTATAATTTATCAACACTTCAATAGTTTCTATGAACATCAAGTTCCACACCATAACACTGTGTTATTGTTTTTGTTTTTACAATCCGAGATCTCAAAGTCTAAATGCTGTTGATTGAGAAGTATTTTCCATCCTGGCACAGCAACACAACTAAAATAACACCAGAGGAAGGTTATCAGTGTCTGGACCAGAGCAGTAAAATAAGGACCCATTATCCAGGCCATCAGCGGGGCTCTATGACTGCGACCTGCTGGTTATTGGAGTGGGGTCAAGATGTGGCAACGGTCAGCAAAATTTTTAGTTAGTCATAAAGAAAGTTTAAATCCATTTATTCTTATACATATACATATATTCTATTTTTTATACATTACATATATAGTATTTGAGGTGTTGCAAAAGCAGAATGTATACTTTTATTTGCTCCCACAATGACGTTGCTGTGCAACATTTGAGCTTGATCAGGCACAACACTAACAAATATATCTCCAAACAATAGACGTGCATAGGTGGACAAACCTTTAGTCGATTAGTCAGTTAATTGATGAGTCGCTTGGCAATTAATTAATCAACTTTTTTGAAAATAATTTTTGCAGCCCTAGAATTCTGAACACAATGAAAAAAATCATAGGTCACAGGTGACAACAATTGGAATGCAAAACAATATGATAAACAGTCAAAGACCAAGGAAAGAAAAATAACAATGAAATAATCAAAACTGAAATGAAAAAAAATCATTAAAATATTATAAAATGAACAAATATTATAATTAAAGGAGAAAAAGGAAAATTAAAAATAAATAATTATTTACATAAAGGTTTAATATTGAGTAGATGTAAAAAGCTTTTCTCCTCATGAATCTGTAGCTCCTGTTGTCTTTAACAACTCATAATTACTGCTAATCTCGTCAATGAACGCTCACTTTGCTAAAGCGCAGCTCAGATAATTATCATATTAATGGGCTTTATGCTAATGGGATGATCTGTGAGCAGCTCTAGAGGAAAGTGGAAATGAGATGAAGGGGCAGAAGCTGGGATTGTTGAGAAGGACGAATTAACCCATTTCAATATTTAATTTAGATTTTTCTGTCTGACTCTCTTTCTCTCATTTCTTCAGTTTTTCTCTTGTCACTCCTTTAGGAAGCTGCTGCAGGTTGAAAGCCTTGATCTTGACCTTGTAGCTCCCTCTGAGGCACCAAGAGGGGTGATTGTTTAATTCTCACAGTTTTGAAGAGATTATGAATAATTTCTTCTCCTTTCTCGAGTTTTTGAAGATATGTTAGCTATTAAACACTGTGTTCCTACTGAGTAGGAATTGTCACAAAATGTGACAATGAAGTTAAATACACCAAGATGTTCTCACTTCTCATTTGGTCTTTGTTGTCATGTTTTCCTGCTCTTTCTTTCCTTTGCTGTCTGTCCTTTAGTTTTCTTTTTTCTTTACTTTCTTTTTTCTATTTTCTCCTCTTCTCTGCTTTCTTTCCTTTCCATTCACATCTTTCCTTTTCCTGTCCACTTCTTCCTTGTCTTTTTTTTTTCTCCAGAACTGGGTGGTTCCACTGTCAACATGGACAGCATCAGGAAATGTCTGCAACAGGAATCTCCGCTGGGAAAAGCTATTCAAGACTTTCACAAATGGCTGGAGGTTGGAAGAGGATTATTAAAAAGAGCATTACAATTGTGAGATCATTGGTAAATGAAAGCTTTTTTTTGTCAAATTGGACGTGACAACTTTGAACATGCAGCAATAAAAGAAATGTATGTAATATATGCAATTTAAGTGTTATATACAGGATATGATAATAATCTATCTGAAACTAGTGATTACAGGTTTTTGCTTAATTTCAGCATCTCATGGCTGGAGTGAGCTGGTAGAGCTGTGCAGGAACAGGTGAAGACTCTCAGTTTGGAGTAAAATATTTGAGTGTGAGAGGCTTAACTGCACAATCATTCATATACACAGAAAGCTACTTGCAGTGTTGTTGTTGCTAAGTAGACTATTAATTCATGCATAGCTCATACATACTTTATTCATTCATTTTCTGAAGGGAAATTGTAGTGTCGCAGCAGAGGTTTACATAAAATTAAAATGAAATCACAGTTTCAAGGCCTACACAACTTACTCAAAAACACGCATGAGATAGTTAAACCAGAAACAAGCAATAAAAAGAAATTAACACACATTTACAAATATATATTCATTCAAACCACTCTAAAAAAGGCATGAAGATATGTCTATCCGATTATCAGTGCAGATGAGTGTAGATTGTGCATAGTGGATTCAGGAGAAATAAGTCTCCACTCCCTGCCCAGAGGGGATTCATTGTATATTTTAATTGCAGGGTGCAGGAATGACTTCCTGTAGCGGTCCTTATTACTATGGAGCTGCAGGAGTCTCCGACTAAAGAGGCTTTGTTGTCCGACCAGTAGATCCTGCAGAGGATGTGAAGTGTTATCCATAATTATGAGCAGTTTGTGCAACATCCTTCCCTCCACAACCAACTCAAGAGGCTCTAGGATAGTCTACAGCACAGAGCCAGCACTCTAAATCAGCCTGTTCAGCTTCTTAGTGTCTGGCTTTGATTTAGATGGCTGCAAAAAATTGCACTTGCAACAAAAGACTATTGCTGCACACAATAAATGAGAAGTAGAGTCTGCTCTGTCCCTTCCTGTAGACAGCCTCAGTGTTACACTTCCAGTCCAGTCCAATGTCAAGGTGAACACCCAGGTATCTGTAGCCCTCCACCACCTCCACCTCTTCTCCCCACATGTAGATGATGACAGGACTCAGATACAGTTGTACCATAAGTCTGAGGGGTATAGGGTAAAGATGGCGAGAGAACAGTCCCCTGTGGCGCGCCTGTGCTGCTAACCACCTACTCAGACACACTTCCCCTCAGTCTCACAAACTGTATTCTGTCGGTCAGGTAGTCAATAAGCCAGGAGGCTGTGGATGTATCTACCTGCATCTTTTGGAGCTTCCCCAACAATAGTATATGCTAGATGGTGTTAAAGGCACTGGAAAAATGGAAGAACACAGCATTACTATTCATTTCCAAGTGAGAGTGGGATCGCTGGAGCAGGCAGATGATGGCATCCTCGACACCCACCTCAGGGCGGTAGGCCGGTAGGCAAACTGCCTACAGCACTGACAAAATCAATTATTTGGACCACATCAAAAGAAGTCCCACCAGCCAGTGAGACCTAAATCTTGACTGACCTTGTACTACTAGAGAGCAGCTTGTGTTTTCTCCTCCTCCTCATCGTCACTACTCTCTATCACAGTGAAAGAGTATGAATACGGTTACTGAGGGGGAAACAATTATATGGCCCGATCATGTATGATACATTTGTCTAGTGCTGCAGTATAGATGATATGATATCATCTGATGCTTCTATTACTGAATGAAAACCCATGCTGCAGGGATCTATGATGGGATTCTAGTTAACTCCTCATTATTGTAGCCAACTTCCAGTGGCTCAAGCTGTAAAACCAGAAATAGTGTCATTAGTTGACTGGTAAAACTTGATCAAAATGGTGACCCCACAATAAGAAACACTGTCATGTAGAAAAATATGACTGAAATATAACTGTTTTGGATGTGCACACACAATACTATGACACCGAATGGACTTAGCGATGACCTGATCTTAAAACACTTTTTAAATAAGCACTGTATGTCATCTTTTGAAACCCACGATCATCCCCAAGATTATCCTACAATGGGAAATGAACTGGGTTTATTCAAATGTCCCATTATTGCCATCTAGTGTTCGGTCTAGTGAATCAGTGAAGGCCAGAAACCATAGACTGTTATGTAAAAAACAGTGTTTCGAGAGCTTCATATTGTATGTAATGCGGTTTAAATCTGATTTATTATATACTTGTGATTGGTCCCTGTATCTATAACCATGAGATCAGAAAAGTGATTGGTTCCTAAATTATTGGGTCCAACTCCCAGCTGTCTATTAACTCTGCCCTTGTGTGTATTACTGAATTGAACCTGTGTACTTCAAACGCTCTTATGAGGCTCTGTGCCAAAACACATAAGCATTTTTCTTTCGTGATGTAAGCCAAATAAACAACTGATATGTAAGTATTTTGTCCTCCTTGACTTGAGAATTTTTTCCTATACAGGTAATGTAGGATGTCGGAATTTTAGGGTATAGAAACGGTTACATGGAAGCTATGTGTTGTTGAGTAGTTGACTTTTTTTTTTCTTTACCATGCAGTATGTATGATTTTATCTTCCCTAGAACTGCATGACAAAATCCTGAACAAATTTCCCTATATCTTATCTTATTTATCTAACTGAACCCAGAGTGAATGATCACCAGTTCTGCAGTCATCCTCAAAGTGTTTTATCTTTTAGCCCATTGTTTTGGTTTGCTCTCACTGCGTTCCTATTTTCAGACACAGCAGGCAGCTATTTTCAATTAAAAAGTTTTAAAAACCCACTGTTCGCTATCTGTCCAACACCATACAGCAGACAGAAAACATTAACGAGTCGCTGGTGAACCTAGTGGGACATTTAGCAGCTAAAGAATAGATATTTCCCTCAGGAATTTGTAGAGACCAAATCTGAGCAAAAAGTAAATAAACATGTATTTAGTTTTGTAGCGTGGCAAGAAACAAAAATGACTACTAATGTGGCTCTTTGTCTGATGGGTGTGTACATGGGCTGTTTGCTACACGTTCACCACAACAACTTTGTAAGGTGAAAACATGTCAATGTTGTGTTTACAGCTCGTTGTTCTGCCCCAAGTTTAAGTACTTTCTTGTGTCTTCTCAATACCAGGAATGGAGATGAGTTCTTTCAGATGATTCATTAATGTCTTAGATTGTGTGCAGAAGTCTACATTTACATACTGTTAAATTAGTCAGTATATGTATAAAGTGAATTAGCATGAGGGCTGGACAAAATAAGAGGAACGCGTGACCGTATGCTGCAGTCTAATACAACTCCACATACTGTAGCCTTATTTTGTCCACCCTCTGCTTCTCTTGGTCCACTCATTTGTGTGGCATCTGCTGAAGTGCTCATATATTAGGTATGTTTCTTGCCATAGTATATTATAACATCTACAGCATATGATAATATAATATTGCCCAGTATTGTATATGATAAGGTATCATTAGCTAGTCATATCCAGTATCAAGCATCTAATGAGGTGACCGTGTAGCTATAGACTAACCAATGATGTCCAACCAAACTGAAGGCCCCCACACATTTTTTTTGCTTTTTCCCCTGGAGATTTTGGTCATAATGTACAATAGCTCACACCTCATTAGTCCACCTACTCCATGATATATTTTTAGCTCTTTCCATAACGATAACTGCCTTTCAGAATGCATTTCTGCCAGGCTGGTTATGATTGCTTTAAAACCATTGTCATTGTATATTTGTGTCTGTATATTGTTACTTGTAATGTTTGCTTTTGTTACCTGCCTTGGGTCTATGGATAAATTAGTATTCTTGCTAAACTGAGAATTATCTCAGAGCGCTTTTCATAAAAGAGCAGGTCTAGACCGTAATCTGTGATGTTATTTACAGAAGCCCAACAGATATTTATTGTAGTGTTAATGATAATGATCGTAATGTTAATGATTATAATAACAATAATAACAATAGGACTAGTAACAATAATTGTAGCAGAGGGTGTCGAGCAGGAACACAGGGGAACAGCTGATGACTCGCAACAGATCCAGACTCCACAGCTCCAGAGCCAGAAAACCTGCAGGAAGTGATAGGAGGAGAGAGGAGAGGGACGAGAAAGCACAAGACTACCAGAAAGGGGAGAAGTTGTGTTAGTAACATGCAATAATGGGATGAGGTTGCATACAGAGGGAGAGAAAGTAGAGGAGAGAGGAGCTCAGTGCATCATGGGAAATCCCCCGGCAGTCTAGGCCTATAGCAGCATAACTAAGGGATGGTTCAGGACTACCTGAGCCAGCCCTAACTATAAGCTTTATCAAAGAGGAAAG